>NC_064565.1:96343900-96649838 GCF_937001465.1 Orcinus orca
AGATTCTTTGACATGTTCCTGATATAATTCCTGGGACAGAATTAACCACTCAATAAATGTGTATTGAATAAAATTAAATAAACTTGTTTTGTAGATTCAGCGCTCCGAAATGGAATATTAAAGATAAAGCTTCTTATATAAATCAGTGTGATAATTTTTAAAAGAGCATTAAAAATTATCACCTAAAAAGATTTTTATATAAAAAATACAGTAATGTTTCTCAAGTATTTACCATGAGCCAAATGTTACGCTAACTGCTTTATACACATTTTCCTACATAATCATCGAAACACCCTTGGGAAGAAGTATTTTAAGTATTTTTTCCCATTTTAAAGATGTGGATATTTTTTAAAAAAAATTTACTGGAGTACAATTGCTTTACAATGTTGTGTTAGTTTCTGTTGTGCAACGAAGTGAATCAGCTATATGTATACATATATCCCCTCCCTCTTGTACCTCCCTCCCACCCCACCCCATCCCACCCATCTAGGTCATCACAGAACACGGAGCTGAGCTTCCTGTGCTTTATAGCTCATTCCCACTGACCTCACAGCTAGCAAGTCCCAAACCTGGAACTTGAACTCAGGTTTGTTGACCTAAAGCTCATGTTTTAGTTATTTTACTCTAGAACAGAGACCATTCTCCATGTTACCTTATTGGTTACCCATTCTTAATTGAAAATGGTCTCAGAAAGCACCAAGACAATTAAACTTTATAGTAAAACAAACAAAAATAATAATAATCACTTCTACAGATATAAGACAACAGAACATTTTACTCCAACTAACTTCTCCCTTTATTTAAATTCATGATTGTTCACAGTCAACAGCAACTGTGTAGATTTAATGCACTAAAACTGTTAATACATGCTTTGCTGCACTGTGATAAAACCTCCTAAAAGAATTACTGACAATACATTTCCTTAAATAAAATGTCCAATTTTTAATATTGTCTAATGGTACTGTCCCCTCCCCTCTTAAAACAGAATTTTAATGACTGCATTTGCTACGAAGAAAGTTAGAAAGGTGCTCAAAAGCAATGATATCCACATTTATTAAATTTTCACTTTATTGAATACTACCCTTGTTTACATAATTTTCATCATTACTCAACTGCATTAGTTTTCATACACACCCATGAAACATTATATACCTACACCAAATCTAGTAATATGTGTTAAAAATCACTGCTACATTTAGAAGTAACCTGAAGCATAAAAAAATAGTAGAAAAGCAACAACATAAGTTGAGTCACCTAAATGTGTTACTGTAAATATTTCATGAATATTGGAAGATTAACAGCTTCCCATATAACTTTCCCAGGCTGCTGCCGAAGATGGCGGAGGGGCAGGTCCTGGTGCTCGATGGCCGAGGCCATCTCCTGGGCCGCCTGGGCGGAAAGGTGGTGGTTGTGCATTTGTGAGGGCATCAGCATTTCTGGCAATTTCTACAGAAGCAAGTTGAAGTACCTGGCCTTCCTCTGCAAGCGGATGCGGCCCCTACCACTTCCGAGCCCCCAGCCACATCTTCTGGCGGACAGTGCGAGGCATGCTGCCCCACAGGACCAAGCGAGGCCAGGCCGCTCGGGACCGCCTCAAGGTGCTTGATGGGATCCCGCCACCCTATGACAAGAAACAGGGAAGGTGGTTCCTGCCGCCCTCAAGGTTGTGCATCTGAAGCCTGTGAGGAAGTTTGCCTACCTAGGGCGGCTGGCTCGTGAGGTTGG
The DNA here is from genome assembly GCF_937001465.1 of Orcinus orca. Lineage (NCBI taxonomy): Eukaryota > Metazoa > Chordata > Mammalia > Artiodactyla > Delphinidae > Orcinus > Orcinus orca. Next base: position 96,345,626 of record NC_064565.1, read on the forward strand.
CTGGAAGTACCAGGCAGTAAGAGCCACCCTGGAGGAGAAGACAAAGGAGAAGGCCAAGATCCACTACCGGAAAAAGAAGCAGCTCCTGAGGCTACGGAAGCAGGCCGAAAAGAACAGAGAGAAGAAAACTGACAAGTTCACAGAGGTCCTCAAGACCCATGGATTCCTAGTCTGAGCGCAATAAAACGGACTGTTTATTCTTAAAAAAAAAAAAAAAGCTTCCAGTATAGGGGACAAAAACTGTGGAAATATTTTTTAAACGAGTATATAATTTTATTTCAAGATATATTTAGTAAACATTCATTTATTTATATACTGGAAAATATAAAATGATAAAAAAGAAATAACTGCAACTTCAGAAGTATGAAAATTTTAGCCTATACAAAGGAAAAGAAAATAAATGCTTTTGAATATGTGTGACTAAGGCAAATAACTTCTCTCTCTGTGTCTTAAATTTATTTTCTGTAAAATAAAATACCTGGAAAAAATTATCATTTTAAGAATTCTACCTCCAGCCAACAATTCCAAATCTCATATATATTAGAAACAGAGCAAACATTAAAATGCATTTAACATGGTAATCTGCAGTCTCAGTAGAGTGTGATGAATTTACATGTGTTTGTTTATAAAATCACCCAGAGCTTCTGAGTATCTGAAGTGTTGTTGTTACTGATGTTCTTTTGTGGATGGCAAGTATATTAAATCCTACAGCCCTGACTTTCTTACTGATTGAAATAAACTAGTTGTGGAGCCAGGGCCAAATATCCTTGGTCTTTGTACATCAGGCTGTCTGTTCTCACTGCTGTGCAATGTCTGTTAGGTGTTGGACAAATGAATGGCTAGGCAGAATGTACAAATAAGTACAACGGACTGAATCCCATTGAAGTATGTTTGCATGATTTCCATAAATTTCAATGTGACATAAGTCTAAGCAGAGGCTTTAATTTCTGGCCCAAAATCACTGCAAATTTTTCTATATTCTCTGTATAACATCTGTTGAAAATCTTAGGATAACTAGGAATCACAGTTAAAAAATCAAAATTACCAAATCATTTAAATTTTTCATTGAGAATGAATTTAAAGCTCTCAGTTTTAGATTGTTCTATAACATATGATTTAGTTTTTCTTTATTAAACATTTCAATGTGCACAATTAATTTTTTTTTTTTTTTTTTTTAAGAAAGAGTAGAGTACAGTGTGAAGAAAATGATATTCTCAGGTCTTGAATTAGAAAAGCTTAAACACATATTGCCATCCTGGTCCAAAAACTGTAATTGTTCTCAATGCATCATTATGTTCAATTAATAAATTTTTTTCAGTATAATATTTTGCTAATTGATGAAAACTTAACAGAAAAATATGTAGAATTCAGGGAGATGGCAACACACTCTTTATGATGTATCCACCACACCATTATTATCAACGACTATCTGAATGTTTAGAGTACAAGGTGTTTACCTGCAGTGTGTTGAGTGGTAAATTCAACATAGTAAAAACAGTCAGTGTAAACTTCCTCTTATTAGCATGAGAGTGACTGCGATCTAAGGTCGGTTCTGTCCTTCCATTCGCTTTTTTCTTCTCTCTCCAGCCATGGAAATAGAGCTCAGTTATTTCTGCATGGATGCAAGGTGAATGAGGCTGTCGTTTCTCCTTGCAGTGCTAATTATTACAGGTCACTGACATAATACAGCTATTTTTTTAATTAAAAAAAAGGTTATATAGCATTATCTCACTTACTCGGGTATTTGAGAGGAATGTGCAGAGTGTTATTTATTTATACAGAAATCTGCCAACCGAGAGACATCATCTTGCTTTGAGGGGCCTCCTGCTGGCAAACTGAGCAGCCCTGTTATTATAAGAATTAAAATGCTGCACACTGTATGGAAGAAAACATAACACAATCCTATAGTGTGAAGCTGTCTGGATTTTCAACCTGTAAAAATACATTATTCCAATAAAGACAAAACTTAGAAAACTTCAAAGTGTATCACAAATTGGGATTATCTCTGCAGTTTCATTGTTCTCAGCTATGAGATACATACATTATACATATTTAATGCATAGTTATATTATACATAGTATGACAATATCAGACCTACTTTGATCATAAACCAGTCTAATGCACTAATAAATTAATTGATAAGGAATTGATTTTCTAGATAAGTACATCTCAGTTTGCAGTCTGAGAGACAGTGTCTACGCCTACAAAAATAATCTTAGAAAACAGAATTCTAATCATCGTCTCTGATCTCAACTACAGATATGACAGCAATTAGTTCTTCCTGAATAATGCCCTCACTGCAAATTACATTAAAAAATGAATGCTACTTCTTCTCACTTACACATTACATAATTTCATCTCAGAATTTCCCAAGACCCACCTAAGAGTCCTGGGAAATAACTGAACGTTTAATAGCATCACGGCTAATAAATATACTTCAACATTTTCATACTTGTAAAAACTACAGAGCATAACACAATGCATTAAAAGAATTGCAGTGATGCATGGAACCAATGAGAATCAAAATATTTGTGTAAAAATACACATTTGGGGCGCTACAAGGCTCCAGTAGGTACAATTTGGATCCTTGTTGTGAAGGACAACTTTGGCAATTCACTTATACTTCATTATTTCTAAAGAGTTGAGTGAATAGAGAGCTCAAGTTATTACATGAACTAGTTCATAGTTGAAATACTGTATAGGAATAGGAGGGAGAACTGGCAAAAAGGAATTAACTACTGTGCTGAGGTAATATCTGCTAGCCTAGCCTCTAACTCCTGCTGGAGAAACAGTGATCACGGGAGGGGGTGGGGGGGAATATAAGGTCTTAGGACACGAATAGTTGCATGTCAAGCCCTAATCCTAGAGAAGATTTCTTTCACAAGTACTGAGACTATTCCAAATAGGGATCACAGTCAAAAGGGACAGCTGTTTATGACCTCCTCTGAAAATAGTTATTTGGGACTACCACTGCTGCCTTTCTTGCGTGTTCCCAAAATCATGTGCACTGATGTTCCTAATCAAGATTTCTAGTGGAGAGGAATGAAAAACCTATAAAACCAGTTTTCCTGAATTTTATTTCTCAAAGTGCAAATAAATCCAAAGAAGCTTGTTATCCTTCCTCTTAGCAATATAATGTAGTATACTACATCACTGAATTTTTTTAAAAAGTACAATAAATGCTACTCATATTTTAACATTTTATTACTATTAGAAACATAAGAAATATGATTTTAACATTTTATTACTATTAGAAACATAAGAAATATGATTTAAACTATGAGTTACAAGGAGTTTTATGTAATATAGGTATACCAAAATTTAATCAAACAATGCATACAACTTTCCAACTCTCTTCTTGGAAAAACTGCAAAACATCATGTTCTTTTTCAGGAATGTATTGATGGTGACAGTAGCTTTGGTGAAATTAAAGCTACCGCATGAGATGATAAAGGGTAAATAAAATGGCTATTGGAAATTGGCCTCACTAAATCTGAGGAAAATAATTCATTTTAAAAATCAATAATTTTCTGCTTTTAAGCTGTATTCACTTCAGGCAGATATGTCTACAGACAACCCATTTTAGTATATTTGCAAAAGCTAAATAAAGGAACAAAATGATTTCAAATAAAACAAAATAAAAGTTAAAAATCCAAAGTGCTACACCCAGGTAAAGACTATACAGTAAATGAGCCCTAGAGGAAATGAGTGACACAATCAGAATCATAGCAAACTCTTCCTAATGTACAAGTGGAAAAGAGGAAAACTGCTTCCCTATTTGGTGATAGGGGTTGGGGCAGGGGGTTAATTCATAAACACATGGAACCCTAACAAATCCTATAGTATTTAAACACGATAATGATATATTTTAAATAAGAAAGGCAAAATTAGTAATAAAACTGATAGAAACTGACTGCCCTTTCTAATGGGAAAGGCTCTCTAGACTGGTTTTTAAGTAGGATATTGACTGGCAGTGAAAGATTAAGACTGCTGTGTAAGAGGAGAACGAGTTGGTTCCTGATTCATGGATGCAGTTAGAACCACTCAGGGGTGGAGGACAGCACGGTCTAAAACAAAAGCCCACGTGGAGTGAGATAAAGGAAGGAGAGACTGGCTGAATGTTATGTGGTGGTCATTTCATCTCTAGCATTTTCATTTACCCGTTCAATATCCCTGCTTCTCTCATAAACTCAGTATATTGTCTTTCTTTAAACTCAAACCTTGAAAGTTAATTACTCTCATTTCCATTACCTCACCACTGAATAGGACTAATCCAAATTACACCACCAAATACCTGGTTAAAGGTTACCATAGTAACAACAATTGTCATTTACAGAATATATTCATGAAGTTTAATCTGCTCATGGTATCTTCATTTAAGATATATCAGGGCATCTTAATTGGATAAACATCCTTTAAAAATTTCTTTGATTCAAATATTCAGATAACACTTTTTTTCTCTAAATTTGTGATCAACCATAGGTTAAAGAGAATGTCATATTAATGATAAATAATAACAAAATTGATGGAGGAAAATCAGTGGTATTGACTTCGATTACAGTTTCATACTCCAGTTTCAGTCTGCATTTAAGAAAAAATTACAGTTGTATCTACATGAAATCTCAATCCCAAATTCAACACCTGCATCTAAAAATCATATAAAATTTAAGAAGATTCTGGCATGTGACAATTATTTTGTGTTACTATCTTCACATCTGAATTTTTAGTAATTTAACTGCTACATTAAAAGGTCTTAATTGCAAGAGTATAACTCATAGTGTGTCCCAGAAAGTCTGATAGAACTTAATCACACATCCCCACTGTCTATATTATTCTGAAGCACCACCTGTCAGCTGAGCAACATAATGGCATGTGACAGAGCTTGTGAACCAAATTTCTATCTGTCTCTCAGTCTAGAGACAATAGCCTAAATAAAAAATATATATTTTTATTTCTTATGCTGTAATTCACAGCATCTTTGAAAGTTTCCAGACTGGTAACTAAGAGAAATAACTATTTTCTTGATCTAACTCACTGGCAGTAGGGAGGTTGAGGTTGTTGCCAGAAAGGAAGCAGTCAACTTTAGAAGAGCAAAAACTGCCCTTCCCATTAGTAATACTGTTTTGCAGTGTTCCAATGTTAATCAGCAAGTGAGCACAACTGGCAGAGCCCTGTGAATTAAAAACTTTATGATGATATGCATAGCCTTTGATTCCTTAAATATCAAAATAAATGTATAAAAACCATGATAGGGGGAAAGAATTTAATAATCACAACAATTTACAGACTGTCTTCTATGTGGAAATATCTGTTTAGTATTCGTAGATAGATGTGAAGATTCTGCTCCAGCGTGCAGAAATTTTTCCAAAAATACATTCAGTCATACATTACATTAGTTGTGCCCTATCTTGAAAAGTTTAAATGCCTATAAAATGTAACATAAAAAGTTATCTCATGAATTTGATTAAAAACCATTTTCTCTTGAAGGTGCTTTAAAAAACAATAAGGATGAAAGGACAGAGGACTTGAGTTTGCCAGGTAAACATAAATCTTTGGAACAAAACTGTCTCCCTAAGCTCTTTTTTTTAATACCAAAACTGTAAAAAAAAGAATATGAAGGAAAAATGATTTCAGAAAACTGCCCCTCACAGGGAGCCAAATTCTTTCCCAAATAGTCTACTTACAGTACTCATGCCTATCCATATACACAATGATTCTGAAAATCAATACTGCATCACCTGTTTATAAACACAGGACATAGAACTGCTGTTCAAATTATGAGAAAGGGGAAGTCCATGGCCTGCTCATATTTAACATTTTGTAACTTTAACTGTATGATGTTTCTTTTTTTGCTTTTAACTGCCTTAGCTCTCATTCTACTAATACTATAGTGTACATAATGTAATTAACTACTGAGCATCTATGTGATAGATACCATTTTATATGTACTACCTCACTTAATCCTCATAAATATGCGGTTGATCTTAATATTAGATGCCCTTTTTAGATGCGAAAATTGAAGCTTAAAAAGATTAAGAAATTAACCCATCTTCACATGGTTAGTATGCAAACCTGAGCTATTTAATTCTTAAGTCCCTCTATTTAACCTCTACTTCAACTCTTTGCAATATTTCACTTGATATTATCGATTTTAAAAAGTGATTAAACTTGTTACTCTATTTGAAGTGTTATAAATGTACTGAAATTATAATGTGACAATAGAAAAGTAGCATATATTGTTAATATACTTGATCATGTTTCCAAGTTTTCCATATTCACAAATATACCTGGTTATTAACAATTATTATGGGTATCAAATAAAATAATTGTTAATGGCCTAAAATAGGTAACAAATGAATCTATATTGTCAATATCCTTCTTAGAGGTTTTATTTTCTTATATAAAATATTGCAATTTGGACCATGGAAAATTGATAGTTAGGAGCTTAGGCATTGCTGATTGGCCACCTGCACAGATGTTTCCCATTTGGTAAATTATAAAATCTCTAAATTTCTGTTTCCTTGACTGTAAAATGAGGACAGTAGTGGCCATGTTGTGTAGATTAGTTGAGATATTGTATGAGAAGTGCTTTAGCACACTTCCTGACACAGTAGTCCTTTAGTAAGTATTAGATATTATGACTTGTTGGCTTTTTAATCAATTTAGAAAAAGTTGTATAGAAATTTATACCAATTAAGATTTAAAAAGCACACTACATAGCGAAAAGAGAAAAGTAAAATGTTGGACTGCTTGAGTCAGAGATACTGGGTAGATCCATGTAGAGGTACCCAGCAGGCAGTAGCGACAGGAAGGAGGGGAGCTCTGGAGAGAGGTAAGAGCTCAGAATAACTTACACAGCGTTGAGATGGGGAAGGGATCCAGAAACTGAGACAAAAAGGTAATGAAGAGGACCAAGGCCAGAGAGAGGCTTGAGAAAGACTTGTTGAGTGGGTTATCTTCATTTACTGCCTCTTTAAAGATGGATAACCAAAATCTTAAGTCTAAAGTATACCCAATAGTAGCCAAGTAGATTGTTAGAATATTATCTCTGTTGAGAACTGACGCTGTGATCTTGGCCAGTTATGTCATTCTGAGTCTCAGTTTCCTTATCTCTAAAATGGAGTTAATACCGCCTACCATGCAGATTTTAGGGAACACTGGAACTAATGCGTAAAAGTACCAGCACCGTCACAGTGCTTGCTGCGGAGGAAGCATTAAAATGGATATAGACTGAGACAGGAGAGGTGGCAAATCAGAAAGACTTAAGGCAGAAGGTAGTATATAACAGGAATGCAGTTTTCATACCAGGAGAACCTAAAAGAATGTTAAAAGAATGACAACAAAAGAAACAAGCAAAACATTTCATTTACTGTAGATCTTACAGTATAGATCCAAAATAGGTAGTAAAAGAGACGGAAATGTCAAAGGCCTTGAAGAAAAATATTTCCTAAGCAGACTGAGAAAGGTTCACTTTATTTGTAACCAACTGAAGCATGCATATGTGCCTTCTTTTTATCACTTTTTGATTTTTCAGTCCCTTTAGAAAAGTGCTTCTCTTTTGCTCTGATTTCTTAACACTTTATCCTCCACTCAGAACTAGAGGCCTATTTTTCTAACTTCCTGCCCTGCCTATGTCCTCACCTTCTTATATATGTTTCTCCCTCTGGTTAAGTTAAACCCAGTCTTATAAATACCTGCTGGCATAAACCCAGAAACACAATGAAACATTTGTATACTTTTACTCTGCATCGTGTGGTTTTTACAATTGAGAATGATTTATTTGTGATAGTACATTACATTAGAGGTATGGAGATCTAATGGAAAGACTACTAGAAAAAATAAGAGCAAGATATTTTATATTTAAGGAAACCAAACTTTAAAATACCCTTCACATATCCACAAATCTATTAAGGACAGGTAGATGGTGAAAAGCATTTGGGTGGGAATCCTAGTCACAGAGACAGAGAGTGTGGCTTTCACTGCCTCTATTTTTCAGAGACCAGGAAAGGATATTTGGGCATGACGTGCTTGTGACAGACCCTCAGGGTGGGAAGGGCCCTCAGTGGCCACAGAACCCAATCCCCGCTCCCAACATCACTGACCAGTTGTTCTTCAGCTGCCTCATTCATTCTTTATCATCACAGAAGAAGTTAGATAAGACTTTACCACCCCACACACATGACGGAACTCACCATCTCCCAGGACAGACCATTCCAACTTTGGGACACTCTAACTGTGAGAAACTCCTTGATGGTGTTCAAATGAAACTGACACCTTACAATTTCAAACAGCTGCTAATGTTTCTGTTCTCCAAGGCTACACAGAACAGTGCTAATCCCTCTTATGTGTAACAGCCCTCCAACTCTTGAAGATAGTTATCATGTCCCCTTCCCAAGCCTCCTCTTTTCCATGCCTGGCATCTCCTTCTTTCTTTAATCATTCTTCAAATGAAATGGAACTCCATTATTTTGTTGTAAATATAGTTTTCTTTGAAAAATAATAAATCACATGTCCAAACGAAGTTACCAAGAGTATCATAATTAAGCTGATGTTCACAACTTCTTTCACAATATTACATTTTAATCATGTAAAAGAAATTTTAATTGAATGTTTTCTTATCCACCACAAATGAAAAGAGTATATGCGGTGCCCTCGAGGGACAGACTCATATCTTACGTGACAATACACACTCGTGGAGCAGCTGACACCTTGCCAGATAAGCTGTTCATTCTGATTAATAATATAAGCATGTAATATGTTTGTTCCCACATAGTTATGGCAATCGCAAATTCAAATTGTTGTGATTCGTCAGCAGCCCAATTTAAAGACACACATCACACATCAGCACCTGCCTCACTCTCAGGAAAATTCACAGCATCTGCTTTATTTGAGTCCTTTGGTCTGCCTCATTCATATGATTTGCTCCTAGGTTAATTCACAATTGCGAACCAGTGACATCCTGTCTATTGTTTTTAAGCCACTTCTTTCCAAACTTCAAGTCAAATCATTAGTACCTAAGCTGTGATACACAACTTAGAAACTGCCTCCTTCATACTGGCTAATACTTAATGGTGGCAAAGTTAGTATGATACTGTTCACATTCCTATTATTTTAAAATACTTATGGCAAAATTCTTATTACGTGTAAGAGTAACATTCATAGTATTTAGTGACCATCTCAGCAAAAACACATAAGAATGGATCACAGTATATGCCAAAGCAGAGATTTGAAGGTCCCTGATTGTGTCAGGTATTAATTCTTTAGTTGTTTGAGGGAGGGGTGCCAGGGGAGGGTTCTGGGAAAGCCAATCGGTAGGAATATATTTTAATATTTTATCAAACAATAAAAGCATAAGGAACATAGCACTTGGATACTAGTCCTGGTAATGGAATATACTTTGTTGCTCATACCCTTACACAAAGGCTTCTAGGATTTTGAAAAAGCCAAACAAAAGTCTCAACATTCTTACTAGAAATAAAAAGGACATAAAAGTTATTTTTTCATATATTTGAGTAGGAAGCATTGAAAAGCATTTGATCTTGACCTGCTATGAAATCAAAGACGTCTTTAGCTTAAAACCTTTGTGTGCTATATCAGCATATATACAATTACTACAGACTTTAATCAAGAGAGAAGCTGTCTGAAAAAATTAACCTTGAAATAACCACTGAAAATATGATGAGATGAACAATTCATGAATATGAGAATTATTCTCTATAGTGAGCTTGATTATGGAGAATGCAGTCTTGAGCTATGACAAAGCTCTAGCAGGTATACAAATAATACTATAACTTTTTAGATACCTTTACAATACACTATGATAGAAAAGACTTCTGGGATGTTTTTTGAGATATTCCCAAACATGGATATTACTGTCCAAATTCCTGGCTTTTTCTAGGATCACGTTTCCATCAAGTGTTACATGTTTTATGACATTTTTTTCAGACAAGTTAGTCTCACTTAGGAGTTCATTAAAATTTATTCTTTTGGATGATGACACTTTTTTACAAAGATCAAGATTTGGGTTTTTTGTGTGTTTTGTCTTATAGCCACTTCCTGATAATTACAGTGGATCTCTTCCTGTTGGCTTATCCAGCAGATGAATGACTAGTTCCAGAATATGCATCTAACCACATACCAGATTTGAATCAGAAAATTATCATAAAATGGGACTTCTGATTCACTCACAAATAGTCAAAATCCTTAAATATCCCAAGCCCAGTATATATGTCCTTGAAACAAAGATATTTTGGATGTTTTGACATATTTTATTTTCAGCAGACCTGGAACAATTGAAATGTTTTTGTTTTTTCCCTTTTTCTCATTAATAAATCTACCTTCACAGTGCTCATCCTGCCAGTGAGAAATGTGGTACTTAACAGAAATTTATTTTTATACAGCCTATAAATGTTGAGTGAAAGCTGTTAAACTGTGGGAGACAAACTTCATCTGTACCTTTCAAAGAGTGGCTGAGTCAATTTGTAGGAGTGAAACAGCATGTATCAGATCTAAATTTGCTAAACAAAATTAGCTGCGTGCCATTCTGTTTGTCTTATCTCTTTCTCTGGCTCATGGTGTGCTAATTCCGGCCACAAGCAATATAGTAAGTACAGAAAAAATAATAAATGTCCTCTTCATCAACAGTTACATAAAATGTTTTGTCTATTTCAATTTATCTCAGAGTTTTTATATTTTCAAATTTCATTCTGCACTTAAAAAAAGAAAAGAAAAAGGCCACTAAAGAATTGTATCTGAATACCAATCACTTCAGTTTCCATTAATTCCAAGTACACTTTTAGAGGTTTCGATATATCACCAGGGACAATGGGGCTGCTAAATTTGAAGTTAAAACAACTGGGAAATATTAACTGTTTAGCTGATATTTTTACACAGTAAAAGTGTGACTTGAAATACTAATCCTTTTATTGTTACTTAAATGTGTTAATATACTAGTAGTTAAAATATTACCAAATATCTGAGCTGAGTACTGATTTTAGTTTAGATGCATTGTTTCATTCACAGCTAATAATGTCTATTGTAGTTATAACGGTCACATTTAACATAGTCAGAGGGTAAAAGTCAAAGATAGATTTTTTTTTTAACTGTGCTAAATAACAAATGATTAAAAATTCAATGAGCTGTATTTCAAGTGGTAGGGCCTTAGTAATATAGCTTTTATATACCAAAAGTGACAAGATTCTTTTAAATCACATTATAAACCAACCATTATGAACTACAGAATTGCATAAGAGACAGCATTACACGACCATTTAAAAAACATAGCGTCAAGAAAATATATATATACCTGGATGAGGCATGTTCGTATTCAGAGTGGAAATATTTTGAAAATTATCTCTACAGGGTACATTATTTCATCCAAAGATATACTGAAGTGCTTTATAGTGTGATTTTACTCTTTATGACAATTTTTTTCTTGAAACAATGCATTCTTCTACATTAATAGTAGACGCTACTATGTGCAGTAGGAAAAAAATAAAAAATTATATAATGACACCCAAAATTCACACTAAATGAGAAATAATATGACTTGTTAAAACGTATAATTTTCAAACATAGGCAGAAGTACCATAAAGATTTTTGTAAAAGGCTTCAGCTTCAGAGCCCCTTTCTTCCACTGGTGCCTCCCAAGGACCTGTACTTAATTTGTATTTTTATTTCTGTATTGTTTTTAAAGAGGTTCCCCAAACTGCATAAATGCAGGTCCCAACATCTTGGAAATGCCCCTGCTTTGAAGTTGTCTCAAGAAGACAAGGCTTATATGATGATTTCCTTAATACATACAACACACAACACACACACACACACACACACACACACACACGCACACACACGCACAAAAAGACCTCTGGAGAATAGAAGGGATGAGGGGAAATGCAGAGTAATCCAAAGGAGGACTCCTCGAATGATAGATTTATTGGGTAAGTTTCTTCAAATGGCTCCAGGGAAAGCATAAAGAGCTGTTGACCTGGAGGCAGAAGGATCTGGTGTGCTGAGCATCCTTTTCTCACACAGTGGGGCAGGTGGAGTAGAGGAGCCACGCCTTTCAGAGGGTCACTAGCTCCTGTGGCTGGAGAAGGCATGAAAGAGCAGACGGCAGAGGCAGCTGGCTCAGAACACGGCAGACACGTAACTGCACCGACGGATGCACCAGTCAGGCTTCACCCTTACATACTGCTGCTTTATATCTCTACTTCCTCGTCTACAAAGTAGGAACAATAATCCCTGACTCGAAGTTTCTTCTCAGGGATTCTTAAAGGAAAAACAACCAGGAAAGTTCTAAGAAACTTTTCAGACAGACGTACTAATGTCTCCATACCCAATTTTCTCATTAATAGATTACTCTGCAGACTGTTAGGTAAGTTTTGAAGTTACATTAACTCCTCAGGACGTTATAAATTAAGGTACACTTAGGGCACCACAGTGACCTAGAAAGGTTGACAGTTTCTTGGAATCTGATAACCTGAGAAGAAATGTCTGGAAGAGCATTTTCCCTGGTAGAATCTGACCAGGGAAAATCTATAAATACTATAATAATTTCACCAATTTTCAGAATGCAGAGTGAATCATCTAAAAGAGCAGCTAAGAGAATCCCAGTCACCTCTCAGTACAGTTATGCTGCAAGTATTTCTTTTATAGGATCCTTTTCAAATGGGAGGCATATGTCTAGTTGTCTATTTTAAGATACTGAGAAATCTTAGTATTAACAAAGTTGTGTTATTACATACATCTAGGAATAGAAAATGCCGCATTCTGTCTGGAACCTTTTTTTCATGAAATACTTATTAGCATTTCTCTGGAGGCAAATTCCTCCCAAGAGTTTGGAAAAATCACTTAATAACATATTTTTTTATATTGTGTTTCATTGGTCTCATCTGTCCTTCTTTAAAAGAAAGGGGAAATCTAGCATCTTGAGCTTCTTATATGTCCTCCTCAGTGCCTAACACAGTCCTCAAACACACTGATGGGTCAGTACATGTTTACTGCTTAAACTGATTAAAATTTTAAAATGAGAGATAAGTAAGAAAAGCAAAGTAATGGCCACATAAAAATAGTAGGCTACAAGACAGTTACATGTTTAAGAATGGTATTTATATATATTTAACTCACCAAAAATAAAACTAACAAATATACTTGGTACCATATTATGAGCAGACTCTAAAAATGGGAATGAGGACAAATGATATACTCTTGGAAACACTCCATTGAAAGAAATACCCTAGGAAGCTCAAGAAAGCAACTAAGGAAATTCCCAGGGTAAACATGTCTAATATCTATTATTAGGAATTCTATAATTATGTTTTTAGAACAGCTTACTTTGTGCACTTATATGGTTTAATTATAAATAATAACCATCCGTGAATGAGCTTAAAATTGTTTCAGTAAATGTATGTTATTCTTTCATTTAAAAAAATATTTTTAAAGAGCTTACCATGTACGTGGCACCTCATTAGTCTCTGCAGGGTTTGATAAAAATGTTTGCTCTTAAAAAGTTAAAACTATAGAATGGTTTAAGATTAAATGCAGATAGGTGGTACAGATAAGGATTATAGATTAGGGTAGCAAATGAAGGAAGATCTAATGAAGAGCTATGATTTAATACGGAACTGGAAAGATTCAACAGTTTGGACAGGAAGGGCAACCAAGGGAGCCATGAATTCCAGGGAAAGGGGTCAGCAAAAGGAAAGACAGAAAGTAAGGCTCTGGAATACTGACTAGGTCAGCCTGGTTCTTAGACAGAATACATCTTAAGAAACTCTTAAGACTGGATCAAAAAGGAAACTGAAGACTATTTTAACAGGCTTTGAACTCTGCAATGGGAATCCATTGAAGGCTTCTGAATAGAAACTAGGATAATAAAAGTATTATTATATTAGAAATGGTCATCTGGCAGTGACAAGAAGGAAGTCTTGGAGGTAAAAGGACATCGAACAAGGGGATGAGTAAAGAGGATCTTGCAGTATCCTGCTCTGAGTTTTTAATGACTAGATGAGGTCAACAAAAGTCTTAGGGAATAGCTTTTAATAAGCCATGCAATCAAATTTCCTTCGGGGGGAAAAAAAAACTTGTTTTACTGCTCTAGTTCTAGACAAATGATCAAACAGGAACTCTTAAAAATGAAAGTGTGTCTAAAAGAAATATTATTCTGTTTTATTTTCATTTGGTTTTCATAGGTTCCCATAGAAAAAAAAATCTCATATTCTCATATCCTCTAAGCCTACCGGGAAGAATAGGAAATAATGACAAAAAAAGTTTTTAGTAAAAGGAGAGTTCGCTTAAAGCAAAATGCCATCCACGACTTCAATTAGGCATCCCCTGCTAGTGATGGGGACCCATCTTGAAATAGAGGATTGCATAACTTATTACTCAAGCTATAACCATACTAGAGATAGTCATAGAACCTAGAGAATCTGTTGTCATTTTTTCAGTCCTAACGAGCCATGAGATATCCTCAGCACATCATAGAAGACCAGCAGACACATTTTTTGAGAGCAGGTTTACAATCCCCATTTGTATCCTAAAAGCTTTAAACTTGGATGTCCACCTAGACCATGTGCATATGGGACTAGACATAAGTAAAGGTCAGAAGAGTAGTAAAGATATGGTAGGTAAAATTTATCATTTACAAGTCTGATCTTTTTGGAAAATAAAGGAGTGCTTATTGCACCCTTCACTTTCTTCTCTCTAAACACTTTTAGACAACGTTCCAAATGAAATATAGAACATGCATAGAGCCTTGATTCCTATTACTTTAACTCTCTGGATTGAGAAACTGAGTCTTATATATTCTTATTCATGTTTAGTATGCTTCAGTAACCCCCACAATATTGGAAATAACGTGATTAACAGTAATGATCCAGAGCTAGCTCTCAAGGGGGAAGTTTAATGATACTGCAGAGGATGTTTCCTCGTGTCTATGTTAACGTTTTACAGAGGGGGGCCCATTTTTATCGCAAATTCCTAACAGAAAGTGACTCTTCCTGCCAAAACAGGTTTAAACCTCCCTTCTGTCACTATCCCCCATGAGAATGGTGATCATGTCCGAGAAAGCTCTGGCGCTTTAGAGAAGTCAGGGACAACCAGAGAGAATTAAGGTTAAATCAACAACATTCAAAGTCACAAGGACCAGAGGCAGCATCTTGCAGGAGCCAACTAGAAGGAGGCAAATGCACCACAAAAGTAAATGTATAAAGTCTTAGTACTTAAAGCTTAGCTTATACACTTGTGCAAAGAATAACTGTGATCCTAGTAGGGCCTGAAGAAAGATGAGGACCCAACAAGATAAAGATAAAGAACCTTGCGTCTAAGGATGGGCCTGGATGAATCTGAAATATTCCCATGGATTTGCTAGTTAAGGATCCCAAGCAACTAACTGGTCGTGAAGAGCCCATTGTTTACCCTTTATAATCCATTTTCTTAAAGCACGCATACTACTTAATACAGAATGAAGAAATAACCATTCTCTACTTATTGGTCATCTTCACAAAGTCACAGGTAAAAGAAACTCTTGAAGGCACTATTATAAACAGATACTAGCATCGGCAACCCTTACCTGACTTACAGGGTCAAAATTCTATATCCAGAATAGGCACTACCAGGTGAATAGATCATCTTACAGAACTACACGTTAACAAAGTTTGCTATATTTCTTTAATCTTAAGGTGCTGTAAGTTACAAATGCAATCAATGATTATTCTTAAATATAAATTAAAGATGGTGATCCTACAGTCTTCCCCTTGAAAAGAACTTTGCAGTCTGATAATTAAGCCCATGGCTCCAATCCATTTGTTTTCATTCAATCTTCCAATACTCTAAAAATAACCCAAACTTAAACTTTACTTATTCTTTTATTTTAAGTGTCTGCAACTTTTCAAGTACTTCTGTGTATGTTAAAATGATAGGAGTGTTGGGAACTGCCAACTAATTTATATTACCTAACTTCTCTGGGCTCCCAGTTTCCTCAGCTAGAAAATAAAATGTGTGGACTAGATGAGTGGCTTTTAAATAGTGCTAGATTTCTGTAACGCCAGAGCAGGAGAGTAGACACCAGAGTGGGAGAAAAGCAGGAGAGTGCCAAAGGCAGGGGGCACAAAGCTGGCTTCTCGACAAAGCTTTAACAAAAGACTTCTCCTTTCACCCTTTTACCTGATTTAGATACCAGGGTTACACACATAAATTCACTTGAAAAAGAAGAGTTTCCTTTAAAAAAATAATTGAAAACCAATGTATTTCTTTTTTCTAAAAAGTCTAAACATTCTTTTTCTGTCTAGCTGAATCATTAAAAACATTCAAGATGTTAACTCCTTAAGTATTACTTTCAGCTATACTGATAGAGATGAGGAAATTGAGACACAAAGCAAGAAGTCTAACCTAAGATCACAGAGACAATGATTGTATGACCAGAATCGAATTCTCCTAATTTCTATTCTGCTGCTTTATTCTGTAGCATTCCACAACAGCAGGGCTGCTGCTGCACTACTGATAGCTCAGGCGCACACCATTCCCATTAAATTCTATGTGGCTGCCGCCCCCTGGAGTTGTGCCAAGCAACAGGCCTGCAAAACAATCACGTATTTAAAATGAAAATAACTATAATACAATTAACTACCTGTTCAAAAAAGCACTTTAGAATTAGGACCCCAAATACCATATATTTCACCTCTATGTTATAAAAGTGAGACAGTTCTCTTCCCTCTTGAAAAATTAGTACAAATAGAAAGCACCAGTTGAAGTGTCAAATATTACAAGAAAGTGGCTTTAAAGCTTTGATTAAAGCATTGGAAAATAGGTCAATTTATTTAATAAACATGTCAGAATTATCAACAACTCGGAAAAAGCCAAATAAGACAAAATCTAAAGAGACCATAAAGCAATTCTGAAAAGTAGTATTTTGGGGAAATGGCCTTCAAATACAAATTCTTTAGACATAATGATCTCTTTATTTCCTTTAGGCAGGTGCTCTTCTGACAGCAATGGTCTGTTAGAAAGCTTACATTATGTTTATTAACATATGTGTTCATGTTTTAAATATATCAATTAACTCATTACTGGGATGTATCTCAATATCACAGAAGACTTGAAAGCCATTTTTCAGAAAACGACTATACAGTGGAGAAATAGAGAATGCATTACATGCATTTCCCCCTCAGGCATGCAAGCCAAGTCACAAAGACATGGAGTGAGTTGCTCAAGGTATTAAAAAGAAACTGGAGGAACGATGTCCCTACAATATAGAAATCCTGATTTGAACCACCTGGCTATGTCCTGTGTCACACTCAGCCACACAATAGGTAGGCAAAATCTCCTTCAAATTACGTAGGAAAGCTACAGCTTCAGGAAACACCGATCTAAGATATTTTTTTATTTAAAATATTAAATAAAATTGAGGGATTATTTGTCATTATAAACTGTAAATTTCAGTCAGTAGGAATACTAGAGGGCATGAAAAGTAAGGTTTTACTTTAACTGTCTAATATTTATATTAATTCAGGAAATGTGTACTAGATAAAGATGCAATTTGGCTCCATATGGTCAAATGTAACATAGTAGAACATTTCTAAAATGATATAACCTGGAGAAAAGTTTATAATTTGATTAAATTCTGCCCTGCAACCATACTCAGTAGATCACTGTCAAAGATAACAGTGGAATATGCTTGACAATTAACTTTTGTAGAACAGCTATAGTCTTAAACATTCATAAGCTAATTTCAACATAAATATTAACATCTCGCCCTATAAAGCAGTATCTCTTAAAGGGGTGAAATCAAACAGCAAGTGCCAAAAAGTCTGCAGGTAAGAGAACATCTTTTTTGATCATTTGCTTCATTTATGTTATAGGCACTTACAATTTACACATGGATATCCAACAGCAGCAGGACACTGTACAATAAAGCAAAAACTTGTTGCTATTTTTAATATATGCCAAATTTTTTAATAACTGGATTGAAATAATACTAAAAACAATACCACTTTAAAACACTGCCATGTTTAAGACACATTAATTCAATTTATTTTCTAAAATGTGCATCTTACATAGTCATTAATCTCAAGGTGGCTCTAATCACAAGGCTTCAGAGCATATTTAGATAGAGCACATTTCCTTGCACGCCTAGCATTTTTTAAATGGCAGCAGTCTACCTTCCTTCTTTGGTCAAGAGGGGAAAAGAGGAAGACAGAAAGGGAAAAGGGGACTTCTCTGTAGAAAGATTTGGCCTTGGAGTCAGGGTTTTTGAGATGTGCTAGCGATCTTGGATCGATGCCTTTTTATTTTCTTTCAGGAATAAATCTGAGCAATGGAATGGCTTGCGATTGTCCAGCCAACCAGCCATATCAGATTTATCAGAAAGAAAGAATGAAAACTGACTCAGAGGACTCCTGCAGTGCCTGAGTGGCAGGTTGCTGGGAAAGACACACACAAAAAGAATATCCTTAGTGATGATGTGGAAAACATATTCACATGTGTAAACTCAATAAATAATAAGACATAAAAAAGAATCTATAGTAATGGAAAAGGTAAATGCATAAGACAGATGACAAATAGAACTTCTATTTAAGAACCAAAGGGATGAAAGCTCATGAATACTAAATATTTGAATCCACTTTAAGGAGAAAATATAATTTTTCCTCAAATGAATGCAAACTCCAAAAATCAGCCAATGCAAACTTAGTGTTTTCAGGTTAGAGCAAAAAATACGTAAATCTTCCATGAAGGGCATGCCCTGGTAAATATTCTAATGTAATTTCTTAATTAAGACACATATTCAGTGACTAAATGAAAATTATACATATAAAGGAGTAAGTACCTTGATTTTCAAAAAAATTGACTTTCTATGCATGTATGATTAAAAAAAATAAAAGGAGTTTGGTTTGAGAGAAAAAAATCAGAAATCAAGGAATCATGACACAACCAGACTCATTCAATTTAATCCTATCAGTCCACATTATAGTATATTCAAGTGATCTGCAGTCACGATAATAGGTATAAATTTATGTGGAAGCATTCTGAAGAAAAAAAATTATACCTTAGTCTAAAAAAGCTCCTCTTACATATATAAGAATTTCAAACTTGAAAGAAAAAAAGAGAAGCTGTACTCATGGGTGTGCTTACAATAAATACATGTAGGGAGATAACTGATTTTTTTAAAAATTATATTGAAAATCTTTTCATCATTTAACTAAGTTTTAACCTTTTTCTTCTCAAATGTAAAAAAAACTAATTTTGGAGATATATCTTAAATACGTAGGAAAAATGTGTGTTCTTTTATAGAATGAAAAGCAGGACCTAGTTACTTGCAAATAAAAAAAATGGAAACTGAACTTGTTCATCACATATCTACTAAGGTATGTACGGGCATCACTTCAGTACTACTACATTTACATACATATATTGTATTTCAGCACAAAGGTGATACTGATTATTTTTCCATCATACCAGGAAGACAGAAATTTTGGAATTCTTTTTGGTGGTAAAGGCTTTATAACAGCCACATAAAGGGTCTTTGACTATAATACTTCTAGATAAAATAAATCACTGGAAATGAGACAAAGCCCTTCAGAATTACTATTAAAAAAAAAAAAAAAACCTGTCTTCTCTAACGCTGATTTTTTTCCCCAAGCAAAAGAGGAAAAATAAAAACAGGTCCTCTTCAGTTACAATTATTTTAACAAATATTTTAGATCTATACAACAGAATCCTGCCCCTCCCATATTTTTATTCTGTTCACAGAGAGCAGTAAATAAGGTGCATTCCTTCTGCTCCTAGATTAGCATTTCAAAAATATGCCACTTTCCCCTGAACTCCAAGCGTGTCTAATAATGCGAGAAGCAGATTGTCTTCCCTCGTTTCCTTAATTTGTTTCATCTAAAAGCAATTCACTCAACATCTTGTCGCCCTCTGGCAGCTTAGTTTACTTATCCGCACTTAATTTCTCGTTCGGACCAAAACAAACTCCTCCAAACTGCTACTGACTGCTAACCGCGAGAGGGGAGACACGCAATATGTATTTACTTGGGAACATACAGCCATAGGTACGTAGCCACGAACACACGCAGAGCCTCACTCATACCCCAGAACGTAAGTTGGTTTTCTAAAAGCACTACATTAAAACCAGCTGAACTTTCCCTGCCAGGTGCGGCAGGGCGGGGGTGCGGAAGAGGCAAAAAAGAAGTCCCGGGGGCATTTGCAATTTTCAGAGGATCACCTTAGCTTGCGTGTTGCAATTACACCAGGGATGCACCCGAGAGCTTTTCTTTGTGCGGCCCTTTCATCTAGATCACTTTGTGTTTCGAACAAGGGAGGCTCGCCTTTGTGCCCCCAGAATTTCAAGTACAGAGTCAGACACGGAACAACAATGGCACGCTAATCCTCGCGCACTAAATGGGCTCACTTGTGGGCCTGACAATTCACGCGGGGAAGCGAGAAGACACCAGCGAGGGCGCGAGCCGGTGTCGCCTGAGACGGGGAAGAGGACAGCTGCAGAACTAATTTGGATTACATTCCTTGCAGAAATTCTGAAAAGGGCTTTTCGGCAGAGCTCAACTCCGAGCCGCACAGTTAATACCAGATTGCTGCGGACTCGGAGCCGGGTCCCCCAGCGGCTGAGGCTGCACCAGACGGCCCCCAGTAGGTCCCCTTGCAGAAATTCCTCTCGGCTAAGCTTGCGTGTCAGTCGCAACTGCTTTTGAATGGGTCAATGTGCATAATCAACCCATTGAGGGGAAATATGAAGGGACTCGGAGTGGGGAGGGAGATAAAAAAGGGATGTATCTAAGAGGCCGCTTGGAATCTCAAATCCGTGTTGGTGTAATTCCGTAGGTGGCTGGAGCTCGGGAACTGGTATGCATGAAGAATTGCAGAGTAATTGGGAGGGTGCAAACGTCCAGTACAAACGGCGCACATTGTGCCATTCGAAGGTCATTTTGAGAGGCTCGAGGATTGTAGCTTGTTATTTACTAGGCGAGGAGGGGGAGGCGGCGGGGGCGGAGCGGGAAAACTACAACGCGCTGTTTTCTTGGTGAGGTCAGAAGGACACCCTCCGGGGGCCTGAAGCTCTCCCGCTCGCCACTCCCGTGGGTTTTATCTTCTCTAGCTGCCTCCCACGCTCCCGCGACCAGCCCCGGATGGTTCCGGAAATCTCCCCGGCTCTCCAAAAGGCCCCCCTTGGCCGCGTTTCCCGCGTTTCAGTCACCCGTTTCCCTCAGCCCTTTCCTGTCCCACTTTCATCCCCAGGAAACTCAAGTGTCAGAAACTTTGAGCTCCTTCGCCCTGCAGGTGCTGTCACTGGCCCTGCGGACCGCGGCGCGCCAACCCCACCTTGCTGCCTCTCCCGGGTCAGTGAGCCTCTTGCCGGGCGGGGGCACCGGGGCGCGAGCTCTCCGGCCGACAGTTGCCGCGCACCCAGCGCAGCCGCGCCCGCCTCGGGTTCAATCCGCGTGACGGGTCGGCTCGGCAGCCGCGCCCGGCAGTAAACACAAGTTGGAGGGACTCCGGCCAATAGCAAGTTGAACTACAGGAAGAACTCTTTCTGGAGCCAAACACAGAAACCGACGGGAAGGCCGGGCTCCCGGCTTAAGTATGTCAAGCCATTCTTTTTTTTTTTTTTTAAGCGGTCACGCAGGCAGGCAAGGAAGCGCCTCTCTAGTCAATGGGGGCGAGGGCTGGGCACGCTGGCCGAAGAGGCCTATCGTTGTGGGCCCCCGGGCCGAGGCGCGTCCTCCCGCCGCGTTCCGGCTCCCAGGCTGGGCTCAAGGCGGGTCTGACCCCGCAGGCTCGGGCGGCCGGAGGCGCAGCGGCCGCGGGCAGCACACGCAGGTGCAAAGCCCGCTCTCTCGGAGCTGCTCTCTCCACAGCCCTCCCGCTCACCGGAGCCCAGCTGCCACGCCTCGGGACCCCCGTCCTTCCCCGGCCCCGGGCGGGGAGCGCTTTTCCGAGGCTTCTTCCCTCGGGGGGCCCGGACCCGGAGAGGAGCGTCTCCTGTGACTCCGGCTTTGGGTCTCCCACGTCCTGCACAACGGGCGCCACCAGAAGGGATCCCGCTTAGGGAGGCTCACAGAAAACGCGCGAGAAAGAAGCGGGTGAGAAAGAAAGAGAAAAGGGGCGCAAGTGATTTTTCACGATAACTGAACACAGGCACACGCAGAGGGTAAGTTTGGGGACAGATAGAGAGTCGCACGAAACCCAAGGAAGAGGCGCGGATGATGTGATCCCGCCACGCCCGGGAGCGAGCGTGTCTCCGGCTGAGCTCTGCCGGCGGCCGCAGGGTCAACCGCGGAAGCGCGAGAAGGACCGCGACCCACCTGACTGAGAAGCGCTGGGCTGGACGGTCCCCGCCGCCACGAGAAGGCTCACCCAGACCCACAGTCCTGTCGCCAGCTTCATTTTTTGGAAGTCTCAGATCCCGTGCTGATAATTACATGTCCAAATGGCATATCCCCTTTCGGGCACACGGAGGAGATCCCTCAGCCGGGCGCGCGTGGGGCACTGGCGCGCGCGGGACACCGGCTCCGAGCGCGGGCGACCCAGTCCTTGCCCGCGGGGCCGAGGCCCGGAGAAGCGGGGGGAGAGGGTGCGCGTGAGGGTGCGCGCGGGTGGGAGTGGGCTCGAGTGTGTGCGCGTGGTGCTCCTGGTCGGGCCGGACAGCTATTTCCCCGTGTGAGCCTCCGCTTTCTCGCTCCCTCCTCACTTTCTCGCTCTCTCCCTGGTTGGTCAACAATAAAAAGGAAGGGTTCGGAAAAGGGTTTCCAAAAAAAGTTGATTGCAAACAGGCGGTAGCTTTCCGGCCTCTCCCCCCAGCCGGACTCTATTCGGCTCACTTTTCAGTTTCCTCGCACCTCCAGTCCAAATTGGGAGGAAAGGGAGGGGTGGCGGGGAGAAGCTTCTTGCTTCACGCGATCCCGTCCTTTTTTCCTGTCAGCTTTCCTCACACTTGTCCGGCGGCTGCGGTAATTAAAGCTCCGAGCGTCATTTCCAACGCTCCGCCGTCTCCAGCTGCAGCCCCACAGAGAAATTAATAAGACTCGGTCCGGGAGGGGGGGGGAGAAAAAGAAAAAAAAAGGTGGAGGGGGGTGAGTAAAACAACCCTCCACGCAACCAGGCTGGCTCGGCTCAGCCGCGCAAACCCCGCCCCCAATCTGACCCAACTAGCCACGCCTTCTCCCCCAAAGGGAAATCTTATTGGTTCAGCCACTCCCCAAAATCTTGGGCCTCGGGAGTTGGGAAAACACCTGTCCGGGAGCTGGAGCCTGGTGGTGGGGCGGGGGAAGCTGGATTTAATAGGCTCACCCGAGGCCACGGACTGAACCAGAGGCCCCCGGACAGCTGGCCCACAGAGTGCGCAGACGTGCTTACAGAAAAGATTTTTTTCTTTCTTAGACAAGAAAGTCACCACGGTGCTCATCCACAGACAGGACTTGCCTTAGAAATAGAAGAAAACACTGCTTCAGTCATAAAACCTACCCACCCTTCCTACTTCCTCATGCTTCACACTCAGAAAGTAGTGTGAAGGGAATCTAAGCACCCGTCTTTCCCCAACTATCCAGTCTCTCCCACCCTTCTCACCCTCCCAAACTGACCAAACTAAAATTCCACGTTTGTAGAGCTGCATCCTTAGATTTTTAGACTTTACGGGTCACTTCTTTTTTTCCTTGGACTCTAGAACAACGTGGTTTGGGGTTCATTCCCATTAAGCAGCTTCTAGTCGAAAGCTACCAATTTGGTTCTAAAGGCTAGAAATGGTCCCAGGCCTGAGCTGTTCAGTCTGAAATAACTTAAGAAGGCAATGTCAGGACATAACCAACCTCAAATGATTAGGTTTTTTCTACAGTGGACCCGGATTTAGGCCCCTTGAATGTTCTCACTCTGCCAGTTCACACTCCCCAACCCCCAGAGGTCATTGCTAGCTACAGGAGTTTCTGGACTAAAATATCTGGGATTGGGTCATATCATTGTACATATCCCTTGCTTTTTACAGCTCTAAAACTGTACCCTGGACAGGAGGCCAGAACCTCCTGAGGGTAGGAGGTTATTGGTTTGCTATTTGCACAGGCGTTCTATGTATGAATTCTTTTCCTTTTTCAGTTTCTCTAGAAACAGCAAATACATAAATAAAAAGTATCAGGGGAACTTAAAAATTAAGCCACCCTGCCTCCTCACTCATCATTTGAGACCTTCCTATTCCTCCCCCACATCTTTTATCTATAGCCTTGTCCCTTAAGAATTTCCATGGAGCTAGAACACAGAGAAACAGCAGCTTCATCCCAGAGGCCTGAAGCCTTCCCTTTCTTAAGCAAGTAACAGGCACAGAGAGGAGGCCAAACAAGCTGAGCATGCTGCTTTACCCAGAGCAGCGTAGGGCCAGGAAAAACTAAGCCTAGAGCAGGTGACAGTGACTTAACCAGAGTGGTACTGATTGCAGCAGAAGTGTGCACACTGTTCTTTGGGATTATCTATGCTGTCTTTTATCACCCTCCCCCCTGTTTTTTCTTTCATTCAATCTCTTTTCACTCCCCTTTCCTTAAATCCCCTTCTGTTTTTTATGATGACCCTCAAACACCTCTCTTCCGTGAAAGCTACTTCTTTGTAAAATTTCCATCTGTCCCCAGAAAAGCAACTTAAGTGATTTTTTTTTAAGTATTGCTTCTGGAAAAGTTTAAATTTATGTATTAGAATAGTCTTGTTTCTGATAACAATTATTTTGCAAGAAGTGAAGAAATAGATTGTATTTTAGCTTAAATCGAGGGAAAAATTAAATACTATGGATATGTTAAGGTTTTTTTCTACTTGTGTCCACTGTGACAGTTTTTACTCCCCCATCAATTTTATAGCTTTTTTGTGGCAGGAACTCTCCTGTACACCTTGTTTTCAATCACACATCTAAAATAATTCTTGGCAAAAGAGAGATTTCAATTAATATTCATTGGTTAAAAAATTGGTCTATATTTTTTTAGCTGCTAGACAGCCTATACAAGGTATCCACCAATTACATTACCTGACACACCCATGATTTGCTTCTAATTCTCAATTTGGTCTGCCTAGATCCCATTTTCCTGGTTCTAACTGATTGAAACAATGATTGACACCTGGCCAAAGCTAGATATCTGACCACCAGCCTATAAAATGAATTGGCATGAAAGCCCTACTCAACAAAAGCATCCTACTCAACAGTGACTGGTGTACTCAGAGTCTAGCTCAAATAATTTGAATATGAGACCCCAGAGATTTAGACAGGAAGGTGGTACCCCGTGTGGGCACACTGGAAGAGTGAGAAAGTAGAAGCCATGAGCTAGAGTCAAGAATTAATTTGTTCTATGTCTGCTTTCATTTGCTTCCCATCTCAACTGAGTCATTCTAAGTTGGACCACTCAGAATACCAAGTAAGACCAGTCAAAATGCCTTGGTCACTACTGATCAGATAAGAGATAGTCACTCCCATGGAATCTCTTCCCTGAGATTTTTCTGCAAGGGAAAGAAAGAATTTGTATTCAGTCATTCCCTGCTGGCTTTTGAGATACAAAAGTCCCGAGCTGGCCTGTCTATATTTCTTTCTATGTAGGGATGACCAGTCTGCAGTGAAAAAGAATGAAGTTGCCATTTGAAAGGGGCAAAAGTCAGGTAGGTGTGGAGAATATTCAAGCTCTTCCTGTGGTTTTGTTGTTCAAATCCCCCTTTTCCTTAAGCTAGTTCAATTTTGTTACCTAAAGCCCCAACAGCATGAAATGGTAAAAGAACTTCTCTAACTTGTGTGAGATCATATAGGCCATCATGCCCCTTGAAGAAGGTATCTTGATAAGGCCCATACTGTTCAGTTTCCCTTCCCAGTTTCTCATGATTTCCCTTGGCTTAAGTCATAACCCCAAAAGAGAAATTCCTTTGGCCTTTGCTGCTCCCCCATATCCTCTTCTTCACTTCATTTCTTCCATTAGTGATAGAGTTCAAGGAGACTCTTGACATCATGAGTGGCAGAATACTACTGGTAGGAGAAAGGAACACATTGATCTCAGAGTTCAGTGTTGAAGTAGATACCAAGCTTTGTCCCAGAGTTTTGTGGTTCACTCCAATCTTCAGCTTGTTTCTAAGACTTACCTAATGGTAAGATTAGAGTTTGCTCCTTTAGACATTTTGCTATTGGCCATAAATATAAATTTGGGACAAATACCAAATAAGAAAAGAAAACAAGACCCTATCATAATTCATTTTCTTCTTCTGAACATTTAAAAATAAATATAGGATTCTAATTTCCCTCCCTGGCCATAGTCATCTTCCTCAACATCATTCTAAGTTACCTGGTGATCACAAACAACTCACTTCATAGACTTGAGCCCTTTGCCTCATCTAAAGGAAGGGATTGTTATGTCCCAAATCTAAGACTTCATGAGTATATGATTTACTGACACCTACTAAGTGCAAGTCATAATTTCCACAGACTTCATTTGTTTCTTATACCCTTTCCCTTTTTCCCCACTTACCCATACATACTTCTTCATCTGGGGCACCAACACAGCCACATCTTAAAATGCCTTAGGAAAATATCCAAATAACCTTACTACTATATTACTGTGAACTGCTCAAAACTCTGGATCTTTACTATTCCAACAGCCAAGAAATTTTGGCAAATACCAATCAGTTTCAGTATTATGATGATCAAGCAGATGACAGATGCAGTGTTGGTGTCTTTTGTTTGGTTGGGTTTTATTTATCAACTAGCACTTGAAATAACATCTTTCCTCTTAACCCTCAGAGTTCTGAAATTCTCTGATATTTTGGTGATGTTCAATGTCACAAAGCTAAAAAAATCTTTAAAAGTTCAAACATTTTTAAAATGCATAAATATACACTAACTAAAGAAATGTTTTTTGTTATTTTAGTTAATTTAATATTCAAAGAGGACCTCCCCAAGAATATTTTGGTTTTGGTTAGTGTTTTCTTTTATGTGCATGATTAAGCCTTAATTTTTCAAGTGCTAAGGAGGAGTGACTGAATGTAAATAAATCTGTGTTGCCCTTATGTCCATTCATCAGTATCTGTCCAAGTCCTTACAGATATTTTTGGTTTGTGGTTAAAACTGCAAAACAATTTCAGCCCTGTGGACAGAGTAGTCTTTTGCAAAGAAGTTATGCAAAACTGATTTTCCTAGTAAAGCCTTTTCCTGTTCTGTATCTGCTTTACATATTTTCTTCAACTAAGTTCTCTGTCCTGCATAGCTTTTTCTATTGCTTTGTAAGCTTAAAAACAAAGTAAACCTTCAATAACAGTTGCCAGTTGAAATCTAAGAAGAAAAGGGACAGTTCTATTTTTGCATGTTCATATATTTATAAATAAGTTAACTTAGTGAGGTTAGTTATCAAGGCTATGATTCTACCTGGCCTGAAATCTGAACCAAGATAAAATTTGTTAGTTCCTTTTTCAGGTAGCCTCTTATGGTATTTCCTTCCTTCTGTATTCTTAACTCGGCAAAGAGCTGAATCATGTTATGGTTAAAACACAGATTTCTCAAAAGAATGTGAAGTTACATTTGCCATACACACAAAAATGGATGTTATCCTAAGGTCACAAAGAGTTCTTAGAATTTTTCTTGAGCACCTGCCAAATAGTCAACTCAAGTCATAATGTAGAAACTGTGTATTTTCTTCTCAGGTTTGTGTAGGGATGGATGAATCTTCAAAGCTTCAGACAAAAGGTCCTAATAGTTTAGAAAGGGTCCTAAACTTGTTGAGTCTTTTTCTCTCAACACATTAAGAGCCTGGTATCTCCTTGCCCAATCAATTACCTCTCAGAATAACAAGTTTCCCTTTCCGTTTTTGGATTCTCCAATTCTCTTGTTACCTATCCTTCCCTAGCCTCTCCTTTCCTCTGAAACTCTGTTAGGAGGCCCAAGACATCTGGTAGGTTCTCTTCTTGGTCCTAGCTCTGAATGTATCACAATTTTCTATGTTCCCAGGTTATATAACACAGAGGATATTCCATGTTTCAAAACATTAAATATATTACAATTCACCAGTAGAGAATGCCCAGCAGAGAAGCTATCAGAATTATTGAATCTCACAAAGCAGTAGCAAAAAAATTACAATAAAGAAATGGCAGAGAAGTCCCTGGTGATCCAGTGGTTAGGACTCAGCACTTTCACTGCGGGGGCCTGGGTTGAATCCCTGGTTGAGGAACTAAGATCCTCCAAGCCGTGCGGCATGACCCAAAAAAAAAAAGGCAAAAGTTAAACTTTTCATCACGTTTGATGGCAAAGAAGAAAGCACTAATAAAAGGATGTGTGTTGGTATTTACGTATTTTCTACAGAAGGATAGTTATTAATTTATATTGATCAATCTACAAATGTTTTCCCTTTTGACTTGCCTTTAAGGTCCATAAAGACTAAAAAAAACAAACACCGGTTGGTATATCTTTGCTTCTGAGGTCTTAGATTTTCATTTAAGAAATCCAATCATGAACATAGTTTGATTCCCATCAAACAACTATTCACTTTAAACTGCTGATACAGCAAACATATTAGTAATGTGCTACTACATCAAAGCAGTATGGCTTAAGAAAGACACAAATATTCCAAGAGCTGATAATATTAAATTCAGTGCAAAATAGCAGTATTCAATTAAGTTCTGTTTAGATGGGGAAAGGTCTAGCTGGACAATATTTCAAATCTGAAGTAAGAACATCTACATTTACAAAAATAATCTTAGTAAGGAAAAAATCTAAAGTGATATAAAGTTAGAGAAATATTTTTTGTTCAATGAAACTTTTACCTAACTATAATTGGGAACATTTAATTAAATGATTTT
The DNA here is from genome assembly GCF_937001465.1 of Orcinus orca. Taxonomy (NCBI): domain Eukaryota; kingdom Metazoa; phylum Chordata; class Mammalia; order Artiodactyla; family Delphinidae; genus Orcinus; species Orcinus orca. The sequence continues at coordinate 96,374,429 of NC_064565.1, forward strand.
TAAACAACACAGACCTTCTCAAATATACAGCCAATTTAAAGTCATGGTATTAACAGTATGTAATGCCATATTACATTACATACTGATCATTTCTAATTTTCCATCGTGAGCCTAATTTACTTTTTTTTTTTTGGCCATGCCACTTAGTATGTGGGATCTTACTTCCCTGACAAGGGATTGAACCCACGCCCACTGCAGTGGCAGCACACAGTCTTAACCACTGGACTGCCAGGGAAGTCCCAAGCCTAATTTATTGTACTTTTAAAGAAAAACTAATTTAAAACCAATATATATTACTCTGTGTAAATAGTTGAATGAAGAAATATTCCACTATATATTTCTTTTAACATTTGCTTATACTGTATAATGTTTTGCTATTGACAAACTTGTGTATTTTATGTACATTTTCAATAAAATTATATTAACAAGTATTATGATATAAGGTAATAATATTTATTTTAGCTACTACATGCATACTGTCTCCACATTCTTTCTATGTAGCCATTTAGGGTAAACATTGATAGAGAAAAATGTTCTTTGTCCAATCAAATACTGGAAGAAAATAAAACAATTGTGATAATTTATTGTTGTCTATTAGATAGAGTGAGAGGGTAGGAAAGGCCTGCTTCATACAACTTAATTTGACTTTGTTAAATGAATACTTTGAGACAAATAGAATTACTATTTGTCTTAGTGCATCTACTTATCACTCCATTTAGGAACTCCCCAACACACTGGAGATGTAATGCATTATACCGAAAATATAATGATGATTGTAGATGTTGTCTGTCGCTCTAGCATTTCTTTTCAGAATACTGCTCTGAATACTGTCATCATGTCCTTTGAATCATAACCCTCATGGAATATTACTTAAACAGCATGAATCAGTGATAGTATTTACTACTAAATCCAAAACTAATTTTCATTTTGTCTTAACATGATTATATTTAAGTATAACCTTACCTTCTAGTATTTGCTGCGAAATGAATATATGTTAGTCACTTACATATATTTACATATATGTATATGCATATATCCATTATTTCACCCAGATTTTTCTATAAAATGAAAAACCGTACTTTCTACTATATTCTACTATCTGAGATAACATATATTCTATTGCCTTTTCCCAGTTTAGTATGACACTAACATTTAAAACTTCCAAACTATGTAAAACAACTACACTCCAATAAAAATTAATTTAAAAAAAGAAAAAAAATCCAAACTAAATATTTCTAGAGGTATGACCTCCTCCCTTTACACTTTCCCACATTTTCCCCCCTCAAGAAATTATGTTTTTGAAAGAATATAATTATACTTTTATATTTAAATGAGGAAGGAAGAAAATAAAAATGAGGTTTTACTGTACTGAGCACTGCATTTCACCCTAGGTGAGGAGAGCAAATATCAATGATAGCAGAGTGTTAATTACAAAAGCAATCAACAAGCAGACATAAAGGTATTATATTTTAAAATAATAAGAAAAAATACATGTCTTAGGTAACTGAAATATTTGATGCATACATGCAATTATATATTCAAATTTATGACTTGAAAAGGGTCATCCTGATGAAACTCCCCTGCCTGTTTTCTAACTATGTTTGAAGTGAATGGAAATTCACCACTAATATAAAATTGATACTTTTATTTTTTTTTAACCACATAAATAAAATCAACATAGCTGGAAGATAAAAATAATTATTTCAAATATTTAAATAGGAATGATGGCTCTATCAGCCTTTCAGTAAACAACGACTAATTGTGCTGGCTAAAACTATACCTTCAAGATTGGAAGGCACAGATTTTAAAAAGATACTGAGGTTGGTTCCCACTCCTGTGGCCTTCACTGTACATTAATCAGAAGTGTTTGCTATGCAAATCTTGTCATACAAAGCAATTATGGTTGTTCCTAAACTGACCTCATGTTTATTTATTACTTCAGCTTTTTACTCCCAAACCTTGTCTGATCTTTTCAAATGCACACAATTTTTATGTTGCTTTTTAAAGGTACACAATACAGTGATTTTTAATTTATTTGTTCCTAGTATAAATGGAAAAGCTGTGTAACTCCCTCAATCTGCAATGCAGTGCTTGGTGAGTCTGAATAATATTCCGGTGTCTGTTCATGCAAACTATTTCCACCCCAGGGTCTTTGTGAGGATGAAGAGGCCCTTCCAATCACTTAAGGCCATGACACCTTGTTTAGTCTTACTCTGCAACATTAGCTGATAACTAATGGAGGCTGTCAGCTATAGTACACTAAGCAGAAAAAAAAAAAAAAAAAAGTATTTTTATAGCAGAGCAGTTGAAAGCAAAAAATTCATTGGTAACCATTTATTTACATATTTTCTCAACTCTACTTGCCCCCAGCAAGTGAACTCTTGGAGAGAGATTACATTCATAAGGAAAAATAGCTTAAAAGCATAAATCCACCATCAATAATACCAGTAATGATCTTTAACTGGCTAATATTATATTGCCACAGGAATTCCCATTTTTTGACTTCTGGTTGAGCAACAGTGGCATCCAGTGGCTAGATAATTGTTTCCATGATTAAAGTGTCATGGGAAGTTTGGGTGAACAGTACTAAACGCTTCAGATGTATTTAGCCTAAGCAAAGGAATTTACTAGGAAAAGCAAATCAAATGCCTTTGTTTCCAGAGCAACCCTGGATCAAGTCTAAGTCATGAGATTTGACTCTGATGACTACTTAATACTGGTAATCTCTCCAACACCCCTTAATAACAGCAATTTAGGATATCTATTAACTGTCTACTGTGTATACTCATGTTGACTCCATTACCTATAACCTTGATACACTAGAAAACTTCCCTACAATGAATTAGACACCAATTCTATGAAAAATATTCCACAAACTCAAAAGCTGTAAAACAAGAGCTGATGATATGTGCTCAATGCTCATTCTGTACAAAACTGGTCTGACGACCCATGTATTAAATACGACCCCTAATAGTTGTACATAATCCATGAGTGACATCTGGAATCATGTTGGTATTATGGTGGTATAATAAAGAGTCCTGGACCTAAAAGGTATTTGCCCCAGGATTATATTTACTGGCAAGCCCAATAAATCCTCTGAACCCCATGATATCTACCTCCCAGGGATTTATGAGGCTTAAATGTGATAAATAAAAAGCTTCCTGTACAATCTTTGGTCCAGAGTAGGTACTCAATAATGAAGTAGCAAAGAACAAGTTCTGTACCCGGACTGCCTACATTCGAATGCTAGCTCTGGCACTTACAAACTATGTGATCCAGGGTAATTTATTTTCACAACTTGGGCTTCAGTTTCCCCATATATAATTAGGGGATAATAATATCTGCCTCCTAAAATTATAATGAGTTTTAAATGAAATAGTACACTGAAATTTGTAGAATAGTTCCTGGCATATAGAAGACACTCAGTAAATATTTTCTGTTCAAAGTTGCAGTCTTTGTATACAAAAGAGAGCTTACTAAGAGCAACAGTAAGAAATGCTCTATAATTTTTCCCCTGGTTCTGATTATACTTAGCCCTGAACTGTTCCCTATGTCATCTATATGATTAATGACATATATTTCACAAGTGGGCAAACCATGATGAGAAATACAGTGTGTGGAGATGGAACTTGATCAAAGCAAATCAGCAGCATCAAAGCAAGAACCTTAAGAAGTAAGGAGGACTCTGTCTGTTTCAGGGAAAAGAAGGTGAGATGGAAGGAACCGGAATAGACCGGGAAGAGAGGTGAAAATGTCCAAAATACATCTGGGTGCGAGAGACAGAGACAGAGAGAGAGACAGAGACAGAGAGAGAGACAGAGACTCTGAAGTTTAAGAGGTAATTGAACCAATACTTATTTTATCAGAATGCTTTCACATGCAACTTTGTTAAGTAAGACAAACCCGAGTACTACTTGCATTTTCCACTTTCGTTTTACCCCATTTGATATAGAATCACAGCATTTTAGAACTGATAGGAACTTAGAATTGCAAGAGTTTCATGAAGTACAGTTAACAACGATATCATTAACACCACTCCTGTTCTGCTTACTGCTACCTGCCGATACACATTTTTGGGGGTATGTTAAATGGTCTCATGTTGATGATGTTCACATTTAGGTACCCTGAGAAGGTTCTTGGGAGTTTCAGCTGCTTACTTCCTCCCTGATGAGGCTTTAAGGGGCCTCTGCTATTCTCTCTCTTCCTCCTTCTTCTTTCACCTCTACCCTCAGGGCAGATTAATTCCTGCTTTCCTCATGATATTGCAATGAAACAAACATTCGAAAGGAATAACTTCTAGAAAAATCATTTAAAATGCTCCCATAGCATACCAGGTATAGTCAAGGTTATTATTTGATTCTAATCTAGGTAATTATTTTTCAGTAAAAATAACTGATTATTTTATTTTGAAAAAACCAAAAGTAGACTATCAACATCCAAACAAGCCTAAGCAAGAGGCATGTTTGTCTACAATACAAGATGCTAAGTAGGGAGACCAGTGGAGCTGGGAGAACATTCATTGCTAGAATAAGGTGTAAGAACTGACCAAGTAGGGAATGGTCCAGGAGCAGCTGGACACAGATCAGTAGACCAAGGCACAGGGTCATGGGACTCAGTCCAGAAAGCAGAGAACAGCAATTGTCCAAGACCTTCCATTCAGAAATCAAGCAAGGAGGGCAATCTTAGTCATGTTGGGTAGGTATTGCTCTGCAGGTTATGTTCAGACAGTATAATTTGGTAGAACACAGACCAAGGAAGGAGGGCTTCCCAGTTGGACCAATAAGCCCTTTTTGCCCTTCAAAATATACCACTTTGGAATGATCCACTATTGGAAGTGTCACCATTATTGAGACATTCTTTGTGTTACTAATTTCTATATTCCTTACCTATTCAAATGTAAATAGCCTGTAGAAATGAAAATGTTAAATCAATAATCCCTTAGTATAAACTTATTTCATCACCTCCTTTTCAACATATCAATAAAAGAGGAGGAACTACTAACATAAAAGTAGATGGGAGTCGATGATAATTTTAAGGGGAATTAGGGAGCACTTCAGGCAAACACAACTTTCTTATTCAAAACAAGTCTCCAAAGCTATCAAACTAAGCACATAATCAGGCAATGGCCAGAGAACATGTCAAATTCTTGGCCAACATTTTTTTTCCTAAAGGCTAGACTCAGTTTTACTTACAGAAGTTCTCTTATAAGCACAGAATTAGGCAAGCATTTATTAAGTGCTGATTCTGCATTGCTAATGCCATCACTAAAGAGCAGAATGAGAAAGTGCAGTGATAAAATTGTCCTTGGTATCACCTTACAATTGAAGAACTGTATTTAATTTGTCTGTCACCTAAAGGGAAAACAGCCACCAATAGTGGTTACCGTTTACTTTAAAAGGAACAGTAATAAAGATACCTTTTAAATGCATACTTCTGTATATTCTCATAAATCTTCTATTTTTTTTCAATTTCAGTTTCAGGAAGTAGTATGAGCTTAAGGCATATAACAGGCTAAAAGAAAAAATCTCAAAGTAGAAATCCACTCCACGGCCACTAGGATTGTTAAAAAACAGTGCACACTTTTGGCGACTATGAAGGTGGGGAGATCCAGGCCGGGCCAAGGATGTTGGATCTCATTGTTCTCCCAAGCCCTTAGATCCTCCCCTGAAGCCCCTCAATAAAATGGTCTGATCCTCCAAATAAAAATAAATAAATAATAAAAATAAAATTTAAAAAGAAAAAGAAAAATACTGCACAAATCATTGAGGATGGGAGTGCTGCTTCTGTGTCTTTCAAGTACGATGGAATCCTATGCCAGGCAACAAAGAAATAAGCGATTGGCTCAATAAACAGGTACTTCCTTTGAAGTGGTGGTTATTAAGTGTGCACTGTATTGAATAGGACAATTCAATTGGAGAGAGCTTTATGGTAAATAATTTTTTTAAAAAAACATGTTTCTTGACTATTTACAAATAGAATATATTTTCAACAGTGTCTTGATAACAGGTTGTGTGTGGGCTGTCAGCTTGCTTTGGCCTATTCAAGGAATCGTGATTCAGCATTCTTGGAAGAAAAACTGGGATGTAAAAAATCCTCAATAAATATTTTCAAAACATGAGAAATACAGAAACAAATTCTGCTGTCTTTTTGTGAAAGAGCTGGGGGAGAGAGACTATGCTTAAAATTATAAGTCTAGATGTTCCTTTCTGTTCTCTTCCAAACAGCACAGCAAAAGGCCTTGATGTATGATTTGTTTTCCTGTACTACCCTGGTCATTAGAGAGGATCTACAATGGATACAGTGTTGATATCAGATTTATTTTCAGGATTTAAGAGATGATGTCAGAACAAGTGGCCGAGCCTCATGAAGAAACAAGTGGTTTTTGAAGTCAGCTTGTCCTCATAGCACCTATTGTCACTTTATTTACAAAACAATGGGTTGCCTGTTTCGAGAACAAGAGTGTGTGTTTGTGTGTTTATATGCTTGTATGTTTGTTATTTAATTAGTATAGGAAAGATTTCTAACATAGTAAAAGAGTTTCTTAGCTAAGAATGAATTAATATATATCATATATAAATATATGTGTGTGTGTACTCTATGTGGCTGAAACAATATTATTTAAGACTTATACTGCCAAATTACCAATTATTAAAAAACTAATATATAATAGAGGCGATAGACCTTACATGAAGGTAGACACCTCAAAAGATTAGTGTCGGGGCTTCCCTGGCGGTGCAGGGGTTGAGAGTCCGCCTGCCGATGCAGGGGACACGGGTTCGTGCCCCGGTCCGGGAGGATCCCACATGCTGCGGAGCGGCTGGGCCCGTGAGCCACGGCCGCTGGGCCTGCGCGTCCGGAGCCTGTGCTCCGCAACGGGAGAGGCCACAACAGTGAGAAGCCCGTGTACCGCAAAAAAAAAAAAAAAAAAAAAAAAAAGATTAGTGTCATAAACTGATAGTCTGACAGTATTTCTTTGGGAGACTTTCTGAGAACAGGCGTAAAAGCAAATGGTCTTAAGAGAAGAAGTAAGGGAGATGTTGATTTAGTAGTAGCAGTGTACTATTTGCCACTGAGGAAGTTATCTTCAGCCTAGGGATAGTGAGTTATATTCCAAATCCTAATCAAAGGGGTCTGGGATTTAAGACAGTTTCCTGATACAGCTGGAATTCATACTCTCAAGGAATTTGCCTATTTTTGAACTTGAATTTCAATATCAGACATTAGACAAGGATATTACTGTGTATATGATAGATAGATAGATAGATAGATAGAGAGATAATCAATAGATAGATAGGGAAGAATATGGGCTGTGTGGGCAATCATTGACACCAGGAATTACAAGGCTAGGAACCTTCTCATCTGAAACATAAATCTGGACACTTCATATTCACTCTGTGGGTTATCATCCCTTTCAGAAATGAAGAAACCAAAGTTAGGTGTGCTTCAGTAACTTGTCAGGGATGGCAGAGCTAGTATAACTTGAACTCAAGTCTTTAAATAATGAAATCAGTGCTCTTTATATTATATCACAGGGGCCTGTGCTCTTTTGTCTTCTAATTGCTCAAATTCATGGCTCTTTACAGCCATTTCCCACTCTCATGCCTCCAGAGGAGTCCCTAAGTAACAAAACTAGAACAATCCTAATAGACTACAGGTGAGAGAGGAATCGAGTAGAAAGAGCCATATCAATTTTCTATGGTTCTATGTGCTGCTGGCCTTGCTTGTTTTTTTTTTTTGTTGTTGTTGTTGTTGTTACCATCTTTATTGGAGTATAAGTGCTTTACAATGATGTGTCAGTTTCTGCTTTACAACATAGTGAATCAGCTATACATATAGATATATCCCAATATCTCCTCCCTCTTGTGTCTCCCTCCCACCCCTCTAGGTGGACACAAAGCATGGAGCTCATCTCCCTGTGCTATGCAGCTGCTTCCCACTAGCTATCTATTTCACATTTAGTAGAGTAAATATGTCCATGCCACTCTCTCACTTCTTCCCACCTTACCCTTCCCCCTCTCTGTGTCATCAAGTCCATTCTCTACGTCTGCATCTTTATTCCTGTCTTGCACCTAGGTTCTTCAGAACCTTTTTTTTCCGATTCCATATATGTGTGTTAGCAAATGGTATTTGTTTTTCTCTTTCTGCTTACTTCACTCTGTATGACAGACTCTAGGTCCATCCACCTCACGACAAATAACTCAACTTTGTTTCTTTTTATGGCTGAGTAATATTCCATTGAATATATGTGCCACATCTTTAACCATTCATCTGTTGATGGACACTTAGGTTGCTTCTATGTCCTGGCTATTGTAAATAGAGCTGCAATGAACATTGTGGTACATGACTCTTTTTGAATTATGGTTTTCTCAGGGTATATGCCTAGTAATGGGATTGCTGGGTCGTATAGTAGCTCTATTTTTAGTTTTTTAAGGAACCTCCATACTGTTCTCCATCGTGGCTGTATCAATTTACATTCCCACCAACAGCTCAAGAGGGTTCCCTTTACTCAACATCCTTTCCAGAATTTATTGTTTGTAGATTTTTCGATGATGGACATTCTGACCAGTGTGAAGTAATACCTCATTGTAGCTTTGCTTTGCATTTCTCTAATGACTAGTGATGTTGAGCATTCTTTCATTTGCCTCTTGGCCATCTGTATGTCTTCTTCGGAGAAATGTCTATTTAGGTCTTCCACCCATTTTTGGATTGGGTTGTTTGTTTTGTTGATATTGAGCTGCATGAGCTGCCTGTATATTTTGGAGATTAATCTTTGTCAGTTGTTTCTTTGCAGAATATTTTCTCCCATTCTGATGGTTGTCTTTTCATCTTGCTTATGGTCTCCTTTGCTGTGCAAAAGCTTTTAAGTTTCATTAGGCCCCATTTATTTATTTTTGTTTTTATTTCTATTTCTTTAGGAGGTGGGTCAAAAAGGATCATGCTGTGATTTATGTCATAGAGTGTTCTGCCTATGTTTTCCTCTAAGAGTTTTATAGTGTCTGGCCTTACATTTAGGTCTTTAATCCATTTTGAGTTTATTTTTGTGTATGGTGTTAGGGAGTGTTCTAATTTCATTCTTTTATATGTAGCTGTCCAGTTTTCCCAGCACCACTTATTGAAGAGGCTGTTTTTTCTCCATTGTATATTCTTGCCTCCTTTATCAAAGATAAGGTAACCATATGTGTGTGGTTTTATCTCTGGGCTTTCTACCCTGTTCTATTGATCTATACTTCTGTTTTTGTGCCAGTACCATAGTGTCTTGATTACTGTAGCTTTGTAGTATAGTCTGAGGCCCAGGAGCCTGATTCCTCCAGAACTGTTTTTCTTTCTCAAGATTGCTTTGACTATTCGGGGTCTTTTGTGTTTCCATGCAAATTGTGAAATTTTTTGCTTTAGTTCTGTGAAAAATGCCATTGGTAGTTTCATAGGGATTGCATTGACTCTGTAGATTGCTTTGGGTAGTATAGTCATTTTCACAGGGTTGATTCTTCCAACCCAAGAACATGGTCTATCTCTCCATCTATTTGTATCATCTTTAATTTCTTTCATCAGTGTCTTAGAGTTTTCTGCATACAGGTCTTTTGACTCCTTTGGTAGGTTTATTCCTAGGTATTTTATTCTTCTAGTTACAATGGTAAATGGGAATGTTTGCTTAATTTCTCTTTCAGGTTTTTCATCATTAGTGTATAGGAATGCAAGACATTTCTGTGCATTAAAATTTTGTATCCTGCTACTTTACCAAACTCATTGATTAGCTCTACTAGTTTTCTGGTAGTTTCTTTAGGATTCTCAATGTATAGTATCATGTCACCTGCAAACAGTTTCAATTTTACCTCATCTTTTCTGATTTGGATCCCTTTTATTTCTTTTTCTTCCCTGATTGCTGTAGCTAAAACTTCCAATACTATGTTGAATAATACTGGTGGGGTGGGCAACCTTGTCTTGTTCCTGAGATTAGTGGAAACGGTTTCAGATTTTTCACCATTGAGAAAGATGTTTGCTGTGGGTTTGTCATATATGGCCTTTATGATGTTGAGGTAAGTTCCCTCTATGCCTACTTTCTGGAAGGTTTTTATCATAAATGGGTGTTGAATTTTGTCAAAAGCTTTCTCTGCATCTATTGAGATGATCATATGGTTTTTCTCCTTCAATTTGTTAATATGGTGTATCACACTGATTTGCATATATTGAAGAAGCCTTGCATTCCTGGGATAAACCCCACTTCATCATGGTGTATGACTGTTTTAGTGTGCTGTTGGATTCTGTTTGCTAGTATTTTGTTGAGGATTTTTGCATCTATGTTTATCAGTGATATCGGCCTGTAGTTTTCTTTCTTTGTCACATCTTTGTCTGGTTTTGTTATCAGGGTGATGGTGGCCTCGTAGAATGAGTTTGGGAGTGTTCCTCCCTCTGCTATATTTTGGAAGAGTTTGAGAAGGATAGATGTTAGCTTTTGTTTGTTGAAAGATTTTTTTTTTCTTGTGGTACGCGGGCCTCTCACTGTTGCGGCCTCTCCCGTTGCGGAGCACAGGCTCCGGACGCTCAAGCTCAGCGGCCATGGCTCATGGGCCTAGCCATTCCACGGCATGTGGGATCTTCCCGGACCAGGGCACAAACCCGTGTCCCATGCATCAGCAGGCGGACTCTCAACCACTGCGCCACCAGGGAAGCCCTTTTGGAAGATTTTTAATCACAGTTTCAATTTCAGTGTTTGTGATTAATCTGTTTATATTTTCTATTTCTTCCTGGTTCAGTCTCGGAAGGTTGTGCTTTTCTAAGAATTTGTCCATTTCATCCAGGTTGTTCATTTTATTGGCGTATAGTTGCCTGTAGTAATCTCTCATGATCCTTTGTATTTCTGCAGTGTGAGATGTTACTTCTCCTTTTTCATTTCTAATTCTATTTATATGAGTTTTCTCCCTTTTTTTCTTGATAAGTCTGGCTAATGGTTTATCAATTTTGTTTATCTTCTCAAAGAACGAGCTTTTAGTTTTATTGATCTTTGTCATTGTTCCCTTCATTTCTTTTTCATTTATTTCTGATCTGATATTTATGATTTCTTTCCTTCTGCTAACTTTGGGGGGTTTTATTGTTCTTCTTTGTCTAATTGCTTTAGGTGTAAGCTTAGGTTTTTTATTTGAGATGATTCTTGTTTCTTGAGGTAGTATCCTATTGCTATAAACTTCCCTCTTAGAACTGCTTTTGCTGCATCCTATAGGTTTTGGACCACCATATTTTCATTGTCACTTTTTCTAGGTATTTTTTGATTTCCTCTTTAATTTCTTCAGTGATCTCTTGGTTATTTAGTAGTGTATTGTTTAGCCTCTATGTGTTTATATTTTTTACAGATTTTTTTCTGTAATTGATATCTAGTCTCATAGCGTTCTGGTCAGAAAAGATATTGATACGATATCAATTTTCGTAAATTTACCAAGGCTTGATTTGTGACCCAAGATATGATCTATCCTGGAGAACGTTCCATAAGCACTTGAAAAGAAAGTGTATTCTGTTGTTTTTGAATGGAATGTGCTATAAATATCAATTAAGTCCCTCTTGTTTAATGTGTCATTTAAAGCTTGTGTCTCATTTATTTTCATTTTGGATGATCATTCCATTGGGAAAGTGGGGTGTTAAAATCCCCTACTATGATTGTGTTACTGTCAATTTCCCTTTTTTATGGCTGTTAGCATTTGCCTTATGTATTGAGGTGCTCCTATGTTGAGTGCATAAATATTTACAATTGTTATATCTTCATCTTGGACTGATCCCTTGATCATTATGTGGTGTCCTTCTTTGTCTCTTGTAATAGTCTTTATTTGAAAGTCTAGTTTGTCTGGTATGAGAATTGCTACTCCAGCTTTCTTTTGCTTTCCATTTGCATGGAATATCTTTTTCCATCCCCTCACTTTCATTCTGTGTGTGTCCCTAGGTCTGCAGTGGGTCTCTTGTAGACAGTATATATATGGGTCTTGTTTTTGTATCCATTCAGCCAGTTTACCTCTTTTGGTGGGAGCATTTAATCCATTTACATTTAAGTAATTATCTATTATATGTTCCTATTACCATTTTCTTAACTGTTTGGGGTTTGTTATTGTGGGTCTTTTCCTTCTCTTATATTTCCTGCCTAGAGAAGTTCCTTTAGCATTTGTTGTAAGGCTGGTTTGGTAGTGCTGAATTCTCTTAGCTTTTGCTTGTCTGTAAAGGTTTTAATTTCTCCATCAAATACGAATGAGATCCTTGCTGGTTAGAGTAATCTTGGTTGTAGGTTTTTCCCTTTCATCACTTTAAATATGTCCTGCCACTCCCTTCTGTCTTGTAGAGTTTCTGCTGAAAGATCAGCTGTTAACCTTATCAGGATTCCCTTGCATGTTATTTGTTGCTTTTCCCTTGGTGCTTTTAATATTTTTTGTTTGAATTTACATTTTGATAGTTTGATTAACATGTGTCTTGGTGTGTTTCTCCTTGGGTTTATCCTGTATGGGACTCTCTGTGCTTCCTCGACTTGATTGACTATTTCCTTTCCCATATTAGGGAAGTTTTCAACTATAATCTCTTCAGATATTTTCTCGGTCGCTTTCTTTTTTGTCTTCTTCTGGGACCCCTATAATTCGAATGTTGGTGCGATTAATGTTGTCCCAGAGGTCTCTGAGACTGTCCTCAAATCTTTTCATTCTTTTTTCTTTATTCTGCTCTGAGGTAGTTATTTCCACTCTTTTATCTTCCACGCACTTATCCGTTCTTCTGCCTCAGTTATTCTGCTATTTATTCCTTCTAGAGAATTTTTAATTTCATTTATTGTTTTGTTCATCATTGTTTGTTTGCTCTTTGGTTCTTCTAGGTCCTTGTTAAAAGTTTCTTGTATTTTCTCCATTCTATTTCCAAGATTTTGGATCATCTTCACTATCATTACTCTGAATTCTTTTTCAGATAGACTGCCTATTTCCTCTTCATTTGTTTGGTCATTTGTTTTTAACTTGACCCTTCATCTGCTGCATATCTCTCTGTCTTCTTATTTTGCTTAACTTCCTGTGTTTGGGGTCTCTTTTTCGTAGGCTGCAGGTTTGTAGTTCCCATTGTTTTTTGGTGTCTGCCCCCAGTGGGTAAGGTTGGTTCAGTGGGTTGTGTAGGCTTCCTGGTGGAGGGGACTGGTGCCTGTGTTCTGGTGGATGAGGCTGGATCTTGTCTTTCTGGTGGGCAGGTCCACGTCTGGTGGTGTGTTTTGGGGTGTCTGTGGACTTATTATGATTTTAGGCAGCCTCTCTGCTAATGGATGAAGTTGTGTTCCTGTCTTTCTAGTTGTTTGGCATAGGGTGTCCAGCACTGTAGTTTGCTGGTCGTTGAGTGGAGCAGGGTCTTAATGTTGAGATGGAGATTTCTGGGAGAGCTTTCACCATTTGATATTATGTGGGGATGAGAGGTCTCTGGTGGACCAGTGTCTTAAATTTGTCTCTCCCACCTCACAGGCTCAGGCCTGACACCTGGCCAGAGCACCAAGACCCTGTCAGCCACACGACTCAGAAGAAATAGGAGAAAAAGGAAAGAAAGAAAATAAATAAATAAAATTATTAAAAAGTAAAAAATATTAAAAATAAAAGAATAAAAAAGTACTAAAAAAAGAAAGGAGAGCAACCAAACCAAAAAACAAATCCACCAATGATAACAAGCGCTAAAAACTATACTAAAAAAAAAAAGAAAGAAAAAAAAAAGGACAGACAGATCCCTAGGACAAATGGTAAAAGCAAAGTTATACAGACAAAATCACACAAAGAAACATACGCACTCACAAAAAGAGAAAAAAGAAAAGAAAAAATATATATATTAAAAAAGAAAACAAAGGAAGAAAGCAACCAAATCAATAAACGTATCTACCTATGATAATAAGCTCTAAATACTAAACTAGGATAAACATAAAACCGAAACAAATTAGAAGCAGAAAGCAAACCCCAAGTCTACAGTTGCTCCCAAAGTCCACCACCTCAATTTTGGGATGATTTGTTGTCTATTCATGTATTACAGAGATGCAGGGTACATCAAGTTGGTTGTGGAGATTTAATCTGCTGCTCCTGAGCCTGCTGGGAGAAACTTCCCTTTCTCTTCTTTTTCACACACACAGCTCCTGGAGTTCAGCTTTGGATTTGGCCCCACCTCTGCATGTAGGTCACCTAAGGGCGTCTGTTCTTCTCTCAGACAGGACGGGGTTAAAGTAGCAGCTGATTAGGGGGCTCTGGCTCACTCAGGCTGGGGGGAGGGAGGGGTATGGAATGCGGGCCAAGCCTGCGGCAGCAGAGGCTGGCATGATGTTGCATCAGCCTGAGGTGCACCGTGTGTTCTCCTGGGTAAGTTTTCCCTGGATCACAGGACTCTGGCGTTTGTGGGCTGAACAGACTCCCGGAAGGTGTGGTGTGAGTAGTGACCTGTGCTTGCACACAGGCTTCTTGGTGGCTGCAGCTTCAGCCTTAGCATTTAACACCCATCTCTGGGGTCTGCGCTGATAGCCGCGGCTCTGGAACTCCTTTAGGCGGTGCTCTGAATCCCCTCTCCTCACGTAGCCCAAAACAAATGTCTCTTGACTCTTACGCAGTTCCAGACTTTTTCCCGGACTCCCTCCTGGCTAGCTGTGGCACACTAGCTCCCTTCAGGCTGTGTTCACGCAGCCAACTCCAGTCCTCTCCCTGGGATCTGACCTCTGAAGCCAGAGCTTCAGCTCCCAGCCCCCACCCGCCCTGGCAGGTGAGCAGACAAGCCTCTCCGGCTGGTGAGTGCTGGTTGGCACCGATCCTCTGTGCGGGAATCTCTCTGCTTTGCCTTCTGCACCACTGTTGCTGCACTCTCCTCCTTGGCTCTGACACTTTCCTCCCTCCCACCCCCAGTCTCCGCCAGTGAAGGGGCTTCCTAGTGTGTGGAAACTTTTCCTCCTTCACTGCTTCCTCCCAGAGGGACAGGTCCCGTCCCTATTCTTTTGTCTCTGTTTTTTTCTTTTGCCATACCCAGGTACATGGGGAGTTCCTTGCCTTTTGGGAGGTCTGAGGTCTTCTGCCAGCGTTCAGTAGGTGTTCTGTAGAAGCTGTTCCACCTGTAGATGTATTTTTGATGTATCCGTGGGGAGGAAGGTGATCTCCACGTCTTACTCCTCTGTCATCTTGAAGGTCTCCCCCAGGAGAACTCTCTGTTGCTGCTTCACGTTACGGACTCTCAGTGCCTTCTTTACTACTTTACAGATGAATTGCACAGGCTGCTGGACCCAGCTGGCTTTCTAAACAGTAGCAACCCAGACGTAGCTGACAGTCTCTTGGCTCTTGGGGTGTGAAGGGTCCGGAGAGGCAGAACAGGAAGGAGGATCACACCCTCAGCAAGTACACATGCACAAAGATGAGTGCTTGACCTTAAGCTTTGCACAAGGTGAATTATAAGTTCCATCTTGATTTTGGCTATTTCACAACTTTGCAAGCCATCTGAAGGTGCGCAAAGAAAGTAGTCTTTGATGTCTTTAAGTAAAACTCAATTCAGTGAAAAAATAACATATTCAAATTGTTGAAATCTTTTCAGTTATCTCACTCTAAGCTTTTATACCTTACTTTACCAATCCAAGGCATTTATTATCATTTAGAGCTATATTTTAGCTCATTAGTATCAAGACAAGACTTCGTATCTTTTTTTCATTTTTTTTGAATCTTATTTTATTTTTTTATACAGCAGGTTCTTATTAGTTGTCTATTATATATATATTAGTGTATATATGTCAATCCCAATTTCCCAGTTCATCCTACCAGTACCACCCCCCGCCCCCACCTTCCCCCCTTGGTGTCCATACCTTTGTTCTCTACATCTGTGTCTCTATTTCTGCCTTGCAAACTGGTTCATCTGTACCATTTTTCTAGATTCCACATAGATGTGTTAATATATGATATTTGTTTTTCTCTTTCTGACTTATTTCACTGTGTATGACAGTCTCTAGTTCCATCCACATCTCCACAAATGACCCAATTTCATTCCTTTTTACGGGTGAGTAATATTCCACTGTATATATATACCACATCTTCTTTATCCATTCGTCTGTCAGTGGGCTTGCTTCCATGTCCTGGCTATTGTAAATAGTGCTGCAATGACCATTGGGGTGCATGTGTCTTTTTGAAATATGGTTTTCTCTCGGTATATGCCCAGTAGTGGGATTGCTGGGTCACATGGTAGCTCTAATTTTAGTTTTTTAAGGAAACTCCATCCTGTTCTCCATAGTGGCTGTATCAATTTACATTCCCACCAACAGTGCAAGAGTGTTCCCTGTTCTCCACACCCTCTCCAGCATTTGTTGTATGTAGATTTTCTGATGATGGCCATTCTGACCGATGTGAGGTGATACCTCATTGTAGTTTTGATTTGCATTTCCCTAATAATTAGTGATGTTGAGCAGCTTTTCATGTGCCTCTTGGCCATCTGTATGTCTTCTCTGGAGAAATATCTATTTAGGTCTTCTGCCCATTTGTTGATTGGGTTGTTTGTTTTTTTAATATTGCACTGCATGAGCTGTTTATATATTTTGGAGATTAATCCTTTGTTGATTCAGTTGCAAATATTTTCTCCCATTCTGTGGGTTGTCTTTTCATCTTGTTTACAGTTTTCTTTGTTGTGCAAAAGCTTTTAAAGATTTCATATATTGCATGAAGTCATACCAAGGTGGAACAAAGGTCTCCCTCATTCCATTAAATGTGATCTTACCAAACTGCTTCTCACACCTGCTCCAAAGCTACCCCAAACCAGAGCAAATTCCCTCAAACCAACTAAACAACCAAACAACCCACCCAATATCATACACACAAAACAAAACTCTCCTAATTCAAACCATCCAACAAATCCACACAATATCCACACACCCAAAACAAAGCCACCAGAGCAGACATGAAATGTCCCCAAACCAACCAACCAACCAACCAATTAACCCAATACACTGCCATCCACACATATACAAAGCAACTAAAATACTATCTGGAACGAATAATACAAAAGAACTAGATGAATTCCCAAGAATAAATATGAATCAAGAGAAGAATGACCAATAGATTAGCTATTTTAAATTTAATATTAGAAAACCAACCCCTCCAAAAAAAGGTCATAAAATAAAAGTGTATGTTTTAGAACCTGTTGTTTTCCTGCTTGAGTTTGATTCTATCATACCAAGTCATTAATATGAAATTTACCTTAATTTCATATTAATTGCCTGGAAGAAATCTGAAATCTTCATTATGTCTGATTTATTATTGATCCTCATAAGATACTGTAAAGCTTTACGATTTCCTGTACATCAGTTTCCACAATCTATAAAATCCAAATAGGTTCAGAATGAATAAATTAACATTTATAATTTTTGCTTTCTGCCTCAGCAAAAAAAAGATACAAAGCATAGAGATTATAAAGGAAAACACATATATAAGAAAAATTTGTATGGAATATTTAATAAGTTTAATTTCTAAAGTGTCCCCAAATATTATTCTCAACAAATGTCTGAAACAGACTTAAAAAGAAAACAACAATAATAAAGACTACTTGAATCTATATTATTTCCTATTTAACCACCATATAAAAAACTGATAGCTCCTCATCTAAATTAACTAAGTTGATCATCTTATAGCAATTTGAAACCTAGCAAATTTGTGATTTAAAGCACAAGCCATATTAACTGTCCTTAGTGGGTAATTTATTAGTGGTTACCCCAGCTAACATATGAAAAACAGGTGAAATAATAAATGAATTTTATTTACAACCTGATGCACATTTAAAAAACAAAAGAACACCATCCTTGCATATATTCCCATATTACACAAGGTTAGCACAGCCAGTAGCTTGTACTGTATCTGTTTAAAATACAACATGTAATGAGAAAAACCTCTAGGAATGGCCACTGAAATGTTTTCTGTTTTCCAGACAAAAGCCCAGATGTATTTTTAAGAACTCAACAATGGATGATTACTTTGCTAAATTTGATTACTTTGCCTTTTCCCTTTCCTTTCTTCCTTCCTTTATTTAAAGGAGAAATTTACCTGTATTGTACAACCAGATAGTTAAACATTGGTGTACTCCCATGATGCGTCTAAACAGAATATAGAAGAATTATAATAGAATCACCAGCAGCAGTAATAAGACTCTGGTCATTTTCTTTTTTCTTTGCGACTGTTACCTTGGATGCTGAATCTCTCCATAATTTCTGATAGTTTTAGAGATGGGAATGCTGGCATATCAAGGAGAAATTAAATTTCATCATTTTGGCTTTAACACGTACGCTATAAAAGTGACAGCTTGGTGCACTGTAGCTGACAGCTCCCATTAACTAGAAGCTAATGTTGCAGAGTCAGTCCAAACACTGAGTCACGGCCTCTGGCTACAGGAAGGTCCCCTTCATACTAGGATTCTCACACACACCCCCCCATGGGAAAGAAAAGCTATAAATATTTTCCACTCGTTTCCTCCTCAAAGTGATATAATGAATATTTACACATTGGGACCCTTTTCCTATCCTGAATCTTCTTGGATAAACCCCTCCACTGACACATTTTATTGGTCTGAGCAGTTGACTCAAACTGGCCCTCCTTCCCTTCAGAGTAAAGAATAAGCATGTATTGGGATTTAAGTTTTTGAATCACTGGTAAAACAATAAATAAAATGTTAGGAAACATGTTTTGAACCTTTACACAGGTTTTTTTTTTTTTTTTATGAATTGGTGGAAAAGTAACAAGTATCAAGAAAAATTAACTAAAATATTCTTAAAATGTTAGAAAATGGATGTGGCTTAAGGAATATTTTGAATGAGACTTCAAAAATAAGATAAATGCTAAATTGACTTACTGGAAATTGTACTGTACTGGATAGTACAGGAGACTATCAAAAGAAAGAAAAATAAATCCATTTTTTGAGTATATTTACGTTCATTTAACAAGTTCTTTTGAGTATTAGTTGTTGGCCATGGGTGCTGTGAGTTTGTATGTGTATATAGTGGGAGGGGAGGGAGAGGCAGATGGTACAAAGAACCTGCCAGTGTTTACAAAGTGCTCACATTATAATTAAGGAAGCTTGCAAATCACAAGTTTTCCAGAACAGAGCACAGACATTAAAAGCAGAAGCACGAGAGCTAGACTGCCTACGGTCAGTTCTAGCAATGCCATTTACCAAGTGGGCAACCTTGAATAATAAATTATTTAACTTCTGGGTACTTTAGTTTCTTCCTCTGTAAAATGGGAATAATAGGACCCAGGTGAGTTTGAGAACTCAATAAGTATTTGTAAAATGCTTAGAATAGTGCAAATAGTGGCACAATATGATATTTAATAATGTTATTAGGGAAACATATAGGAATATAGTGATAAATAAAAGATAGCTCTTGCCTTCATGGACCCCATTGCCTACTCAGGAGGAGAAAGATAAATAACTTTTAAATTTCCAAAAACATAGGTAATTGCAATATCCAAGCTATGCATACAGTACCATGGGAACACAAAGAAGAGATGTACCCAACTAGAATAAACTGAGGGGTTTGAGGAGTGTCCAAAAAGGGTTGGACAAATTAATAATAAATATCATTATTTAGGCACCTTGTATGGAAGAGTTAAAGTAATCAATAAAATATTTATTAAATAAAATATACTTCTATTGGGGATACAGAGATTGTATAAATATGACTCATTCTCAACACCTGGTGAAGAGACACATCTTATATATGCAAAGATAAATAACAAGGTGACCAATTATGAGATGTTTGTTTGTGAGTCGGGTTATTGGGCAACTATTTGAAGAGGGCTTTGAGAAGAAGGGGAGTGGTCAGAGATTCCAGGCAGGAAAGGCTACAGCTGTAGAAATACATGTTAAGATGCTGACACGTGGACTGCACAAATGGTGTAGACAATTCAAACAGGAGGCCTATGTGAGCTTATCCTGGAAAGGTGACCTGTGCCAGACTGTGGAGTGTTTTGAATGTCCAACCAAGGAGAGAAGAGCATGTTGTCTAAGAACTTGAATATGACCACATGATAATTTCAGTGGGAATTTAAAGGGACTGAGGAGGCCATTGTCGTTTTTTTAGGAAGAATCTGTAGGATTCAGTGACTGAAGGAGAGGATAATGGAATAAAGAGGGTCAAGGATGACATCAAGGTTTTTAGTATGATTGACTGGGAAAATAAAGACATCATTTCTCTGTAAAAAAATTCTTAAGAATATTTCCCCCAATGTACAGCTAGGAGAAGTTTCAATAGAAAACTCACTTAAAATTCAGAGTGAAAAAAAAATCACTCTAGTCACACCAGTGATTATGTGAAAACAATCACAACTGTTAATTTATAAATACTGACAATGACGGCCCTCAGGGGTATAGTGACAGTGTACATGAATTGCGTTTCTGAGTGTACATTTACTTAGCCCTCTTGTAATTAAGTTTAGAATTTCTACATGTAATGTTAAACATGTGCACTTACACTGCATTTTATATAATGCACAAAAGTATTTATAAGAATTCTATGCATTTCTGAGAGCTTACCTAAGCATATAATTTAAACTACTTTTGAGTACTTAAAAGTTTGAAAGTTTTAAAAGAATAAAGACCGCTGAACCATAATTAAAAATTCTAAGAAACCTACAAGGAATACTTATTAAACATTAAAGGAGGAGTAAAATAACTCTAGGACCATGATCAAGAAGAACAGAGAACAGTGAAGAAAGGAAGAACAAATGGAGATTTAAAGAGTGAAATGCCTTAAAATCAATCAAATAGCAATACCAGATGTGAACAGTCATCAAGCTCAAACAAACGTGAAAGGGCAGAACTCAGGAAATAAGTGTTAAACCCATGAGCACTGCACGATAAGGTATTGGGGACAAGAGTTAAAGACATCAAATAAAGCCAATCAGATTTAAATAATAACTATCAATAAGGTGTTCCAGAATAACATGTTACCCCAAGTGTAACTAGTTAAGCTTTAGCAGGCCATCCAACCTGAATAAAGATAAAATGGCTTGTCTTTGGATATAATTTAAAAGATTACACAAGAGAAACTACCATGAGAAAAATGAGTTTCGTTTAAAATATGGTTGAAGAATTCCATACTCCTTTTTCTTACGAAGAACAAGTCTACTACCATTAAGAACTCTTTGCCCTGAATTTGCTCAAAGCCAAAATTTATCCTGGACTTACGTACACATACATGAAATATTCTCTGCATACTGCTTGAATACAGAAATAAACACCCTGCACTGTTCTAAAATTCTCAAGGGTAAATAATAAACCTATATAACACCATGAAATAACTTAGGCACTGGTTGTTAATGTGAGTAAAATATATGCAGAATAAGTAGATATCATATATCTAGGAGATACTGTACATGACTAGTAGCTCAGACAGACAGCCTCAAAAGTAGGTAAGTCTGGCTTTTTTGAGCTTTATTTTACTAAGTACTTCTGCTCTTGATCACAAATTGCCTTACAAACTGTCTAATATGAAGAAGGCATATGGTAAATGTTATAAAGTGACTTATTGTATATGTGACTCTGAGATTTGGAGAAGCAGTGAAGATGGTTGTAATCTTAAAAACTGAAAAAAAAAAATTTTTTTTTGACTCTTGCATTTGGTAGAGTACATTTTCCTGAAGGGGCTGACAATTTGAGAAGCCCTTGTAGGGGTTAAATGGAAATAACTTTGTCACCATTTCTATATTCTGACATATCTGAACTTATAAAGCTATTATAAGTCAGCTTCATAATTTTATTTTAATTCACACATCCTAAGGACAGGTAATTTTTCTTTATGCCAACTATTGTTGAGTTCTTGTTTTAAGAGTCTATGACTAAAGGCTAACTTCTACTTTAATTTTTTTTCTCAAACCTCAGCCTTCTGGAGAGCTAGCTTCCCTAACACAAGGAATTGAAACCCAATCTCAGCCATCTTTTTTGTTCCTGAGCTTTTTAAATATGATGGACAAAGTCATCTTTTATATATTTCACATTACTGCATTTTCATTTAGCCCTTTACTAGCAGGATCATGTTTTAACTTTAGAGAAGAAAAGAGAATGCTGATGGCCCTTTAGAGCCCCAGACAATTGAAAGTATTTCTAGAAAAGTGTGTGTGTGTTTAATAGCAAGAGGCAGACATCATCCTGGTTCACAATACACTATACACATTATAGACATATTTATGAAAGTAGAAAGTAGAAAACTTGCCATGAGGAATACCAGATATTCCACAGTATGTCGATGTTACATATTTAAATATACTTTATTGAACAAATCAACAGAAGGTAATTTTAAATAATATGTTTTGATCTCTCTTGGGCTGTAATCAGGAGGTTCATGTAAAAAGAAAAACAGAGCCAAGGTGTAAGGGCAGAAACAACCACTCTGTAACCAGAATATGGTACTTATTCCTGATCTGTGATCATTTAAGCACTTGTATAAGTCAGTCCTGTTTTTCCATTTATTTTAAGCAACATTAGTGCATAAAGATTTATGTAAGTATTTTACTGGAAGTTTCCCATATGCAAATATGACAGAATTAGACCTATAACTATTGCCTTCTTCAAGGTCAATTCCAGTAACCACCACAAGAAAAGGAAAGCCTACACATTACCTAAGGGAAGAAAACAAGGGAGTATTAGCTTCATTGGTTAATGTAGCTACTGGCATTCCTAAAATATACAATCAAGAAACTATTGGTTTAAATTAGCTACATTTTTGTTTTCAGAAGTTTTATTTACCAGAAAATCTATGACCTAAAAATTTTATTCTAAATTTTCATGCCCCCAAATTCTAAAATCAACCATAATATAATTGTACATATCTTTCCTTTGCAAATGCTCAGTTAGTAGTAAGATATAAAAATAATACAGGCAAAAAAGTATAACATAAATAAATTATATGTCAAATACTGTGAGAAGATTTGAATCAGAAATATAGTAAGGGTGCATTTTCACTCTTTTACCACACGAAATATTTTTGATACTTCATATGTGAACCTGGACAGCTAAAACACAGGTAAATGTAGCAAAACACATCAGGAAAATAAAAGTGCTTATAGAATTTACCAAATAAATGATTTTCTTAGATGCATGCAAAATAATTGAGGCTAATTAAAGCCACTGCAAGAAAAGCTAAGTATTATATTTATCAATTATTCACACAGCAGAATTTGTGGTTGTTTCTAGTTTATACTTTATAAAAATCAGCCTGGATTTTCTATAGTATCATTTTAAATTAATGAGGATAATTTATGTAATGAAATTCACAGTTCTTAAATATTACTGCTCTTTGACATAAGAATGAAAAATTATAGTAACAATTATTAAGCCCCTTATAAAAATTCATTTTATATGGTAGCTAATACAATAAATATGATATCTTTATATTGTAAAAACTATTAAAAAAAACTCTTTGGGATATTTTTAGTGGCATAGATTAAAAGCAATACAGATTTTTAAATTAAATTTATAGTGTGGCATAATCAAGAGTAACTCCTGGATCAGCTATTTTTAATTTGTATTCCTGTGCACCCTTTCAATTGAGTGATGAAAAATAAACGGCTAATAAAACTTTTTGTAACGTTGGCCTTTGAAATAATATGCAATCCCATTTTCTTTTATCTCAAAAGTCTTTATTTTTTTGCCTTTCATTTCCAAACTCGGGAAAGCGATTCCTTCTTCCTCCCTGCCCCCCAACATCTAACATGAAAGATCTGGTCTTGCCACGAGTAACTTTTTTCTAAGAAAGGGCAGCACTGCCCTCTAGTGGACATACAGTATACTAAAATAGTTTCGCAAAAGGGAGAAATACAAAGTTTTAAATAGAACAATTCAACAGCCGAAGTTTTACTGCACTGATAGCTCAGTTTTAGAATTGTGCCTGGATGCCATCCACCTTTCAAGTAATAGTGGTGTGCTACCAATATCATTATTGGTAGTCACACATGATTTCTTAGAGCAAATGAAATCAAAATGTCAATGAAGTTTTTTCAACTTCAGTACAGGTATAAAATGTATGTTACTGTTGCCATTGCTGTGAGCACCAGAAATGTCAGTCACTTCATGGCCCGCTGCTTGGTGATAATCATTTAAATGTAAGCTCAAATAGCTAATCCCACACCCACCACTAGATCATATATTCTTATATGTTCTTACAGCATTGCTCCTTTTCCTCCATAGTACTTGTCACAGTTCATAATTATATTACTGTGATAATTTGCTTAATATCTGTTTCAGAGGGCAGAAATGACCTCTTAATATTCATTACTATATCCTTAGTACTTAGCACTGTGCCTGGCACAGGGAAGGGACACTGTATAGTCTTATGAATTAATAAATAGGCCAGAGAAATAATTTATTAAGAATAGAGGATCAAAGTATAGTTTCATAGTTTCATGCTAATTTCCCACTTAATAAGGTACTCCTGTACCCACTCAAGTAACGATGAAGCACCAAAACAACACACTCTCAGGTCTCTCTTTACTTTTTCAGGTTTCCGCTCTTAACAATATGTTTCTCCCTGATTTTCTTAGTATACTTGTCCTTCAATACAACATCATCATTTAGCTTTTGCTTTACCCCTCTTATTAGGCTTTGAAGTATTACTGTTTTGGGTGAGACCTCTGTTACTGGTGACTTGATTTCATAAGTTATATTCTACCTCTTTTAGAGGGAATACATTCCCAATTTTTTTTGCCGTGATGACTTCACAGTATCCATGGTTATTTAAAATTCTGCAATGACTTCATGGTGTTTCCTTACAAAATACTTCCTTTTTTGGAGTACGCATAAGGTAACACCAAAAGTTCAGTTGTCCCCTTCCGTGAAATATGTTCTGCCCATAATGACTGGCTCACAGTCATGAGTCATTGTCAATGACAGTAAATTGACACTCTCTTGGGACTTCCAGGTAACCTTGACTTAGGTTATGATGCTGAGCTGGCTTTGCACTAAGTTTAAGCACTGCAACACCATCTGCTTTTGGAAATACTAAAGGATTCATTCAAATGCAGTTGGTAAACAGGGGAGATTTTGGTATAGCACAAAAATCCCTTTGATTCTTACACAATTTTCTCAGCATATTAATGGTTTCACCTACCAAGTAACAAAAACCAAACACTAAATGACAACACAACTGAATATAGAAAGCAGTAGTGGTGATAATAAAGTATTCTACGCATGACTTTTTTGAGCCATCATTCTTCTTGGTTCAGCTGGGCCACATTCTGTGTGACTACTGGAAGTGTTTATTATGTGATTTTCCTTGTTTTTCCCACATTTTGCTTTGCCTTCATAAATCAGCAACTTCACCAATTCCTTACACCTGCTTCCATCAAGATACATCTCTCCCAACCCTGATTTTTAAAATAAGTCCTTTATTTAAAGTAGTGTATATTTATCGATATTAGAAATTCAGTATGTCATTTAAATTGGTACTTTATAGGATTATTATTTTTGTTAGTGTTCATTAAATTGCATAGGTTTTGCATTGCCTGTTCCAACCCTGTATTTTTTTCCTACATGCCCTATTATTTTTTGTGTGTTACTTAATATAACATGAGGTTTTTTTCAGGAATGCACATATCCTATGTAATAGACTATGGTAAACTTTGAGGAACTATTGGCTCCCCAAAGACGTCCATGCCCTAATCCCTAGAACTTATAAATATGTCATTTTACATGGCAAAAGAGAATCTTGATACAATCAAGATTACTAATCAACTGACCTTGAGATGGGGAGATTATTCTGAATTATCAGTGAGTCCAATCTAATTTTTGAGTCCTTAAAAGTAGAAGAAGGGTCAGGAAGAAAAGGACTCAATCCACCATTCTTGGCTTTAAAGATGGAAGAAGGGGGCAATGAACCAAAAAAAATGTAGTCAGCTTCTAGAAGCTGAAAGAGGCAAGAAAATGGATTCTCCCTTAGGGCCTCTAGAAAGGAATGCAGCCCTACCAAAGTTTGATTTTAGCCTAGAGAGACCCATGTCAGACTTCTGACCTACATAACTGTAAGATAATAAATTTGTATTGTTTAAGACACCACATTTGTGGTAATTAGCTTACAGCAGCAATAGAAAACAAATACTTAGATACATATTTAAATTGCTGCTTTTATTGTTATTATTAATACAAAATATCTAATATTGTATACTTGCATCTGAAAAAATTAAGTTAGAATTGATTTTATTAATTTAGTAGGAAACAGATATTTAAAAATCTCATTTACAGGTTTAGTTTGATTCAGGGATTACAAATAACAATTAGATCTAAATTGTCATTAATACAATATGAACACTCCTTTAGAGTAATGAGGACTAACCTAGGTGAAATGATTTTATATATGCATTTATAGACACACACACACACACACACACACACACACACACACACACACACACACTTGAAGATAAGCTAAAGCCCCTCCACTAAAAAGAAATGAACAGCAAGCTTATCATGTTAGTTACCATCACCAGCTCATACCCTGCCATCTGCACAGGGGCCCCATAAAATTTCCCACCTGAAGTTCCCCTCAGGCAACATCCTGAAGGGAATGTGTGAAATTCCTCTCCATACTCCTCTAGATAAAAACTCTTCTGTCCTCTATTCACTTTTCTCCAAATCCTGATAATGAATCAATTGCTGTTAATGAATTAATGGGAGATGATATATTTCCCCTAAATTAAATAATTTAATTTTAATGAGATTTTTCAGGGGATAATCACTTAACCCTTAGCTTTAATTGATATGAATTTCAGTAGATAATATTGAGCAGGTGGGATTTTTCATCTTTCAAATCACATGTGTTCAACCTTAATTATAAGGCTGGGTCCCATGCATCTAACAAACTCACTGTGTAACCCCAGCTAATCAGAAGTATTTTTTCTGTGTCTAAAACATGATAAATGGGATATAAATGGGATTACTGTTGAAGTTAATTGTTATTAAAAGAAAGTACAAATCTCACAGTTTTGGAGGGATGATTTAACTGGAAGACTTACATATTTATTTATAATCTCCTTAACTGTAGCTGTTTTACCTATAAAATAAAAGACACAGAGGATAGATACTATATGTATTTGATGAGCTGCCACATAAAAGAGATATTAGATTTATTTGGTTTATCACCAGAAAGCAAAGATAGAATCAAAGGAGAAACTAAAAAGGAAGCAATTCTATGTTCACTACAATAAAATTTCTAAAACACATTAATGCTGAAAATGGCACTGGTTTCCTTACAAGGTCCAAAGCTCCCGTAGTTTGAAGTATTTAATCAGATATCAGATTGCATTAAACAGGAATAAATATTGCAGAACTTCAGTTTTCAGTGGCCCTTATGTGTAGAGCTCAAAGAGTTCTATCCTGGGACTCAGACAACTTTATCCAGACTTGATCTCTTTCCAACTTTTGACTCTGCTTTCCAAAGCACTGGCCTTATTCGCATAAACTCTCTCAGACTGAGGTTGGCAAGATAGATACCAACAGTTTAAAGCTAACATCTAATCTTCACAACCACTCCCACTGAGATAGAACTTCACTTTCCCAGCAACAGTTCTGAAATTAAATCTGCTTGAGCTGGTATGAATCATATGACCTGAATCAGTCATGGCCAGGAGCATTCGACTGAGGAGTCCCAGATCCCATACTGAAACAAGGGGTTGAGAGATCAGTCCCACCCAATCACAAGGACTGAGAGTGGGCAGTAGGAAAGTCCCTAAGTAAACCAGAGTGTTATTAGCAGAGGAGAGAATGGATGTTGGGCAGCCAAAACCAAAAGATACTGTTTATAGTGAAACTTTGATTTCTAAAGTTTCTTTCAGTTCAAAGATTCTATGGTTTATACATTTATTTCCTTCTCAACATGCAATTGATGTAAATAAGTATTCTCTGAGGACTTCAAATTATTTTTAATTTTGAAAAAAAAGTTATTGTCCTTTTTCCAAATTTTCATTGATAAGAGATTTCTAAAGCACTCAATACTAGTAAGGATAATTTAGATGTATCATCTTCAGAAAGGAGATACTCTAGTAACATTATTTGTTATATCTTAATAAGCAATATTGCACAACATCTATTTTGTATCAGGTGGAAAATATTCATAATATTTCTCCAAATTTGTATTTGTGCTTCTTTCACAGAAAACCATGAATACTGCAAAAAAGAAAGTGATAATCCTTCGGGCTTCTATTTGTCAAAATAAAATCCCTTTTCAAACACCTAATAGAAAGGACTTAAAAATCTTGTTACAGGGTTCAGTTGGGACGACGTGACATGGGTTGTTTAACTAGATTCAGAAATGGCCTCCAGGAAGTCTCAAGATGTTATATTCCTTATCGAAAGAGTTATGCCAATGAAAGAAAACATTAATACTGAGAAAGTCAAAGACTTCCACTACTTTCCCTAGTCCCACAGCAAAATAGTCATCCTGAACAATTGATGTTTAATGTTAGATAATTGTTAAGACATCTATAAACACTGCTGAAAACTTTAAAGGTCATTGATTTCCCTTTTAGACTAACATTGCACAGAGGCAGCATAGTGTAGAGATTAAGAGTACAGAGCCTGGTGCCCAACTGTCTAGGTTCAGATCCCAGCTCTAACACCTACCAGCTGGCTAACCTCCAGCTGATGATGATAATAAAAGAAATGCGTGAAGATTAAATAAACCAAAATTAAAATTCATAAAGCATTTACAATAATGTATATTACATAATAAGTGTGAAATGAAACTAGTTCATTTTCTCTTTCCAACTGTCTTTCTGTGGTTTGTGAAGAAATAGGTAGCATTTACCTGATCAGTGATTAGCTCAATTTTGTCATCCTTATTGTCCCTTTAACAAATGACCACTTAATGTAGGACATGGTCTGCTCATGATAGTCTGCCTCTGGGGGTTAATTGATACATATGATATGACATGACATAACATGACAGAATTTATAAGGAAAAGAATATAGAACTCTAAAAAGAGTTCTTTTATTTCTTGTACTTCATTGCCTCTTCAAATAGATCTGCTTTGCAGATTAGATTATTCATTGAATACATTATACTCAATGCTTTGAAGTATGAAAGTAAAATAATTGACTATATCCATCTTGCCTTTTTGTGTGTGACTCTGGTTTTATAAATAAGTACTCTGTCACCCTAGAATGAAGAACTCAACAAATTCAATTTCACAGCAAGAAAATATGTTTTTAACATTAGATGCCATTTTTAAATTAAGTATTGTTTTAGCCTACTTTTTAAAATATTAGCTGAGAAAATCAGGAAGTAAAAGAAAAAAATTATATTTGATGTGCATAGGTTTACCTATTCTTGTATAGATAAAACCAAGTTAGGAATTATCAGTAGATTTTTTTGCAATTCTCTTGATTCTCATCAGTCTAATTGCATTGCAATCATTGGTCTAGTCTATATGAGTAATTTGGGAGTAGAGGTTGGCACACAACTTGGTGAGGAGGGGCAGAACAGGTGTCGGTATGGATTCATGAGATGAGCTGTGAAGTTAACTGCATTCACATCGTTTTATCAATGCTTATAATCAGAATTATTATACAGAATCCTGGCTATTTGTTATTCATAAAAGCTGTTAACTCCTGCCAATCTTAAATCATAGAATACCTTACCCATTAAAATTTAACAAACAAACTAATAGAGCAGCCAATGTTTTATTGTCTGTTTTATAGTTGTTTGATTTACATTAATTAGTCAGGATTCATTCTTGGATTTGATAGGTCTTGTTTAAAAATAGGGATAACCAATCCAATCCTACTTTCATACAAGTCCTAAAAGAAATTCAGCTCCTGGAAGAATAAAGAAAATCTCATGATGCAAAAGGGAGCACATTACCTGCAAATTACATATTAAATTGTAATTGAGACTAAATAGTACTTCAAATATATAGTTTAACATTTTTCTTTTAAAATATTCTTATATTTAAAATAAATATTGCTCTAAAAATTGCTCCTTTTGAATATTGCTAAAACACCTAGGCCAAAAATGCTTAATTAGTTTGAAAATTGAGCTAAAATACATTTTGTTTTCTCAATGTAGATAATAACAATGGTATAGCAAAAAAGGAAACTTTGACTAAATTATAACAACACATAAATATATTTACATAACACATATTATAAAACATATTTGGTTATATAAAATGTATTAATCCCTTACACTCAATTGTGCACTAAACTGTGCATATTACCTGTTATAGTTTGATACTTAAGTATTTGCAATCAAAAGTCAATGCTTAGATATTAAAATTTATTTTACAATGTAGTCTGAATGATACAATAAAAAAACTGTTACTTTTAAAAGTAAATGAACACATATGTATATAAAAAATGACAAGAAAATATGAAACGTAACATCTGAATAAGTTCTAAAAATATGGTTTAACTATTTTATAAAATAATTTTTAATGATGTAAGTGACATTTACAGAAATTTCAAATAATGTTTTTAGTCTAACCAAGATTTTGTATACCAAGTTTCAGTCAAGGAGAAAAATTTTCATAACTGAATTATAATCTCCAAAATATAGGAATTTAACCTGAAAACTGCAAGAAACTCCTTAGTGACAACATCATAAATAGAAATCTATAAAAACTTGATGGTTGTATATGAATTAGAGTTGAGTGTACTATGCAATTATCTCAAACTGCCCTGCTGCTTTCTGAGTTTCTGTCAAGAGTAGGACAACTGCTCAGAAAAACTAAGCACAGCTAAATACTCAAGAATTCAGATATATAAAACATTGCATTTCCTGCCTTGTGATCCAACCAATTTAGTATGTGTATTTTGGGTTCTAATTTTTTCTTTTGAAAAATGAGCTATTTTTCTGAAATTATTTAATATCTTGCACCATAGTGTAAAATAAGCAAAAATTTGAAAGACAGATGAAAACTTACCTCAGCTGGCCACCACGTATTCAGGAAAAAAGGCCTTCAAAAAATTCAATTGACATGTTCATATTGCTGTTAGATAAAAGAAAAATTATTTAGCTTGGAGAATACACAGTTTAGAAAAGAAAGACTACAGGATCATTTGCTTGGCTCAGGAATCATTATTTTTATTTATTTTTTATTTTTTTTATTTTATTATCATTATTGTTATTTATATGTAAGTTCTCTCTATCCAACTGGGTTGAAAGACCTTATAAGATGAAACAACCTTATGTACAGCTCTGTTTATACAATCAATAACTGCTGGTGATAACAGCCTTAGGGACACTAGTCACCCACTCTGTCAAGTTTTTTCATCTGTTAATCGTAGACAACTTCTATCTGTATTTTTGTGCTTTCATAATATTTTTCTAACAAATTTTTTCTTTATTTGTTTTCCTGAGATGTCTGTATAGGGTTCTATTCTCATTTATATGTCTCCCTTCTAATTTAGATTTAATTGTGAGAGGAAAATACTGATTTCTTCCCAACTTGGCATTTATGGACCCAAAATATGATTTCCTTTGCTTTTCCTCACCTGTGTTTCATATCTCAGGTTTATTAGAAAATCAGATATAGCAGTAACAAGAGAGTAAAAAAAATGAATCTAGTATACTAAATGCAGATTTTTTTTTTAGATTATGGGAAAATGCTATTCTATTTTTATGGGTTGAAATTTTATTTCTAAAAAACTGTTAGACAATATCAGTTTAATTTTGTAAATAAATCTCTTTGATAGCTCAAAAGGCTAACCTGATACATTTTGTAACAGAACTAAATATATCCTTCTGTACACTGAATCTTCAAATTGAGAGGAGCAACATTTTTTTTTAATGTTTGTACAGAAAATACATTGTACACTAAATAGTGAAGCAATTCTTACCTGGGTCACTGTCATAGAAAGCTATGCATGAAGAGCAAAGAGAGGTCTTCAGTAATGATTACTATTTGATCTATAAGCAATAATTTTTCAATAGTCTACATGACGTGTACCTAGAAATATTGTTCATCAGTAAATCACTGGTGGCATAATAATCTGTTATGTGGGTTAAACAATCCTTGCCATTTTTTAGTTACTGACATTAACATTTTATTGGGAAAAGGCAATTGAAACCTGTTTCCTGTTTAGAGAACAATTAGTCAAGTCCTCTATCTGTATATATAACACGAAGGGATGGAGTTGATCTCTGTAATTCCTTGTCGATCTTTAAAATCCTGTAATTCTCATAACTGAGCAATTCCTATGTGCTCTGCAGTCCTAGATGTCCCAGAGAATCTACTTTTATTGAGTACTCATGATGGCTTAGGCTTATAAATGGAAATCTAGCTGGCATGATTAATACCTATGAAACAATTAGTGAGCAAAATGGCACAGTTTAGCCTATAAAAATCTTTGCATTTACAATATAATGAGCTAAATTAAATGGACTGCTGCTCACTAAAGCTATGCGTGCACAACTTTGAGTTTGTAAACATACCTTTGAAGAGGAAAAAATAAATTTGAAAATGTGTACCTATTATGACTATGAGATAGCCCTTAAACACGTTTCCCCAACTACTAACCATTTAACACAGGCCTTTAAAAAGCTAGGAAGTAAGGTGAAAGAGTGTTTTTCTAAACTTGAGCCATTTAGATTTTTTGTTTTATTTTTAACTATAAGATACTAAGAACTATCAGAAATGATGCTCCTAATACCTGGTCACAGGCGGACATGTACCTATGTATCTTCTCCAACCAAAGTGTTTGCGCTTGTTTTTGTTTGCTGATGAGAATAAGACTGATCAATGAGAGTTCAAGTCCTTAAGGCTTCAATCCTACACCAAATAAGCCACAAGAAAGATGATGCTACACAGCTATTCAACTGGTTACAAAAAATAAATAAATACTGTGTCTTCAATAGAAAGGGGAGGGCTGTAGGTAGGAATCTTTAGAGCCCCAAACAAAATCTGCCGACTCCAAAAACTCGTTAGGCAAACCTGCTGTGCTTGTCTAGGTAAAAGCAAAGTATCAGTTGCTAGCATACTGAGAATTTATGTGCATGGTAAACTGGGAGCAGCCAACTCTTGTCTGGGTAGTAATATAATCTTTAAAAAGGAAAGGAAATTTTAAAAATTTAAATCTCCTTTGGCAATCCATTTCAACCTAGCATTTTCCTTCTCTTAGTTATTAGGATGGCAATAAAAAATTTAAAATCTTTTCTTATTTTTTTTTAAAGCTTGTAGTAAAGTAGGAATAGAAGGAAATTGCCTTAATGTGATTAATAATTATTATTTCTTTATAAGAATAAACATAATCCTAATGTTTTATTAGTATTATGGTATTTAGTATTAGTGTTAGTATAATGGCACTAAAGGCATTCTCACTAAAGGAATAAGAAAGGAATAAGAAAAAGATAGCATGCGTTGCCAAAACATGCATATTATTTTGGAGATTCTAAACAATATGGCAAGAAAAGAATTAGGAGTGGTAAGTTTTATAAAGGATGGGACAAAACTGTCATTGTTTGCCACATGTGTATTTTTTTAATTACAAACATCAACTGAAGAGCTTTAAGAAGCAATAAAAAGTTTAGTTAAGATGTTCAGAATCAATCAGACAAAAACATGCATACACACACATAATGTGTGTGGGTATATTTCTCCTAACAGCAGTAAAAGCAAGTTAAAAAGTATAAAAAATAAAGGCCCTATTCATGGTAGCAATGAATAAGCAATAAATGAAGTCTGAGAACAAATAAGCAATATGAAAGAATCTAAGTGAAGAAACCTCTTCGGCTTTGTTGGAATATGTAAGGAAGACATAAATAAATTATAATAGTGAACATTACAAAGACATTTGTCCTAATGTATTACAACATACTAAAAATATAATTATTCAAAGTATCACTAATGCAGGAATAGAAAACTACATAAAAGAAACACAGGAGGGAGTCAAAAATAGACCCACATATGTATGATAAAGGCATCATATCAAATCATTGTGAATGTACAAATTACTCAAAATATGGTATTGGGATATTGACTATTTATATATATAAAAAAGATTTAGTTAAAGCCCTAGCTTTCAACATACGCAAAAATAAATTCCAGAAGGATTAAAAGGTGAAAAGTAATAAATCTTAAAAGGGGAAAAGTAATAAATCTTAAAAATTATAGAATAGGGCTTCCCTGGTGGCGCAGTGGTTGAGAGTCTGCCTGCCGATGCAGGGGACACAGGTTTGTGCCCCGGTCCAGGAAGATCCAACATGCCACAGAGCGGCTGGGCCCGTGAGCCATGGCCACCGAGCCTGTGCATCCGGAGCCTGTGCTCCACAACGGGGGAGGCCACAACAGTGAGAGGCCCGCGTACTGCAAAAAAAAAAAAAAAAATTATAGAATAAACCATAGAATTCCATCTTAAGAATGAAAAACTTTTCTAATCATGTTACTAATTTAGAAACCATAAAATAGAGGAAGGCCAGACTTGGAAAAATAAGCCCTTTAAGACTTAGGCACAAGAAAAGACACTAAATGCAAGGTCAAAAAGACAGTGTCAAACTGGGAAAAATAGTACTACCTGTATAAAACATTAAAACCTTTCAAATACATATTTCTCTTACAAATAAATAACATCAATTTTGTTGAGTAGGATGCTTGGGCAATTTCAATTTTATATACTTTAAAATATTTTAATTTTTTAAAATAATTATTGATAAATGCTTAAAGACCTGAAGATTCTGTGAAGGCTAGCTGTTAAATAAAAGAAAATTCATGAACAGGGCAGAAAAGAGAGGATTGGGCTTTGAGATTTTGCAGTGTTGATCTTGATCTTCCTTCCCCAACTCTCTGACTTTCTCCACTTGTCCTTGATATCACTCTCACGCCCTGTCCTCTGCCATGGTCATTACAAAATATTGAGATATACACCTTTTCAGTAATAATTTAATTGAAACATGTATATTTCTTAATTTACATTTAAAAATGTTATTCATCCAGATAGTCTATGCTTAGCTATAGTAACAATGAATCCTGAAATCTAAGTGTCTTTATATATAAAGGTTTCTTTTTTAAAAAATATCTTTATTGGGAGTATAATTGCTTTACAATGGTGTGTTAGTTTCTGTTTTATAACAAAGTGAATCAGCTATACATATACATATGTCCCCATATCTCCTTCTTCTTGCATCTCCCTCCCACCCCCCCATCCCACCCCTCTAGGTGGTCACAAAGCACCGAGTTGATCTCCCTGTGCTATGTGGCTGCTTCCCACTAGCTATTTTACATTTGGTAGGGTATATATGTCCATGCTACTCTCTCACTTTGTCCCAGCTTACCCTTCCCCTCGCAGTGTCCTCAAGTCCATTCTCTACGACTGTATCTTTATTTCTGTACTGCCACTAAGTTCTTTAGAATCTTTTTTTTTTTTAAGATTCCATATATATGTGTTAGCATACGGTATTTGTTTTTCTCTTTCTGACTTACTTCACTCTGTATGACAAACTCTAGGTCCATCCACCTCATGACAAATAGCTCAATTTCGTTTCTTTTTATGGCTGAGTAATATTCCACTGTATATATATGCCACATCTTCTTTATCCATTCATCTGCCAATGGACACGTAGGTTGTTTCCATGTCCTGGCTATTGTAAATAGAGCTGCAATGAATATTTTGGAACATGACACTTTTTGAATTATGGTTTTCTCAGGGTATATGCCCAGTAGTGGGACTGCTGGGTCATATGGTAGTTCTATTTTTAGTTTTTTAAGAAACCTCCATATAGTTCTCCATACTAGCTGTATCAATTTACATTCCCACCAACAGTGCAAGAGAATTCCCTTTTCTCCACACCCTCTCCAGCATTTACTGTTCATAGATATTTTGATGATGGCCATTTGACTGGTGTGAGGTGATACCTCATTGTAGTTTTGATTTGCATTTCTCTAATAATTAGTGATGTTGAGCATTCTTTTATGTGTTTGTTGGCAATCTGTATATCCTCTTTGGAGAAATGTCTATTTAGATCTTCTGCCCTTTTTGGATTGGGTTGTTTGTTTTTTTGATATTGAGCTGCATGAGCTGCCTGTATATTTTGGAGATTAATCCTTTGTCAGTTGCTTCGTTTGCAAATATTTTCTCCCATTCTGAGGGTTGTCTTTTCGTCTTGTTTACGGTCTCCTTTGCTGTGCAAAGTCTTTTAAGTTTCATTAGATTCCATTTGGTTATTTTTGTTTTTATTTCCATTTCTCTAGGAGGTGGATTAAAAACGATCTTGCTGTGATGTATGCCATAGAGTATTCTGCCTACGTTTTCCTCTAAGAGTTTTATAGTGTCTGGCCTTACATTTAGGTCTTTAATACACTTTGAGTTTATTTTTGTGTATGGTGTTGGGGAGTGATCTAATCTCATACTTTTACATGTACCTGTCCAGTTTTCCCAGCACCACTTATTGAAGAGGCTGTCCTTTCTCCACTGTACATTCCTGCCTCCTTTATCAAAGATAAGGTGACCATATGTGCGTGGGTTTATCTCTGGGCTTTCTATCCTGTTCCATTGATCTATATTTCTGTTTTTGTGCCAGTACCATAGCGTCTTGATTACTGTAGCTTTGTAGTATAGTCTGAGGCCCAGGAGCCTGATTCCTCCAGCTCTGTTTTTCTTTCTCAATATTGCTTTGGCTGTTTGGTGTCTTTTGTGTTTCCATACAAATGGTGAAAATTTTTATCCTAGTTCTGTGAAAAATGCCATTGATAGTTTGATAGGGATTGCATTGAATCTGTAGATTGCTTTGGGTAGTATAGTCATTTTCACAATGTTGATTCTTCTAATCCAAGAACATGGTCTATCTCTCCATCTGTTTGTATCACCTTTAATTTCTTTCATCAGTGTCTTATACATTTCTGCATACAGATCTTTTGTCTCCTTAGGTAGGTTTATTCCTAGGTATTTTATTCTTTTTGTTGCAATGGTAAATGGGAGTGTTTCCTTAATTTCTCTTTCAGATTTTTCATCATTAGTGTATAAGAATGCAAGAGATTTCTGTGCATTAATTTTATATCCTGCTACTTTTCCAAATTCATTGATTAGCACTAGTAGTTTTATGGTAGCACCTTTGGGATTCTCTATGTATAGTATCATGACATCTGCAAACAGTGACAGTTTTACTTCTTTTCCAATTTGGATTCCATTTATTTATTTTTCGTCTCTGACTGCTGTGGCTAAAACTTTCCAAACTATGTTGAATAACAGTGGTGTGAGTGGGCAACCTTGTCTTGTTCCTGATCTTAGTGGAGATGGTTTCAGTTTTTCACCACTGAGAACAATGTTGGCTGTGGGTTTGTCATATATGGCCTTTATTATGTTGAGGTAAATTCCCACTGTGCCTACTTCTGGAGAGTTTTTATCATAAATGGGTGCTGAATTGTGTTGAAAGCTTTTTCTGCATCTATTGAGATGATCATATGGTTTTTCTCCTTCAGTTTGTTAATATGGTTTATCACATGGATTGATTTGTGTATATTGAAGAATCCTTGCATTCCTGGGATAAACCCCACTTGATCATGGTGTATGATCCTTTTAATGTGCTGTTGGTTTCTGTTTGCTAGTATTTTGTTGAGGATTTTTGCATCTATGTTCATCAGGGATATCGGTCTGTAGTTTTCTTTTTTTGTGACATCTTTGTCTGGTTTTGGTATCAGGATGATGGTGGCCTCGCAGAATGAGTTTGGGAGTGTTCTCCCTCTGCTATATTTTGGAAGAGTTTGAGAAGGATAGGTGTTAGCTCTTCACTAAATGTTTCATAGAATTCACCTGTGAAGCCATCTCGTCCTGGGCTTTTGTTTGTTGGAAGACTTTTAATCACAGTTTCAATTTCAGTGCTTGTTACTGGTCTGTTTACATTTTCTATTTTGTCCTGGTTCAGTCTTGGGAGGTTGTGCTTTTCTAAGAATTTGTCCATTTCTTCCAGGATGTCCATTTTATTGGCATATAATTGCTTGTAGTAATCTCTCATGATCCTTTGTATTTCTGCAGTGCCAGCTGTTATTTCTCCTTTTTCCTTTCTATTTCTGTTGATTTGTGTCTTCTCCCTTTTTCTCTTGATGAGTCTGACTAGTGGTTTATCAATTTTGTTTATCTTCTCAAATAACCAGCTTTTAGTTTTATTGATCTTAGCTACTGTTTCCTTCATTTCATTTTCATTTATTTCTGATCGGATCTTATGATTTCTTTCCTTCTGCTAACTTTGGGTTTTTTTTTTTGTTCTTCTTTCTCTAATTGCTTTAGGTGTAAGGTTAGGTTGTTTATTTGAGATCTGTCTTGTTTCTTGAGGTAGGATTGTAGTACTATAAAGTTCCCTCCTAAAACTGCTTTTTTTTTTTTTTTTTTTTTGTGGTACGTGGGCCTCTCACTGCCATGGCCTCTCCCATTGTGGAGCACAGACTCCGGACACACAGGCCCAGTGGCCATGGCCCACGAGCCCAGCCACTCCGCTGCATGTGGGATCCTCCTGGACCAGGGCACAAACCCGTGTCTCCCGCATCGGCAGGCAGACTCCTAAACACTGCACCACCAGGGAAGCCCTAGAACTGCTTTTGCTGCATCCCATAGGTTTGGGGTCATCGTGTTTTCATTGTCATTTGTTTCTAGGTATTTTTTGCTTTCCTCTTTGATTTCTTCAGTGATCTCTTGGTTATTTAGTAGTGTACTGTTTAGCCTCCATGTATTTGTATTTTTTACAGATTTTTTCCTGTAACTGATATCTAGTCTCATAGCGTTGTGGTTGGAAAAGATACTTGATATGATTTCAATTTTCTTAAATTTACAAAGGCTTGATTTGTGACCCAAGATATGATCTGTCCTGGAGAATGTTCCATGAGCACTTGAAAAGAAAGTGTATTCTGTTGTTTTTGGATGAAATGTCCTATAAATATCAATTAAGTCCATCTTGTATAATGTATCATTTAAAGCTTGTGTCTCCTTATTTATTTTCATTTTGGATGATCTGTCCATTGGTGAAAATGGGGTGTTAACGTCCCCTACTATGATTGTGTTACTGTCAAGTTTCCCTTTTATGGTTGTTAGCATTTGCCTTATGTATTGAGGTGCTCCTATGTTGGGTGCATAAATATTTACAATTGTTGTATCTTCTTCTTGGATTGTTCCCTTGATCATTATGTAGTGTCCTTCTTTGTCTCTTGTAATAGTCTTTATTTTAAAGTCTAGCTTGTCTTATATGAGAATTGCTACTCCAGCTTTCTTTTGATTTGCATTTGCATGGAGTATCTTTTTCCATCCCCTCACTTTCAGTCTGTATGTGTCCCTAGGTCTGAAGTGTGTCTCTTGTAGACAGCATATATACGGGTCTTGTTTTTGCATCCACTCAGCTAGTCTATGTCTTTTGGTTGGAGCATTTAATCCATTTACATTTAAGGCAGTTGTTGATATGTGTGTTCCTATTACCATTTTCTTAACTGTTTTGAGTTTGTTATTGTAGGTCTTTTCCTTCTCTTGTTTTTCCTGCCTAGAGAAAGAAGTTCCTTTAGCATTTGTTGTAAAGCTGGTTTGGTGGTGCTGAATCTCTTAGCTTTTGCTTGTCTGTAAAGGTCTTAATTTCTCCATTGAATCTGAATGAGATCCTTGCAGGGTAGAGTAATCTTAGTTGTAGGTTTTTCTCTTTCATCACTTTAAATATATCCTGACACTCCCTTTTGGCGTGCAGAGTTTCTGCTGAAAGATCAGCTGTTAACCTTATAGGGATTCCCTTGTATATTATTTGTTGTTTTCCCTGCTGCTTTTAATATTTTTTCTTTGTATTTAATTTTTAATAGTTTGATTAATATGTGTCTTGGTATGCTTCTCCTTGGATTTATCCTGTATGGGACTGTCTGTGCTTCCTGGACTTGACTATTTCCTTTCCCATATTAGGGAAGTTTTCAACTATAATCTCTTCAAATATTTTCTCAGTCCCTTTCTTTTTCTCTTCTTCCCTGGGGCCCCTATAATTTGAATGTTGGTGCCCTTAATGTTGTCCCAGAGGCCTCTGAGACTGCCCTCAAATCTTTTCATGCTTTTTTCTTTATTCTGCTCTGCAGTAGTTATTTCTACTCTTCTATCTTCAAGGTCACTTATGCGTTCTTCTGTCTCAGTTACTCTGCTATTGATTCCTTCCTGAGAATTTTTTTTTTTTTTTTTTGTGGTACCCAGGCCTCTCACTGCCGTGCCCTCTCCCGTTGTGGAGCACAGGCTCCGGACGCGCAGGCTCAGCAGCCATGGCCCATGGGCCCAGCCCTCCACAGCACGTGGGATCCTCCCAGACTGGGGCATGAACCCACGTCCCCTGCATCAGCAAGCAGACTCTCAACCACTGCGCCACCAGGGAAGCCCCCTGAGAATTTTTAATTTCATTTATTTTGTTGTTCATCACTGTTTGCTCTTTAGTTCTTCTAGGTCCTTGTTACACATTTCTTGTATTTTTCTCCATTCTATTTCCAAGATTTTGCATCATCTTTACTATCATTACTCTGAATTCTTTTTCAGGCAGACTGCCTATTTCCTCATTTTTTTGTTCTGGTGGGTTTTTACTTTGCTCCTTCATCTGCTGTGTGTTTCTCTGTCTTCTCATTTTGCCTAACTTACTGTCTTTGGGGTCTCCTTTGTGCATGCTGCAGTTCTGTAGTTCCTGTTGTGTTTGGTGTTTTCCCCCAGTGGCTAAGGTTGGTTCAGTGGGTTGTGTAGGTTTCCTGGTGGAGGGGACTGCTGCCTGTGTTCGGGTGGTTGAGGTTGTATCTTGCGTTTCTGTTGGGCAGGACCACGTCCGGTCGTGTGTTTTGGGGGTGTCTGTGACATTATTATGATTCTAGGCAGCCTCTCTGCCAATGGGTGGGGTTGTGTTCCTGTCTTGCCAGTTGTTTGGCATAAGGTGTCCAGCACTGTAGCTTGCTGGTTGTTTAATGGAGGTGGGTGTTAGCACTGAGTTGGAGATCTCTGGGAGAGCTTACACCGTTTGATATTACATGGAGCTGGGAGGTCTCTGGTGGATCAATATCCTGAACTCATCTGTCCCACCTCAGAGGCAC
Source organism: Orcinus orca (assembly GCF_937001465.1). Lineage (NCBI taxonomy): Eukaryota > Metazoa > Chordata > Mammalia > Artiodactyla > Delphinidae > Orcinus > Orcinus orca. Next base: position 96,415,405 of record NC_064565.1, read on the forward strand.
AGGCCTGACACCTGCATGGAGCACAAAGACACTGTCAGCCACATGGCTCAGAAGATAAGGGAGAAAAAAAAGAAAGAAAGAAAGAAAAAGAAAAGAATAAAATAAATTTATTAAAATAAAATTTTTTTTAAAATTTTAATAAAAAAATAGAAATAAAAAAAGAAAAAAAAAGAAAAAAGACAGCAACCAAACAAAAAAAATCCACTAATAATAACAAGTGCTAAAAACTATACTAAAAAAAAAAAGAAAAAAAAAAAAAATGGACAGACAGTACCCTAGGACAAATGGTAAAAGCAAAGCTATACAGAGAAAAGCATACACATACACACCCACAAAAAGAGAAAAGGGGAAAAAAAATATATATATATATAAAGAAAAAGGAACAGAGCAACCAAATCAGTAAACAAATCTACCAATGATAAGAAACTCTAAATACTAAACTAAGATAAACATAAAACCAGAAACATATTAGATGCAGAAAGCAAGCCCCAAGTCTACAGTTGCTCCCAATGTCCACTTCCTCAATTTGGGGATGATTCGTTGTCTATTCAGGTATTCCAGAGATGCTGGCTACATCAAGTTGACTGTGGAGATTTAATCTGCTGCTCCTGAGGCTGCTGGGAGAGATTTCCCTTTCTCTTCTTTGTTCTCACAGCTCCTGGGGTTCAGCTTCGGATTTGGCCCCACCTCTGTCTGTAGATCATCTGAGAGCATCTGTTCTCAACTCAGACAGGACAGGGTTAAAGGAGCAACTGATTAGGGGGCTCTGGCTCACTCAGGGCGAGGGGAGGGAAGGGTATGGAATGTGGGGCGAGCCTGTGGCGGCAGAGGCTGGTGTGACGTTGCAACAGCCTGAGGCGTGCCGTGCGTTCTCCTGGGGAAGTTGTCCCTGTATCATGGGACCCTGGCAGTGGTGGGCTGCAGAGGGTCTTGGGAGGGGAGGTGTGGATAGTGACCTGCGCTTGCACACAGGCTTCTTGGTGGCTGCAGGAGCATCCTTAGCGTTTCATGCCCATCTCTGGTGTCCACACTGATAGTCACAGCTCGCGTCCGTCTCTGGAGCTCGTTTAGGCAGTGCTCTCAATCCCCTCTCCTCGCACCCTGAAACCATGGTCTCTTGTCTCTTAGGCAGGTCCAGACTTTTTCCTGGACTCCTCCCGGTTAGCTGTTGCACACTAGTCCCCTTCAGGCTGTGTTCACGTAGCCAACCCCAGTCCTCTCCCTGGGATCTGACCTCTGAAGCTCAAGCCTCAGCTCCCAGACCCCACCCACACCGGCAGGTGAGCAGACAAGCCTCCAGGCTGGTTGAGTGCTGGTTGGCAATGATCCTTTGTGCAGGAATCTCTCTGCTTTGCCCTCCGCACTACTGTTGCTGCTCTCTTTTCCGTGGCTCCGAAGCTTCTCCCCCCGCCCACCCCTGTCTCCACCAGTGAAGGGGCTTCCTAGTGTGTGGAAACCTTTCCTCCTTCACAGCTCCCTCCCACTGGTGCAGGTCCCGTCCCTATTCTTTTGCCTCTGTTTTTCCTTTTTTCTTTTGCCCTACCCAGGTACGTGGGGAGTTTCTTGCCTTTTGGGAGGTCTGAGGTCTTCTGCCAGCGTTCAGTAGGTCTTCTGTAGGAGTTGTTCCACATGTAGATGTATTTCTGATGTATTTGTGGGGAGGAAGGTGATCTCCACGTCTTACTGCTCTGCCATCTTGAAGGTCTCTCTAAGGTTTAGTTCTTACTTACGTAACGTTGCTGAGGGGCTGCAGTTACTCTACAACATCAGGAACATAGTTACATCTTATAACTCTGCCATCTTATACAAGTTACTTCCAAGGTTGCTATTTCAAGATAAGAAAACAGTGGAGGGGGAACATGACATCTGAGAGACGGATGTTGGGATCACAATGTAAGAGAGAGGGATTCTGGGAACATTATCAGAGATTGAGAGAGAGAGATGCTGGTAACATGAAGTCAGAGAGAGATTCTGGGGACATATTGCCAGAGGAAGGGATCCCTGCAACACCCTCAGAGGGATGCCAGAACACCCATCAGAGAAGGGATCCTGGGAACATCCCTTCAGAGAAAGCTGATGTACCAAGGCCTGTTATTACCTATCCGTGGGGTCCTTATTCAGAAGTTTAAGTGTGCAAAGGGAGGATCCTGAGATGTTTAAGGTATTAAATGGTACAGACAGTAAATGTATTAATTCTCTGAGTAGTTGTGATTGTTTTAAATCTTATACTTGTTTAATTAAAGTTCATATTGTCTTTCTTTGGCTGGGGAAAAAAAAACAAAAACAAAAAACACCCTGGCTTTTTAACTGTTTCAGCTCAGATGCAACACAAGCCACTTCTGCTCATAGTTCAGTAGTCAGAACTAGTGACATGGCCCCCACATAACTGAAAGGGAGTCTGAGAAATGTGGAGGACCACATGACCTGTTGGATGAGTGCTGTTTCTCCCACAGTTGAAAATTACAAAATTCTGTATTTCTTTTAGAAATCCATCTAATTCAACAAGTATCTTTGAGCTCTGCAACAACACGTTGTTGAATGTACAAAGTTACCTAAGACTTCCCTTTCTTCAGTGGATTAATTACTGTTATTTTAACATGCAGGTAATTATTAACCATTAACAGAATCACAAAAGGATCCTTTTTTGCCATGACAAACCCAGTCTCACTGATATGAAAAAGGCTTGGTTTTCTATAGCTTATAAATTCCAAAATTTACCTGGGCAACATTCTACTCAGAAGCTGAGAAACAGAGAATACTGTGGTGATAAGACCTCAGGACTTATAGCAATAATTAAAGTTTTAAAGTATTTATAACCACAAATGAATATGTGCTGTGATTAAAAGCAATGTTTTGGGCTTTAAAATTTTCAGATGCTATTTACCATGTGGAGACAAAGATGCTTAATAAGAGTGAGTGACATATGGGATTTGTTTTAAAATTTTTATTTGGGCAAATAAAGTAATGCTAGTTGCAGAAAAGATGACAGATACAGGTTTAAAGGGAAATAAAATAAAAATCTCCCTAATTCCATCACCCAAATATGACCTCTGTTAACATTTTGGCATAGTTGATATAATTTACTTAAATGGGCTCCTGTTCCCTCAAACTGTATTTTTCCCTGTCCCCTGAATAGTATACCTTTCTATGTTACTGAATAATCCTTTATTGTTTCCAACATAATGCCATTGTAGGGATTGTTATAATATATTTAAGCATGACCCCCAAATCCTTCAATATTAAGGATGTTTGATGGATACTTGATTTTTGGCTGCCCATCATCACCTCCATCTTCACTTGGTAACAACCCATATTGTCTTTGGGGGAATTTCCTTTCTCCCAACTTTTGCAGGCTTGTTGAGAATACAAACAAAGGTTCGTGCTCATCCAATCTCCAAATTAGGTGAGTGTGTTTTCAGTTAATACATATAAAGTACGGAGAACATTATGTGACACTAAATAAGGATTCAACAAAAAATATGAGCTATGACATGTCAGATGATCAAAGCCACTGCTCTTTCACAAATGGCAAACTGATGATTTCGCACATGGTGTCAGTCTAAATTAATATGCTTCATGGTTTTCTTTTAGGATTCCTCTCATAGTTTACTGTGGAATAATTTAGGGAGGTAGAAAATTAAGGAAGGAAGCAAGAAAGTGAGGAAGGAAGGAAAGAAGGAAGGATTTATTGATGGAGTGAAAGATTTAATGTCATTAATTAACTTAATTTCAGAGACATACCTTGTAAGGCCAAAGTATTTTCTGACCTGTTTCAATTTCTTTATCTTACCTATATCTGTACATTGTTGTAAATTGTCTTCACTCTTCTTACTCAAATCTATAAAATAGATTTAAGCTTCAAGAGCAGAAAGCAAGTTCAGGGTAATATTTTCTTGTTATATTGTGCCTCTTAAAGCAATAGCTTCTTTTCTTGTCCATTTCAAAATCCCTGTGTGAATATTTCATTTTAATGTCTTCAAATTCCACTGAATAAAAAAGGCTTTGGTTTTTTTCCCAAGACCCTAAATCTATTTTTAACTTAGAGCTACTAACTTTTATCATATCATTTCATATATTTTAAATGGTTATTGTGGTACTATTTGCCAAATAATACACTAAGTACTGGCAAACCCCAAGTGTTCCGTATATTTGTCTCATGAAGGTCCTTCCTATAAATAAAATTTCTTCTCCCTTACCTTTCTCTATTTCCCCCCTATTTTTCCACATAAAAATATTTATTCAATACCATATTTGACCATGATAATATCATAAATAATCCATCACTTGGGTGGCACTCATTGAACTATGTTTCGGGTGCTCAGAGGAAGTAGGACAGTGACTAGAGTAATATATCATATTCTGAAGTCCACAATCAATAACACCAAACTGCAAAGGGAATGAGAGCCACTAATGCTCAGATGTTCTGGACTTTTGCTGAACACGGGACGTGGAATGAGATTAAATATTTAACAACCATTATTGCAAACCAAGTCTTCCAGGACCCCAGAGACAATAGTATTCAATAAGTATTTTTTAACACTTTCTATGAGCAAACCTTGGTGTTCATGGTGCTATAAGGTAAACACTGAAAAATATAACCTACCCTCCATTTAAAAACAAGATTACAATCCAGTAGTAAGATAAGTAAGTGACTATCTAAAGACAGACCATGGTAAATACCATAAGAGAGACGCTTATAACTTGCCAGTCAGTAAGAGATCAAAGGAGGAAGCAAGTGCATCTGCTGAAGGCAAGGAGAGAGCAGGATTCAGCAGCAGCATGAACCTCGAATGACATTGGCTCCAGGCTCAAGTCTGATCATCTAATTTTACATGAGGGCTGGAAATCTGAATTTCTATGTGTAATATCCTTCTACAATGTTGAAATTTATTTTTAAAAAATCAGTGTGCAACTTTAAGACAGCAGAGGCACTATATTCAGAAATATCATTAGAAGAAGCAGAACAGGATTTGGAATCAGAATGTGGAAAACTTTGCAGCATTTAGGATTTTATCCTTAAGAGAGTAGGAAATGGGGATAATTGAGGGGTTATTAAAAGAGACATGAAATGAAATGGCTAAAACAATGCTTAAGAAAGCCAAGTTTAGCAGCAGTAGGTAGATTGGATTGGAAGGCTGAACTGAAAGGAAAGAAGTCGATTAGGAGACTGTTGCAATGGATCAATAAGAAAGTGATCAGGGTGATAGAAGTGACAATGGAGAATAAGGCAGAGATGGTGGTTAGAATGTAGAAACACATGCAAAGTTCACAGGATGCTGCTCACGCTAACTCTTTCTTCCTAACATAATGTAATTTCATTTGAAAATTCATTTTTTGAAAAGCAGGCTAGCCCCTTCATATATATATATTCCCTGGTACACAGTAGCAATTAAAATAAACGTTCAACTATTTAAAATAATACTAACCATTGAAGTACATAATCACTTATTTTTTATATACAGAATCTCCCCCACTGACTTCCCTTGCCAATCCTATTCACCTCCCTCTTCATGACTGCTCCATGAAAAGTAAGACGTCAAATTACATAGTGCCAAATGTTTACACCGTATCAGAGATATTTTGCAGAGAAGAGAGGATTTCCACCAAACCTTTGGTGGAACAATTATTTGTTGGAACAACCCTTTGGTGAGAGTTACTCTGTCTTCATTGCCCTTGTAACTGTTTACAGCTAACTTTTGGTCCTGATATAGGTAGAGAAATACAGACATATTCTCTAGTAAATATGTTTATATACACACACTATAAATATACTATAGATAAGCTATAGCTACTGTTCTAACATCTAAGTTTTTTTTTTTTTCATTTTGTTGATTTCATAGTACCAAGTAGGGCATGTTTTCATTACTACCACTTAATAAATGTGTGTTATGATACAATTAATTTCTGATATTCTAAGTAACCCCTCCCCATTAAAGTGACCTTATTCAGAAACATAAGTGAGGGTGAGACAAGAAAAGCTGTATTCTCTCATCTAACTCTTTTTATTACCTTTTAAATCTGAAGCATCTAACTTCCTCCTCCCTTCAGGTGGCCTGAGCCATGACTAAGGCGTCATGGTTGTTTGCTATGTACCTTCAGGTATGCCCTCATGGGGATTTGCAACTCAATAGCTTCGATTTGGAATAGGGAAATCCTACTAGTTTTTTCATTTCATTTAATTTGCATCTCTTAGGTGTCTTCTATATCCAAGAGAGTCAGGCAACTTGGACAGACAGAGGGGTAAATCAATTGCCTGGATTTTGTACTACATAATAGAGAAGACAACTCTAGAAAAGTTTAAGAACAGATGTTCAGTGTTATAATTAGCAATTTTAGCCATAAAGAATTATAGTTCCTATAGGACTCTTGGACTGAGTCAAGAAGATAAAATGGCTGCAAGAAGTAGCTGAAAGTTGGTGAAATAATTAACTTGTTGCCCTCTCTATCCAGAGGTTTTACTTATGTTGATTTCCACATGAAAGTTAAGACACCTGCCAAAACCCCACAACTTTTCCTCTGACATAGTTGCTGTAGAGTTTCTCAGACGAGAACCAACCAGTAAACCAACCAAAAGGTTCAGTTGCTTCCTCAGCCACACCTGGTTGAAAGAAACCTGACATCCTTTATGAAACCTGGCTCATCTCAAGTGCATCTTATCTCTCAACATGACCGTGAACTTTGTAGTTTCTGCCTTTATGCTGAGTCAGGCATTCTCTTCATATCCTCGCTAGTTAAATTTGCTGTTGTGCCTTCAAAATTTCACGCTGTACAATTCTAATCCAGTAGCAATGAGTGATCTAGAAGAGAAATCTTCCCATTTTAGTTATAGCAAAGAACTTTGATTGCATAACCATCCATTATTTTTCATGAAAGTTACTGGACCTTTAAACCGTGAAACCACATCTCTTTTAAGTAGCAGCTTTTTAACATCTATAGCAGAAGAAAATTTAGGGATCTCAAACTGTTGCAGTTATTAAAGTAGTTAGCTCCCTTTCGAATCGTTACTTTCGCAAATTTTTCTCTGCTTGATGTTTTAGGTGCCCAAGTACACAGAACATAAAACACTGAGTAGCATTGAGTGGTACAATATAAAGGGTATAACATAAACAAAGAGAAATAAAAGGAAATAATTAAGGAAAAACAATAGTAGCGTATACCAAAACAACTGCTTGTTTTTTTGTTGTTTCAAGCCAGATAATCTTGGGAAAGAGACAAATAATCTTGGGAAGGAATGGTAATATGGGGGAATGGGGAGTGGGGTGCAGAGGAATAAAAGAGTTACCCTAGAAAGTACAAACCTCTCTGGTCAACAACTAGAAGACTGTTGACTAGACTACAAATTCTATTTCTTGGAGGGAAATGATAACCTATTTTCCAATAAACATTGATATATTAGTTTAAATTTAAGAATGATAAAACTAAGTTACTTTCTGTGACTATTCTGTTTCAGCGAATTGAATAGCAAAATAATTTTCTGATGAATGAAAGCTGTTCTTTCTTTGTAAGTCTATATGTGTTGTCATCAGATAACCTCCTTTCCAAAATAATTTCAAGCAAAGGTAGCAAAATAATGAGGAAATAACTCTGAACTTTGAGACCAGAGATTTCTTTGAGGCTGGATCTCTGTCTATTATTGTATAATCTTGGCTGATCATTTAAGTTCTTCAGCTTCAGTTTCATCTACTAGATCAAACGGAAAAACCTTCAAAGCCAGGAAGCCAAGCGATACCCACCTTTGTATCCCCAGCATCTAACAGAGTGCCAGGCACAAAAAGGATTTTAATAAGTATATATTTAAAAAATAAATTTAAAAATGGGGATAAAATCATTTACTTTACAAGGTGATTATAGCAATCAAAAAAGTAATCAAATGCAATCATTTTTAAATCTGTAAATTATGCATAAATATAAAATATTTCATTATCTCATGAACAAAAAAATTTATTTTGTATTGTATACAGTTTTATAAGCAACCTGATCTATTTTTCTTGAATAGACTCTCAGTACATGTGTGTGTATTTGTGTGTGAATATATGTATTTTATATATATATATATATATATATATATATATATATAATTCAATTGATCTAAGCCTGCATGTCCTCACCAGTAAATTTAAGAATTGTAGACTTGTGTTAATTATCTTCAATAACTTCTGGTGGGCAATCAACTTATGATCTAATGTTTTATATGAATATTAGATACACTTACATCAGATGAAATATTAAGTAAGTTATTAGAATTTCTTTTTATCTAAGTGATATTTTTAAGTAGACATCAAGGTCATACAGCTCTTTTTTTACCTCATGGAATGCTCAGTTTATTGTAATGCAGAAACAAACATTTCAATAAACTATCAAAATACAAAAATCAAATTACAAAAAACTATAAAAATTTACCAAAATAAATTATCAAAAATTACAGAAAACCAAAACTTCAAAAATCCTGTCAAATATTTTTATTGATCATTGACTGACATCCTCAAACAATTTGAAAAGGGTGTTTAGAAGTGTACAAATTCCCTGAACTCAAGGAATTTGCAGTCTAATTGATGAAACCAAACCATCCTATAAGAGAAGTAGCAATTAATTCAAGACAGACTATAACTAAATATCAGGAGTTATATAGACTCTAAATGCTATAGAGATTCAGATAAGTGCTTTGGAAAAACAAAAAAAAAAGGGAAGACATGTCAAGAAAATGAAATCTGAAAGATAAATAAAACTTGACAAAAGACAGTGAGAAGAACCTTCCAGGCAGAGGGTATAAATCAAGTTGTGGAAGCAGAAAAAACCTGATTTGTTCATTGAAAGTGAAGAAATCAAATCTGACCAAAAAACAAGCATATGTTTTGGGAAATAATAGGAAATAAGATTGGTAGGAAAAAGGGGGAAACAATATAGGAATTCCTTGAAGAACTGTAAATAGAGGAATAATATATTGGCATGTGGTAAGCCCAGAATTGAGGAGAACAGCTAGGAAGGAGGTGTAATCACTAATGTGGTAACCATGGGAATGGAGAAAACGCAGTGTAAGAGACGAATCTCTGCATATATAACTAATAAATGATCCCTCATTCATCTTCAATCAAACTAAAGCCATGTCTATTCTTATCTTTCAACCCAGTGACATAATTTTTCAGGCACTAGATGTCACTGTTCCACCTAAGCAAAATAAAATCTAGTCATTCTGAAGCCACAATTGCATCTACCTAATAATTACATCTACCTCTATGTAGATCTGAGTCTGCTTTACTTGGTCCAGATAATTTCAAAATAAACCTAGGGATTAGTACCTACTGCAGTCTGAAGAAAAACCAGCTCTGAAGTTCTCTTTGACATTTTCTTAAAGTCTTCCTTTTTTGTAAAGAACAAATACAACAAAATTGTTAAAATGTTTTTAATTCAACAGGGAAATAAAGAATTTATACCATTGAAGAATAGGAAATTTTCTACTAGTAGAAAATGGCTTTGCTAATTTCTATAAAAACAAAATAAAACAAAACTAACATCATTTCTTCACAATGAGTCCATATTTGATTTGATTATAAACCTACCTATAGAGAATCCTATATAATTTTCTTTTATCTGTTCAGCATCCCACAGTTGGACATTTGACCTCCTTTTTGAAATTCCTCTTTGGGCTTATCATGAAAGTATAGTCAGTCTCACACTAAAAACAGCCTAAAGGACTAATCTGTTCGCTGTCTGCTGACTAAAGTTTGATCAACGGGACACTGGAACTTCTGACTCTTGAGTGATGCAAGGATATGGGATTGTTGGAGGTATTTCTTTAGAAGCCATGGGGGTGCTATCCTGATACTGACCAGACTGACTGTTCCCACTAAAGGCTGTCTCTGCACTTCCTGTGGCCGATCGCTCTAGTGTCCCCGTGACTCCTGGGTGTTCCCAAGCCTGGCTCTCCAGCTTCTGGTTGACTCCATGAGACTCCCACCCCAATACCACCACAACCCCAAGACACACATACAAACACATACAGACCCACACACATAATAACACTACAATAAATATCCTTTTCTTTATGGCAGCCAGGGTCAGTTTCTGTTGCCTGCAATCACACAAAACAAAACAAAAACCTAAATTCACAGCATGCAGAACAATGCAAATATTGTGCTGGTATTAAACTACCAGCTCTGTCTTGTCAAGTTCATGCTTACTGAACCTCTAAGGACTGGGAGAAATACAAAGGAAATGGTTCTCAAAAAAGAAATATTTTATGTACCTAAAGACTGCAATTCTGAACTCTAGCATCCTTTTCTTCTAGAATTGTTCAGGTACTTAATTATCCTCAACCTCTAAGGTTCTAGTTTTTGGACATCAGTCTTTGGACACCCTAGTTGGTATTTCCATGAAAAATATGAAGTAACTGAAAGACTAGAATTTTTTAAACTACTGGCAATATAGTCAGTTACCAAAGCATCCCCAGAAGCTGCAGGAATGCAGGTTGGCATTTTAGAATTGACAAAGGGCCCAGCAGCAAAGAAAGAAAATTAGTTTAGAAGCAGTTTCCTGCCCCAATCCTAGATGTTATGATTTCTTTCTGAGAGATGACCTGGTATGGTAGAAAGGTCACAGACTTTACCTATAGGTTTTCCATTCCTAACTCAGCTATTTGTTAGATGTATTAACTTTGATAATTTAGTATAATTCTCAGTTTTGTTTTTTCAAACAGAAAAATAATGCTGCTTCTAAGGGTGGCTGTGAAGTAGATGTAAAGTTCCTTGCAAGGAGTACGGTAGAAATGCAATCTCATGTCCTCTTTTCTGTCTCTCCCCTCACTCCTAACCCACCCCAAGGAACCTGTTCTGGAGGCCTCAGATGTGGATACCTGGAAATAGATGACTAAAAGTGAAGGGAGCATGAAAAACACCCACACATTCAGCACCTGGAGACAGTCATAGAATTACTAATTTTTGGAGCTTGAGAGAATCTTATTGATCTTATACATATGTGAAAGGAACCAATGCTCAGAATTTTAGATTTTTCCAAGGCCACAGCTAATTCAAAACTAGAAGCATATAAGTGCCTTATTTCACAAAAATTTCCAATCAATAGTTTTATATTACTGAAAAACACGACCTGAAAATCTGATGCACTGAAAGGTACTTGTGATATAATGACACTTGCCTAGAGAATCTGCATTTTAAACTACTGACAGAGAGATAAGTATACAATATTATATTTGGGTGATATTTTTTTTTTTTGCACGGGGTTCATTCCTACCTGTCCTCAATTAACATAAGGCATGTGTCCGCCTATGTGAACAGGTGCAGCTACTTGAGTCTGAAGAGACTGCAAAGACAGAAGCGTCTGGAGGCTCATTTCTTTTCCTTTTCATACTGTTTTGGTTTAAAAATATTAGAAAATACAAAAATATAAAGAAGAAAATAAAAGTCTTTTCTAATTTGACCACCAAGGAATAACAACTGTTAAATCATTGCTTTCCCTTGGCCTCACATTCTCTTTTTCCTGCTCTTTCTCTCTCTGTAATATATGAATATTTCACAAAAATGTGATCTTTCACAATTTTTCCACTTAGTCCAGACTTATGGAAGGCTTAATTTGAAGTGAATAGTAGCCAGCAAACCTATAGGACTTCATAGCTTAAAAGTACTTTCTGGTACATTATCTTTTACACTTTATGACCACAGGTCTTTGGGGGAGAAGGGACAGCAGATAATGTTTAGAAAAGAAAACAATGGTAGAGTTACATCAACAAACACAAGTCCTTCTTTCTATGCAAAAGGATCATTCTGGAGAAGAAAATACTAGCACAGTGCAAAGACTGGCTATGTGTTCTTTACATCAAAAAGTAAGGTGTCCTTACCCAACGAAAATTGATTTTTTCAAGGAAAAAGATACCTACAATACATGTTCAAATAAAGACTGCAAGACAGAATTCAAAACAGAATTCAAAACAGAATTTATAATGCCCTGCAGCCCTGAGATCTCCCTATGCTGTACAAATGTGATATTAATCTCTACAGTAATGGTCTCAGAAAGGAAAAATAATTTTAAATCTTATGTGCATACTAATTTAGAAATATAGAGATTAAAAAAGGAGAGAAAGAGTGGAAGTCAAAGGCATTAAACTTTAAGTGTTACTGTCTAGTTGATTATTGGAGTGGGTACTGTTCAGTGTTGCCTTATTTCAAATCTTTTTAAAAATGTGGATATATTCCAGAGGCTAGGAATCACATCTATCTTGTACACTGGTGTATCTCTAATACCTCAGTGTATCTCTCATACTAAGCACAAGCCTGCAAAAAAGGAGCTTAGCGAATATAGTCAATCAATTAAGATAACTTAATTAAGATAACTTGGTAACTTATAGTTACCAATTAAGAAGAACAGAAGTACCTCAAACAGCCCATATTCCAAAATTAACATTTTTATGACTTTGAAATGAATGTTTAATTTGTTTTAATTATGCATCAATTAATGAACATACAATATTTACTGAGACTCTATTTTCTGCAATATGATATATCCGAAGGGAAAACACACACTATTCCTGCCCTCCAAGAGCACATTCCCTAGTTAAGAAATGTGTCTGATAGGCTGAAAAATGCACATCTGAAAGGAAATAATGAATCCATTATTTTGCTTTTCATTGACGGACACTTCCCTAACCTTAACTTCACTCGGGGATTGTATGACTATGTATGACTACGCTTTCAGGTCACTTACTGTAAAGTAGCTTTAAATTTATGTGAACAAAATGCATCCAGGACTTCAAGGGAAATCGGGTCAAACTATGTGTGCCAAATGGACCTCTAAAACTATGATAAAGAAAAAAAAAGGTGGATAAAACACTGTGTGTCCTGGAGTGGAGACGCCCAAAAGAGGCAGGAAACACAAAGAGAGAAGATCAAAGGTTATAAAACACATACTTACTTATCTGATAATTTACCTATGATTTTCCCTACTGGTCGATGTGGGTTAGCTGACAATGAAATGGGATAAAGTACCTAAGGTTCTTAACTCTTACACAGGGCCTGAGTGGAAAAATGTTAACTTGTTGTATGTGTGTTAGAGCATATAAACTGTGTTGAAACAGGTATTAAAGTCTAGGGCCAGGAATCATTTTGAAATGGTCTTTAAGTCTATACTGTTTCTCTTATCCTCTCAAATGAAATTTCTTTGTCTTTTCTGTTTTTTTTTTTTTTTTTTTTTTTGCGGTACGCGGACCTCTCACTGTTGTGGCCTCTCCCACTGCGGAGCAATGGCTCCGGACGCGCAGGCTCAGCGGCCATGGCTCACGGGCCCAGCCACTCCGTGGCATGTGGGATCTTCCCGGACCGGGGCACGAACCCGTGTCCCCTGCATCGGCAGGCGGACTCTCAACCACTGCGCCACCAGGGAAGCCCTGTCTTTTCTGTTTTTATGTGTATTCATCATCTGTTCTGCCATACTGAAGACCAGACCAAATGGCCTTTTTTGATTAATGGCATAGGGACTAATGGCTGATAAAGAAAATCATTTATTAATTGCTACAGATAGAAAGCTAAGTATGGATTTTCAGGTACAGTAGCCTGTACTAACTCTGCCCACAAGGAAGATAAGGCCTTAGAGAGAAGTTGATGGAACATTTGCAGAAAAAGATCAATGTTAACAATGTTATGGTATTCCTTAGCACGGGTGGTACAAAGGTCATATAGATTCTCAGCCAAAGAAGAAAATCATAAAAATTTCCTGAAAGGGCAAGGCCAATACTTATTTTTAAAATTAAATATAAGGTAATGCTGAAGACTTTTATATGTTCTGCCAGTGGATGTATGCACTTGATGTATTTGTGTGCCTTTGTCAAGACGAATACAGCCAACTAAACAGTTCTGTTTTCTCAGGTACCTTGTTTACACTGTTTTGTTCTAATCTTTTTAAGATAATGACACAGAATCTCTTAAAATCCAATTTCCTGTTCATGCTTCTAAAAACCCTTGATGTTTGTCTATGATCAATTTATTCAAAAGACAGAAATTTATTTATTTATTTATCACAGCTTTTCATGCATAAAACTCAAAATCATTAGAAAAAGATTGAGTTAAAAGAGTTTAAAAAAATCCACCTCTTGGGAAATGAAGTTTAGCCTTAGAATGGATTCTATGGGAGATAAGGAACATGATGGTGACTTACCTTCTCATGCCCAAGCTACATTTAGAATCAATATTTAAAACTTTCTAGTGAAAATTCGAAATACAATGATCAATCATTGATTGTGGTATGAAGAAGGAATTAAAAATGTGTGTTTCATTTTGGGATTATGCCATATACATTTCCTCATATAGGGTTCCTTAGTTCCTCAATTACTCTTCCTCTCCACCTTTCAATCAATGCTATTGAACCCAATGCTATTGAACCCACTGATCTCTGATGAGTTCTTTTTACTGGACTCCTTACTTGGCCCAAATTGCTCCTGTCTATCTCTGGAATTATAGGGACTCTGCTATGGGTCAGGACACTTGGTCACAAGCAAATATCAAGGCCAGAAAAGAATGGCCAGGAGTATTCGGGGAGAAGATAGTTAAAATCTCTGTGGTCCTTGAGAATGTACCCACTACATTCCTCTATAGGACTCCATTCTTCCCACCATAAGTAAATTCTTTATCTGTGTATAAATTCAACCACATCAGAAAGTCCCTGATGGGGACTTCCCTGTGGACCAGTGGGTAAGACTCTGAGCTCCCAGTGCAGGGGACCCAGGTTCGATCCCTGGTCAGGGAACTAGATCCTGCATGCATGCTGCAACTAAGAGTTCGCATGCCACAACAAAGATCTCGCATCCTGCAATGAAGATCCCACATGGCGCAACAAAGATCGTGCATGCCGCACGAATACCTTGCACAGCCTAAAAATATATATATATATATATATATATATATATATATATATATATATATATATATATATAAAAGAAAGAAAAAAGAAAATCCCTGATGGACCAGGTAGGATTATCTGGTGGGGTAGCCTATGAGGAATACAATTTAGATCAACTCAATGAGACAGACGAGATTTATATCTTTCAAAACAAGAAATGGAGGTGCAGTTTCAAAGTTTTAAAACGAATTGTGAAATCATTTTAAACAACTGTTCTAAGCAGTAGGAAAGAATAAGCAGAACTAATTGGTGTTTCCTGCCTATAATCTTATGGCTTAATTTACACAGGCACTAGAGCACTAACCTATGGCATAAATTTGACATACAAAATTGTTCAATATGTGCATCCACAACATCCACATGAGTATGTTCATGTTACATAAACATATGGAACACATCAAACAAATCCAGAAAAACTTGGAGTTCAAATACCATATTGGGATCTTTTTTTTCTGACCTAAACAAATGTTGCTTATGAACAGCTGGTGAGTGGGTTATTAGGAAGGAAAGTATGGCAAAGGAAATACATGCAAGAAAGTTTTCAAGAGCACACTAAGGAGCACATTCAACAATTTGAATATATCAAATAGTTAACTTGTAAAGAAATGACTCACCTCTTCTTTGTCAGCGTCTGAAGAATTTCCTCAGCACTCAAAGTAGTCTTTTTTTTTTTTTTTTTTTTTTTTTGTGGTACGTGGGCCTCTCACTGTTGTGGCCTCTCCCGTTGTGGAGCACAGGCTCCAGACGCGCAGGCTCAGCAGCCATGGCTCACGGGCCCAGCCGCTCCGCGGCATGTGGGATCTTCCCGGACCGGGGCACGAACCCGTGTCCCCTGCATCAGCAGGCAGACTCTCAACCACTGCGCCACCAGGGAAGCTCCTCAAAGTAGTCCTTTTTAATGGCAATAATAGGTACCATTTAGTGAAAACCTACATCATAGACAGCACTAGGCACTTTATAAATATTTATCTTGTTCTCACAGTACCACTCTTTAAAAGTTATGATAAAATGCTTACTTTAGTTTTCAATTTTCAGTGAGAAGACCACAAACTAAGGGACAAATAAAAAAATACTTGATAACATTACTACAGCAATTGCCGGCTGATAGCGTGATCTCAGCTATGCCAATAAAGATACTCTACACCACAGTGGAATAATAAAACTGGGCCATTTTTATTATTCCACAAAAAAACCCCACAGTATGTGTTGTGGTAGGCTGACCCCAAAGTAGTAAGGATCTTAGAAATCATCTGATCTAATGTTTTCATTTTACAGATGGGGCAAGCTAAGGCCCAAAGAGTTTGTGTAACTTGCCCAAAGTCAAACAGTGAGTCAGTGGAGTGAATAAGATTAAGCATTATAGTTTATTAATTAAATCTGAAACGCAGATTATTTTCAATGTAGAATATTGCCCCTAAGGCTAAAATTTCTTCTATTTAAAAAAAGTAATAATTCAGATCTTCAGAAATTGTGTTTTTGCTTTGATTGATTTTTGTTTATTGTGCATGTTTGTGTGTTTGTGTGTGTGTGTGTGTATTTTGTGTTATGAAGGATTAGAAGTATCACCAAAAGGTCAAAAAGGTCACACATCAGAAAAGATTCTCTTTTCAGTTTTACTGATACATTTGAACAGTTTAAATTTATTGAAATTCTCCTTGAAATCTACATGCTTCAGTCTACATATCAAAGACAAATGATATACTCTTTCTTGCCTGTATAATACTGAGTTCCTCAGCCATAAAGGAATACCAAGTGAGGTATGGTTTATTTCCTTTATAGCCAAGTGGATACTTTTAAGGCTCATTAAAATTATAATTTCATTTTGAATGGCTGAATGAAGATGGTGGTAGTTTCCCCAGCTGGTTTCTTTCAGCCTCACAGTGTTACCACAAAAGCTTTATTAATTATCTGCTGAGGTTTTCATCATGATAATGTTAATCAAGGAATAACAATTTTGTTTATCAAGAAATACATGAAAGCTATTAATTTGGCCAAATGATTAAAATAAAACAGCAAGAAAGTACATTAATATTTATTTATATATAAATGAAGTGGAAGTTAGATGGAAACTTTGAGATGGTTGATATGCTAAAAAACTTTGTTATTCTTCACAATGAAAAAGTTAAAATATAAGCATCAAATTATCAATGTAACTATTAATTTAGAATTAATCTTATGATAGAATATGGATATTGAGTTTGAGACTTTTTTTCCATGTAATTAAGTAATGTTATAGGCAATATGATGGCAAGCTCTAGAGTTGAGTTACTAAAATAGCATCCTGGTCCCACCAGTTACTTACTATGTGACCTTAGATAAATTACTTGAGCTTCCTATGCATCAATTCCAGGGCAATATTATTAACAATATCATTGATTTGGAGTGTGAATTAAATGTAAAGCATCTAGAATAGTGACTAGAACATAGTAAGCACTCAATAAATGCTGGCTGTAATTATTATTATTAGAATATATTTACTGTTACACATACTAATATCTGCAAGGCTTGTATACGTAGTTTTACAGAGATTATAGTAACAAGTGATCCACAAACCTAATGATGTTTACTTTTACTACAGTAACCCTCATTAAGTTACTAAATCAACAACAGTAAATAATCCAATTTGACTCATTTGTTACTATAATTTTTGCTAATGGCTGCAAGGAAGCTCTTTCTTTTGAACTGGACAAAAGTCCCAACCTCTAGGATACTCCAGCCTCTAGGGTATAACATTATTGAATACATAGATGAGAGTATTGATATGATAAAAATGATACCCTTAATACTACCAGAAGGAATAAATTGTCACATCTTTTCAAGAAGAAAGTTTGGAAACATATGATAATCACCTTTTGACTTAGTAATTTTACTTCCAGGAATCTACTCTGCAAGAGTAGACATGCAGACAATTTACACCCAAAGATACTCATCACTGTAATATATACAATAAAAAAAGTAGAGAAAATCTAAAAATCAAACAAGGCAAATTCCTGAATTAATTAAGATATATCTACGTGATAGAATAATTTGTAGTCATGAATAGATGTATTCATGCATCGTGAATAGATTTTTTTCATTTCTCTACCTTTAATATTCTCATTATCAATAAATCAATACTGAATACTTCTGTATCCATGGCTCTGTAAAAGGTGTTACAATTAGTAAGAGATAGAAAATCCTGCATCAGATCCCCATTTCCTGCCCCAGAGTATTCTTACTGATTTTAAAGGAATAGGCTTTACAAGTTAGAAAATAATATGGTATAACATATGGTAGGTTTCAAGTACGTGGCACAATACAACCCTCATTTCATCCCTAAATAATGTGCTTCAATATGATACAGTTAACTTATATGTCTTTTAAAATTAGCCATAGAACACATGTTGTTATCTTATAAAGAATTCCTGGAGAAAAAAATCCTGTCTTGTCCTAATATCCAGAAAACTTATCCATTCCATTAGTGATTGGTAAGTTTTTAATCTCAAAAATATTGTAAACTTCAGAATTAATCAAATTTTCCCTCTTTTAGCTTTTAGCTTTTGGAAAACTTAGAGCCATATATGTGGCCCACTATGGTGGGTATGTATTTTTTGCTTCATCTTTCATCCTACTCTATTATTCCCATCTTTGTTTTCATTAATTTGCCTAGACTTTAATTGGGGCTGCTTTATTTATTTTATATGTCTTTGTAAACCACCTTATATCCTTGCTAAATATACACACACACATATATATATATATATATATATATGTATATACACATTACATACACATTAATAGAAGTAATGCAAGGAATTAGGAGAATGTGTCAGACAGTTTAGGCTAAGTTATGATGTCCTAACAAACTACCTCACTTTTTCAATGGCTCACAAACCAAAAAGGTCAGTACTTGATCATACCACATGTTCATCAGAATAAGCTTCAGTTAGGTTCAATATTGTCTTTACTCTAGGATTCACACTGAAAGAGTAGCCCTGGACTAGTATACTGCAGGTCTCATGGAAGGGGGAAAAGCACAGCTCGTTGAAGCTTCTGCTCATAATTGGTCCATATCACTTTCACACATACTTCTTTGGCCACAGCAAGTAATTTACCAAACCTGATATCAATGGAACAGGGAGGTACTCTTCCCATAGGGAGAGACCACAAATAAATGAATAGCACTATAATCTAGTCCATGGAAGAAGGAATAATTGTGCTTTGAGGTTTTTGAAGATGTCTACAGCTAGAGGACAGGCTATATGATGCAAAGTGCTAGATGGCATTCCTCAGTTTCTCTACCTGCAAAATGGGGATGATAACATCTTTATCATGTTGCTTTTAAGAGGGAATGAAATAAAATATGTAAACTATTCAATTAATGTTGGTTCTCATTACTTCATTTTGTAGATCCTTGGGAAGTCAACAGAAGGAGCAGGAAAGTAATCATGTCAAACTGAGCTCTTGTCTTTTGTTTCCAATCATCTTGCATTTACAGTTTCCCCATCTCAATGGATGACTAGTCCATTCTTCTAGTTGTTCAGGCAAAATCCCTGCAGTCAACATGATCTCCTCTCTTAAGTTCCACATCCAACCTACCAGTAAATTCTGTCCGCTGTCACTCTGAAACATATTCAGAACCCAACCATTTCCTACCACCTCCACTGCTACCACCTTCACCTGAGCCATCAAAGCTTTTGCCTGCATTACTGCAGTAGCCTCCCAAATACTCTCTCCACTTTACCTTTCCTCCACCAAATTCTGCTCCCAATATCACAGCCAAGTTTTCTGTAAAACACATAAATGAAATCATTCCTTGCTCAGAACCCTTCAATGATTCTGCATTGCACTCAGTAAAGACCACAACCCTTTAAATGAGCTCCAAGGCCCTAAATGAGCTTATTCCCTGTTATCTCTCTGACCTCACTTCCCACTCCTCTCCACTTTGTTCAACCTCTGAACCTTTCCACATTTCAGCCATTCTTTCTATCCCTAGAATGTGCCAAGTACACTCTCACTTTTGGATCATTGCAGGCTCTTCCATGTGCCTGGAGGGCATTATCCACAGATTATCCTTGCCTCCTTCAGAGCTTTGTTCAAATGCCACCACCTCGTAAGACCTCCTGTGGACACCCAATACCTCAGAAATCCTCCCTCACCTTATTCTACTTTGTCATTTTTCATGGCACTTTTCACCTTCTATCATCCTGTATAATGATTTGTTATATCCATTGTCTATCATCTCTCCCTGCTGGAATGTTTGTTCTATGAGAGCAGAGCTCTGCATTTGATTCATGGATGTATCCTGAGCACCTAGAAAAGTACAGCACTCAGTAAACATTTGTTGGATTAAGGAGTGTAATATCGTGAAGATAGTATCTGCAAGACTTTGGTGAGTGACTGGGTGTGGTAGAGGGGATGTAGCACTTAGGGTTGGGGACGAAGGGAGGAAAACAGATACTGCAAGGTTCTTAGCCTGCACTTTTGGAACTCTTTTCTTATGAAAATAGGCCTTGGTGTAGAAATCTACTGAAAAACTATCCATTCAAGGGTAGTTGAATTTTACAACTCAACCAGTCAAATTTATGCCTAACAAAAAATTACCCAATAAAACATGAATTTCATAGTTAAACCAGTTAAGTTTACATAATAGAAAGGACTGATAGATTTACCATGAGGTGTTTAAAAAATAAATAAATAAAACTTGGAGGGGATCACTATGAAAGGACCATGCAGAAATAATTTAACTCTTTTTTTCCCCAGTTTGTGCTCCACTTGGCCTTGGAAGGAGGTGAAGAAATGGCACAATACAGTTAATCTTTAAATAATAAAATATCATATATTCTCCCCTCTCTATAATTTTCTCTCTTCCAAAATGGACAGGTTGGCTAAGGAAAGATAAGCAGGATTATTGTGCAGATTAATAATTCATTTACTATTTTACTA
This sequence comes from Orcinus orca, assembly GCF_937001465.1. Classification (NCBI taxonomy): domain Eukaryota; kingdom Metazoa; phylum Chordata; class Mammalia; order Artiodactyla; family Delphinidae; genus Orcinus; species Orcinus orca. The sequence continues at coordinate 96,436,228 of NC_064565.1, forward strand.
TATAGGGATATTTAGAATAAGGTATATTATTTAATTAGTACATTAAATTTTATTATATCTACACCATATATATTATATATGTGTGTGGGTATATATATATATATATTATACATATGGTATGGCTCATTAGACTAGTGACAAATAGGGATTAAAAACAAGGGTCTGAAAGACTCAGATAAGAGGGAATGTGAAAGCATCTTAAAGGTAGTTGCCATGTTTTATACTGCTATACTGTTATCTGCATCAAACACAGGGCAACATACATAGTAAGAGTTTGGAAGTTATTTGTTGATAGATTAAACAAGAGACGAATTACTTGTAGTTTAAATACCAGCTATACTGTAGACTTGGCTTGAAGGCCAGATGTGCTCAGAGAGACCCTAAATCATTAATCTAGAAAACTGCAGAAGACTAGCTTTATTAGAGCATAAGTATCTTTTTCTTTTTTTATTAGTCACAGCAATTCTTTCTAGAGCATAGCTTGCAAAGGGCATTATGTTAATCAAAGTCCTGGAAGAAAACATATTGAAACTTGCTAATTGAAGAGAGTTTAATAAAAAGGATTAATTTGAAGGTGTGGATAGGGTTTACAGGAAGAGATACAGCAAGTGATAGTGCAGTCTCCCAGGGGAGCTATCCCCACACTTTCCTCCACCACACCCCCACCCCCAGCCTGGGCCTAAAGGATCTGAGGATGGAGCAGTTACTGAAACCTGGAGAAAATAATTCTATGGTGAAGGCCACTTGTCAGGAGTTGCAGCAAATTGCCTGAAGATATAAATACCCTGACTAAATCCAACTGGAAGCCAGGGGCAAGAGAACCCATGGAAGTAGTCCATGGAGGTCCACCTCCCAGGGCACAGGACAGCCAGGAGAAGAAAGGAGGTAAACTGAATTGAAAAATGGAAAACATCAAGCACAGGTACAAATCACTCACTCCACTAAATGTGGTAAGAAGCAGATGTCACAGCAATTCCTATACTAATGAATAAAGCAAATTAGAATCATGTTTCCTTGACATATGCAAATGAACACTGACTTCATTGGGAATTGTGTATTTAGTCTCTAGAAAAATTTTATATACACAAAAAATACATATTTTTATTATGTTAATAGATTATAGAAATAGGTAAAATATGATCAATTGGAAGTCAAATGAATAAATCTTTTAAAAATTTTATACTGGAAATAGATTTTGAAACTTTCTTCTATGAATTGCTTACCATTTTTGCACTTCTACAAAAATACCATTCCCATTAATATTATATGAATATTTTATGGCTAATTTCACAATTACAGTTCCACTAATATGTTGCTTATAATGTTTTCCATTCACAAAATTCATTTTTGTGAAGTACATTGATCTATTTTAATTTTACATTGTATGATATAAAACCTTTCTATTTGCTTTATAATCACCAGACTTTTATCCATTTTATTTGTCAACCTGTTAAGTATCGTTTGACTCACTGACAGCTTCAATTCCTCCTCAAAGTTTATTCCTTAGTTTTGTTACTATAGAAGTCTCATTCTATGAAGTGTGGTGATAAAAATATAGTGACTGCACATATACTTAAAAATAAAAACTACTGTTTAAATTGTCTTTGGTAATTTGTCATTTTCTCCCTTCTATGGTCTGTACTGCAGGAGCTAAAAAATTGGAGCTAAATTTCCAAATATCCCTGCCATTAGAATCCATCAGTGAGAGTCTCTTGCATGGGATTCTGAAGGTAAAAGAGAAACAAAACACAAAACTATTGTTTCTCCAAGTTGAGCAGCTGTGACCATCACTGGTATTTCCTATGGATCCTGCAATCTCTGGACTGCGAGAAATGAACACAGATTTAGAAGCAGGATTTCTGACTTTAAATCCTCCTACCTTTCCTATGGATTTATAAGCAAGCACCTAACTTACTGTTAATAAATACTGCTCTACAAATATATGTTCTTGCTTGAAACACTTCAAGTTGTTTCTGTTTTCCTGACCTGATATGAACAGACACAAAATTTGGCTTAAAAAGGGAGAGGGCCACTGCCAAACAATAACTAAAAATATGTAGCACTGCTTGTTGGATGGGTAATAGGAGGTGAAGAAATTATCAGAGAGCCTGCAAATACGGATATGCAATAGAAAAAATATTTGGGTAAACTGTCACATGAGATAATTTGGAAGGTGTACCCACTGAACACCTCCATAGAGAAGACCATGAATCTAGAGAACAATGGTGTGCAGAAAAGAGGTAAAACAGCAGAACAGAGATTGCTACCCTTAGAAAAGCCTGCTTGCAAAGTTGGCCCCAGGCTGGTGTCTGAAAACTTAGATTTCAAGGAGGGTCCTTCTCACCATAAGAATGGCTTGCTGTGCCTAAAATATTTGTGAAGCAATATGGTTTATGCTAAATACCTGCTTTCCTTCTGGGAGACTGAAACTTTGGTACGTGCTAGGCAGAAGGTGCTTACATGACCAGTTCCCAGTGAAAATCCTAGGCAATTAGTTGCTAATGAGCTTCCCTGCTAGACAACGTTTCACATGGATTATCACAGCTTGCTGAGGGAGTTAAGCACATCCTATGTGAATCCACTGGAACAGGGCTCTTGGAAGCTTTACCTGGTTTCCTCCAGACTTTACACCATATGCCTTTTTTCTTCCCTGATTTGGCTTTGTACCCTTTTGCTGTAGTAAATCATAGCCATGAGTATGACTATATCCTGAGTCCCATTAATCCTCCTAGTAAGTCATCTAAGCTGAGGACAGTCTTGGAAATTGCCAACACAAATGGGAAATCAAGTTCCTCCCAGATTGTGTAACAGGGGCCTAATTAAGAAATTTCCCTCATTCCTAAGGTACAGAGTCTTCATGCGTCCTACCCAGCTGACTGAATCACCTCCCTGGTTATGGACCAGTGACTGCTATGTGTCTCCCATTCTTCTCCTTTCTGAATGGGCAATTTTACTGTAGTTGTCTTGTGTCTGCTCCACCATGGAGAACTGTATAGGTGTCTTGTCTATCAGCCTCTAACCCACCCTCCTATACAGTATCTTCTTTGTGATGTCGTCCTGAGGCTCTGAAAACCACATTTCTGCTTTGCCAGCTTGTCCCCTGGCAATGCTATGCCCAAAGGGGATACTTGTGGCAGCCCAGAAGGCTGGAAAAGAAAGAAGAGACACTATACTTCCCGTTTGTTCTTGTTTGTGTCTGTGCCACACCAGCCGCACTGGAAGTGGCAGTTCATTTCAGTAGCAGCAGTTGAATCCATTTTGCAGTTTTCTCCAATCCCCACAGAACCAGCTTCATTGCAGCTCCTCAGAGGCATCAACACCAGTGGAGCAATGTCCCTTCCTCAGAGGTTGGGGTCCCAGCCCTATAGAGCACCTTCCTCCAAATTTAGAGATACCAGCAGTGGTTGATCAGCAACTCTTTTATGAATTCTACATTTCAGCTTCACAGAGTCTCTTCTCCAAGCTTCTAAATGTTAATAATTCAAACCTCTTCCCTTTACTCCCTATGTCCTAGTGGTGGTAGCTACAACTTTCTGTGACCTCTTAGAATTCTTATTTTGACTCCGTTTTTCAAGGACCAGTTAATTAACACTTTGTATTAAATCCTCTTTTAAAATAGCTGATGTGATCTCTGACTCCTGATTGCATCCTGTTTGTGGCAGGTGTGGGGGGGAGGCAGTAAAGTGGGGAAGGTAACAATTTGTCTTACAGTTCATAGGTCACCTGACCATGAAAAGCCCCACCCAGACTTAATGAAGAACACTGCATCATCTAGAGACCCTGGGCTACCAGCCTGCTGCAGTGATTGGAAAGAACTTTCTGTTGTCTCTCTTGGAGAGTGTGTAAGCTTCAAATGTGGCAGGAAGTGTGAAATGGGTGTTAGGTGGACAGAAGGGCAGACTGTGGCAGAGACCATTTAGCTGTTCACCAAACTTGTTCCCCTTTCCTCCTAGGTAAATAGCTAAATTACAGTTTCCAGAGACTTTGCTTTTAGGTGTGGTCACATGATGGCTCTGGCTCAAACTGGGTGGCTTAACCAAGAGTAATTTATTGTCTCCCAGTTCTAGAGGCTAGAAGTCTAAGACCAAGGTGTTAGCAGGGTTGGTTCCTTCTGAGGGCTGGGAGGGAGAAGCTATTCTATGCCTCTCTCCTAGCTTCTGCTGGTTGGGACAATCTTTGGCATTCCTTGACTTGTAGAGGCATTACTCTGATCTCTGATGTCTGAATTCATGTTGACATGGTATTCCCCCTGGTTGTATATCTGTCTCCAAATCCCCCCTTTTCATAAGGACGTCAGTCATATTGGATTAGTTAACTATGTCTACAATGACCCTATTTCCAAATAAGGTCACATTCAGAGATAGTGCGGGTTAAGATTCACCATGTGAATTTTAGGGGGACACGATTCAACCAATAACAGTGATGACAAAATGTAGTGTGATGTATACCACTCCCAGGTTGGGCCCTTAAAAACACCCATATTATATATGCTCTCTTTCCCATGCCTTCCTCTTAGATATCAAGCTCTAGGGACCTTGAAATCCACATACTGAAGAAGCCTGGAACCTTGAGTGATGTATAGAGCAGAATCCCAAATGCCACCTCATCCTTATGCTGACTGGACTCTTTGTGAGTGAGAAACATCTGCTACGTTGAGACACAGAGGTTTCTGCAGCTATCTGTTATAGCAGCTAGCATTACCTTAGCTAACACAACTACTTTGTTGAAAGTAAGTACTCTTTAAAAAGAGTATCATTATTCCACCTAGACTTTTATCTACACTTCTGGGACAGCACTTTAATAGAATAGTTACCTTATATATGCCTAATCTTCCTCTAAGCAAAGAGCTCCCAGAGGGTAGGATTTATGCTTCATTTTTTATCTCCTACACTGTCTAGCACAAGTTTTTGAATTAGCACTGAAAAATATTTGTTCAGTTGAATAAAGGAAAATAAAGGTCCAAGCAAACAGGGAAATTATATTAATACAGAGTCCATATGCATTGATTCATTGTGATTGTCAAAATTCTTAACTAATCAATTTAAACAATTTTCTTTAAAGTAAACCTATGCATTTTAATGAAATTTTCCATTCAGAAGAGTGAAGATGATTCATGCCTAGAAAGCCTAAGGAAAATGATTCTAAAGAATTTCACCTGGTCATCAGACCACAAAGCTGATGCAGTCATTGAGAATATTTAACACTGAAAGGGGGACAGACACGTGCACAGACCCAAAAGTCACAGAACATAAGCCAGAGAATCAAACGACAGATTTCTTGAGTAAATAGAAAAAAAGAAATATTATGGACATTTGTAGAAAAGCACTGGTGAAATTTCCTGAAGGAAAAAGTATGTCTAAACTGCAGTTGTTTCTGAACTTAAAAGTAAACTGTCAGTTCTTCAAACTAGTGGTTACCAGTCAGGAGAGGAAAGCAGGGAGGGGCAAGACAAGGGTAGGGGATCAAGAGGTACAAACTATTAGGTATAAAATAAGCATTAAGAGGCACAAACTATTAGGTATAAAATGAGCTATATTGTACAACATGGGGAATATAGCAAATATCTTACAATAACTATAAATGGAATATAACCTTTAAAATTGTGAGTCACTATATTTTATACCAGTCACATATAATATTACATATCAACTATAGTTCAAAAAAAATTTTTTAATAAATAAACTGTCAGTTCTTAGTGAGAGTTTGATATTGAGAAGCACTAAAAAAAGTCACTAAAAACACTATTCTCTGTATGAGGAAGGATTAGATTTTACAGTCATCTGAAAAAGTAAAAATTCCAGAAATTTTGGCAAAGGGAAAGATATTGTATTTCTCCATAAATTAGCATATTGAAGATACCTTCAGGAACTTCTCAGCTTTATGTATGAAAAAAAAATGGTTGAAGTGAAAACCAACTTGAACCCCTGTATTTCTAGAGAATGCAAGAACGCTATTTTAATACATTATACAGTTAGCTGCTAGCAGGTCAGCATAAATCAACCATTTGTTTTGAGTATTCCAGGTACTTAGAAAGAGAAATGTGTTTAAAGTCATCAAATTTACTAATCTAAGACATTTTTCCCTGGTTATCTGGTGAAATGCAGTACTAATTGGAAGACTCATGTTGGCCTTCCACTATGTAATCATGGGTTTTCAACACAAATCTAGGAAATTGAGTTTCTGAAAATAGAATAATAGAATGATGTCTTTCGTTCAGATAGATAATGTTGACAGGAATGACTTTCCAGGTAACCATTTTGATGGAAATTACTGAATTGCACCCAAGCTAAGAAATTGAAAAAAAAAATTCATTTGCCACAATATAAGTTAATATTTATTTGTGATAATAGTACAAAAATAAGGACGATAAGGTACAAGAAAAAGAGAAAAAAATGTTGAATGTAAAATATCAATAGCGTACTTTTAGAAAATAATTTTAAAAGATAGGGAATTGAATGTGAATACATGGAAATTATATAGATTTAAATGCAATAGTATAATTTAGATACAGGAAGTACAACACTATATCTGGAAGGCAGAGTTACTATTCTTTCTCTTAATTGGGCAAACCAGAGTTACCATCTTATCTCCTTTTGAAATGAAAGAAATCCCAGGAGCTGAACCCATAGGAGTCAGCAAATATTTATTCAGTATTCACAAGAAATGAAATGTTAGAAGGGACTTTGGAGAAAGAAGATTCTTTATGAAAGGGAATAATCCAGCTGGCTCTAGATTCCTGAAATTATCAAAACAAACTACCTCAATAAATAAATTTAAGTAAAGTTCAGTAAAAATTTTTATGGACAATTTCAGCATGTAAGAGACCTTCTGCAAGTCACTTAAGCTCTCTGAATCTCAACTTTCCTTTCTGTGAAAGGGGAAAATAATGGCTAATTGCTGGAACCCGTGAAAAGTACAGGAGCGAATATATGCACATCCTCCAGAATATCTTCCAGCTAACACTTTCTTTGTAGAATGCCTTTTGGTTTAGAGTACACAAATTTCATGGAATGTACGTATTTCTCAAGATAATGCTTTTGGCTGATGTTTACAAAGAAACAATGTAATGCTCAAAACTCACTACACTTTTAACAAAATAATGTGTAGGAAATATCTCTAATTACCTTCCAAATACAATTGTTAGACCATCAAAATCACATGTAGACCTTTTGAAAACAAGGTGTCAACAAAGGAAATATATAGTATGCTTCCAAACACATAAACAACTGTATGGGAAACAATATATTGATTGGTGATCAATAATTGACAGTTTAATTATTTTGCTTCTTAACATGGTTGTGTGTAACTCACACATAGGCAGTTTACTTTGTCTTCTTTACCTTTTAAGAAACTGAATGGGGGCTATGAGTGGAAAAGAAACACCTTAAAATATTTCACATTTTTAAAGAAAGGGGAATAGTCTACCAGTCAGTACTATTGTACAGAGTATCAGATTTTCATGATTTTGTCACTGACATCAAGCAGGTGATGACTATATCCAACATAACTGCCACTTAGTAGGGGATTAAAATATGTGAAGAATCTTATAATAAACCATGATAAGAAAGAGAAACCAGATCCTTTATCACTATATATTTTTGAGAATGTTGTTGTTAAACACAGTATAATAAAATACTTATCTACCAGAACTGTCATTAAAAGAAGTTCATACTCAGAATTACAATATCACTATTTTAAATCAAATATACATATTTAAAACCTATTTTTGATTGTTAAAAAGTTTTACTTTGTCAGAAATGTTTTAAACTGTTTTCAATATTTTTTGATGGATGTGTATAAAATATAAACACATGTGCTCTTTTAATTGTCTGGAAAGAGTTTGTATTCATGCAGAGCTGCCACATTTTCATTTAAGACTTCCAATCTGTTGCCAAATTTTATTATTCTTTTGTATCTGCTGTGATTGCCAAGCATCATATCAATAAACAGATACTCTCTTAGAGAGAACCATACAGTGCTAAGAAAAATGAAGAAGCTAAACAGGGTCTCTGAGGATGCAACCACATTACAGTAGTTTTCTATTTTTGTGGAGATGCTAAGGACCATTTATTATTTAGGTTATAACTCCATTCACTTATTTGTGAATACCTCAAGAAGTATTTTGTGATATTTAATCTATTTGTAATATTTAACAATACTGATATTATGGAACAGTGGTTAAGTTTTGAGCCATCTATATTTGAATTAATTTCTGATTATTTTTAATAACTAAAAATCAGATATTTTTCTTTTCTGTACAGATAACATTTTTATTTAAAACTCTTATGAAAGTAATATGAAGAAACATAGCTTGAAACATATCCAATGAAAGGAAAGCAGAAGTAGAAATGTGTCCTCAAGAGATAAAAGATTATAGTCAGTTGCAGTATGAACTCCAATATATTATTTTATAAGCCCCAATATTCTGTAGCTTCCACACTCAGTCATCTCTACTCTCTCTCTCCATTGATATAATTATCTTTTTGCTTAAAATTGGCCATTTTGACGTAATAGAAATAAATGATAGAATTTTAGAAATGATGTGTCACTTAGAGACTACTGAGGTAAAATTTTTATTCATCTCTATATTCCCAGAATGTATTCCCAGCTTCCCATAGTAGGCATTCAAAGCACATTTTTGTATAAATATATCAACCAATCTAGCCTACTGTTTCCCAACTTTTTTCACATTATAGAATACATGGGAAAAGATCATTTTGTATGGCACTCTCGGGTAAATGGAGCAGGCTACTTAAAGCAAAAGGTCACTGGCCCAAAGACTCTGGCCAGCCTAGGTGTTGTCCTGCGGCCTTGAGTGGCAGCACAGGGACTGGAAGCCAAATGTACTGAATTGAGATCCTTTGGACGATGCCAATCCCAGCTACCCTGAAAAAAAATAACACCACTTCCAAATCAGGCTAAAGTTCTAAAGCCTAGCTCTTAATTTGTTCTGAAGAAAACTTCATCAGAAACACTTGAATAAGGTATATTTTTTCCAAAATAGTAGTTTTAAAGTTACATATTTGTTTTGTTTTCCTGTAGAAATGAGTCTTAATTACACCCAAATATATATGTAGCAATAACATGAAATCAGAGACAATCTCTGGCATTTGCTTGTAGATGCTATATTGCCTTTGATATCTCCGTAGCCTATAGAGGTACATGACTACTATTTGACTTTTGGGTATCTGGTACACTATCTAGATGTTTGATGAGATTCTGCTTTCATACCCCAGGGTCATTTTCAAGACTTTAAGTAATTACCCATATTAAGTAATTCATCCTGTGCTCCATGATTTCCTTAGCACTAAATTCTGGGTCCTCACTGGATTTAAAATGGAAAGGAAGACAATAAATGGGTGGGAAAATAACACTTTTGGAAGTCTATGCAGCATGAGTGCCTTTTATCTTCTATCTTCTTTGCTCCATTAAGGATGAAACACCTCTTTAGGGCAATAATCTTGGGCTGAAACATTTCATGTTCTCTTTGGAATATTTTTGTTCAATTATCAGAAACATCAATTTATCAGCCAAATAAACAAGTTCCCTTGGTTAATATTCATCCTACTTCATTGATGAACAAGGTATAAGTCATCATTACCCTGAAAAGACTCTTAACATAAGGGTGTTCCCTGTATTATGTTAACATTTAAATGTGCTTCCTTCATAGAATCATCAAAGACAAAATCAACACCAAAAAATGCTGTCAAGCTTGCTCAGCAATCGTGAAATTACATGTGCGTGTATGGAGTGCAGCTCTTACATAACAGGAAATTATCTATCAACTATAACAACAGAATATTGTGGCAAGTGTGGGAATAAAGTGACTATAAACTAGCCTGTGAAGGGAAAAATATATTCATTAAAGAACCAGTGGAACATCTCGGATCAGCAAAGTTCTGACTCACATTGCAAAAGAGACCTTCCTAATTCTCATACTACATCCTTCTCCCTGGGTCACTAAAAATCAAATTGAGTAGATCTTCCAAGGACTTAATAGAGCATCTCATTTCTTTATTTAATAAATAACACTGGATATCTACTAATTATTTCAAGATCTATTAAAAAACAAAGTTTATGCCTTCATAGAATTTGCATTCTAAATATACAAAATGCCTGAAAATGCTATGAAGAAAAAAAAGAGGGGAGAGAGAGAATGATGGAGTCAAGGTACATTTTTCGATGGGGTAGCCAAGGAAGATCTCCTTACAAGGGGGAAGTTTGAGGATCAAGGAGAAGGTATAAAATGACTGTCTGGGGAACTGAACTGGTAGAAGCAGGAAGGTTACTGAACAACACTGAGGAACCACCTCAAATCTGTGATCATTTTAAACTGTGACCAGTCAGTATGGCCATGGATTATTCTCTAGCTACACAGAGCTGCTCAGGTACAGGTGGAGAACAGGCAGAAAGATGGATTTCATCAGGTTTGGGGCAAGAACTTCAGGAGAAAGCAGCAAGGAAGCTGAGGGTGATTTCTATGACTGATCTTAGAACCTGACACAATGAAATGAGGTTGGGATGGTATGATGGAGAGTGAAAAGGAGATTGGGCAACGGTTTAAAACTCCTGGTGTGGTTGAAGTGAACTTGGAGTATTGCCTAGAGAGCTGAGAGATAACTTGAATTCTGTGCCAGAAAAGGCCTTGAGAAAGTCAGAAACTCATGCTAACTAAACATGGCAATAAAGTCTTTCTCCTTAGTGCCTAGTCAAGCTCTCAGGAGAAACAAGCAAACAAAAGAAACAAACCCAAAAAATAACTGCTTTATCCAGAGAAACCCAACCATGATCATTGCTTTTTGTCTCCTAGTGACTGGTGTTGGTGAGTTTAAAATACATATGTAACAGCCTCACGCTGCTAGAAACTGAAATCAAAACTTTACATTTTGGGCTTCCCTGGTGGCGCAGTGGTTGGGAGTCCGCCTGCCGATGCAGGGGACACGGGTTCGTGCCCCGGTCCCGGAGGATCCCACATGCCGCGGAGCGGCTGGGCCCGTGAGCCATGGCCGCTGAGCCTGCGCGTCCGGAGCCTGTGCTCCGCAACGGGAGAGGCCACAACAGTGAGAGGCCCGCGTACCGCAAAAACAAACAAACAAAAACTTTACATTTTGATTGATTTCCAGGTGAAATTCAACAGTGAACCAAACTAAAATATTCCACTTATCTGCATTCTTGACACAGATAATTTTTCTAGGTGAGTTACTTTCTTTTTTTTCCTAATCCTGATGGTTGGAACTTCTTAACCAGACTAAAAACTCATTGCCTGTTCTACATCACCTACCAAAATCACCTTTTTCTGTGATTATTCGATCCTAACAGTGGCAGTTTGCTTTCTCTCTCCTTTTCCTTCTTGTATACTTTAAGTCCCTTCTCAAATTTCATGTTTTGAAAGATAATTTCAACGTCTAGATTTTCTCAGCAAGTGGGGGAGTGACTCTGAAACTACTGAATAAAAATTACATATGCTTTCTCGACCTTTAATTACGGTTCTGAATATAAAGATTTATGTAAGTATTCTTAAGTTGAGTGAGATACGTAAGTACATTGTAATGACAGTGAGTCAGCTCACCACACCTCCCCTCGAAAGCTACTTTGAAATTAGACGTTCTTCCAAAAATTGGACGGATGTTCTGCTCATTATGGATGAGACTAACTAAACATATGAGTGCAGGGTTCTATGTACTCCAATCACAGTGGGTTAAGTCTCATCAGAGAGTATGATATAATTGTAGCCGAGAAAGATGTGCTCTAATCAGTGCATTATTTCAGGCCTAAAGAAAAACTATGTAACAGAGAGATATACCCTGGAACCCCAGCAGTGACTCTCACCACCCCCCAACCGCCTGCCCTGTTGCAATATCTGACAGCAAAACAGTGGAAATTTACCCTGAATTTAAAAGGCAAACACTAAAAGCAAACACACATATAAGATAAAAGAATTAAGGCCCCAACGACCTTGTATACATAGCTGCAGTGGTGGTCTCCTTCACCTTTTATGAGAAGCATCTGTACCCTTGCAGCAACAAAGCTAGTCCTAATGAAGCCTTTTCCATTTTACAAAAGTAAACCTATGCTAGTTTTTATAAAATATTTTTTATGATAAAACAAAACAATGTATAGAAACAATAGAAAATCATATAGTAGGCACGTAGGCATCCACTATCAGGACTGACGTGACCTTTTTGTGCTCCTTTATCTCCCTCTCATTCTCCCTCTCTTTCTCTCCCCCGAACCCTGCTACCCTTTCTCTCCTCTCTTTTTCCTCTCTCTAAAATTGAATCCTGGGACTTCCCTGGTGGTCCAGTGGTTAAGACTTCACCTTCCAATGCAGGGGGTTGCAGATTCGATCCCTGGCCAGGGAGGTAAGATCCCATATGCCTCCCGGCCAAAAAACCAAAACATGAAACAATATTGTAACAAATTCAATAAAGACTAAAAATGGTCCACATAAAAAAAAAAATCTTAAAAAATAAATAAATAAATAAAATCTTCTTCTCTCTCCTTGCAAATATGGCCATCCTCTTTCCCTCTGTTTCCATTTTCCATACTCAGAAATAGTCTCCTCCACCCCAAGGTTGTTATCCATTATTCCTCTGTTATGTTTTTGTTCATTTACTACTTATGGATTACTCCATAAACAATTCGACCTATTGTTTCGTGTGTTTTTCAAATATGATCAATTATATCAGATTGTATGTATCCTTTTGCAACTTAACATATTATTTTTGAGATACACGTACACATATTATGGAAATATATAAAAGTGCTATGGACTGAATGTTTATGTCCCCGCAAATTCGTATGTCAAAGTCCTATAGTCCTCAGTGTGATAGTATTTGGAGGCATAGCCTTTGAGAGTTAATTGGATTTATATGAGGTCATGAGAGTGGAGCCCCCATGGCAGGATTAGTGCATTTATAAGGAGAGACCAGGGAGCTTGTCCTCTCTCTTCATCATGTGAGAATACAGCAGGAAGGCAGCTATCTCCAAACTAGGAGGAAGGTTCTCACCAGACCCCAGATTTGCCGGCACCTTGATCTTAGACTTCCCAACCTTCAGAACTGTGAGAGATAAATGTTGTTGTTTCAGCCACCACTAGTACTTTGTTACAGCAGCTTGAACACAGAGAGGAATACATGTCTATCGAATTCATTCATTTTAACTGCTGTAGTATAATATTCCACCTTATGAACAAATCACCCTGTGTTCGCTCATTCCTTTTTGAGAAGGGGTGCCAGGTTTGGCATTCTACTTCTTACGGACAATAATGTTATTTCCACATTTTTACTCTTATAAACAATGTCATAGTAAACATCCCTGAACCCATGAATAAATTGGTTGCAGACAGACACCAGAAGAGAAACTGCTGGGTTGAAGTAAATGAATATCCCCCTATATTAAGTATCATTAAATGCTGGATTTAAGTGTATGAACATCTTCTTATACTTGGTATTCTAAAATTGCTCTCCAAAGGGTTTGTAATTGATACTCTAACAGCAACAGCTAAGGGTTCCTGTTTCCCCCCATCTTGACTAATATGGTTATTATTATTAAATTTTCCATTCTGTTGGAAATGAAAGGGTATCTCATTGTTGTTTTACTTTGCATTCCCTTGGCTGTTAGTGAAGTCCAGCACGACACTTACCTAAGCAATGTATTAAGTAGTTCTATAGAATAGTTACATGGGATGGCACATCAGGATATTATGCTTCTCCTGTTGTTTCATTATGTGAGCACTACGAATGGTTCCGGGTAGAGGAGAGAGATGGTCATAGTCTCTGAACTCCAAGTCTTAGGGGATGTTGACTAAATGAGAACCTGAAGAAAGGAATGCAAATTTAGTTGTGAAGAGTCCCTCAATTCCCCTAACAACCTCAAAGGGCTTGCATGACCATGTGAATGGTCTTTAATACATTTAATTTCCAGGTTGTACAGAAGTGAACTATTACAGCTGTCTTGCTTGTACAACAAAGACTAATAATTAACTCATAGCTACATATGGGTGACAATAAGCCTGATGTTACCTAGAGATTCCTGAAGAGAACAATGGGCTTTTACGGTTTATCAAGGCACGGCAGAAACTAGGCTGTTGGTCTATATCAGTTACCATCAAGCCCCTGCCTCGGCCTCCAGCTCAATTCTGAAGAATTTCCTTTCTTATTAAAGTCAGCAAGTATGTATGATGTAGGAACATGGAATGGACTCCCCTCGTGCATCAAAGCAAATCTTCTTAGCTTCACGTCTTATTTCAGCCACTGCCACAGAAACCAGGTGTGTAACAGAGGGGCAACCTGACCACATCTTACATCAAGCTTAGATGGGGGGGTTCTTTAGCTTTCATCCAGCCAGGGGTTTCTTTGATACCACGTTGTGGGACACCTGAAGGAACCCACTTCTTACTCATGCACTCGCATCTTGGAATGCAGACGAGCTGACGATTTATGGGGCAGCGCTTGACCAATGGGGATGGGATCCAATGGATAAATGCTTCTCTCTTTCTTTCCCCAGGTGAACTCTCTTGACACATACTTTATAAGGATCTAGGAACTAGTCTTATCTTTAAGGTAGATAAACGTTGGGGAATCCAGCAAAGCCAACTATGAAGGTGATGCAAGTGAGATAAAAAGAAAACCAGGAGAGGGAAAGGAATCATTGTGGGAGCAAATTCTTAAGGAGGTAGGAATGAGATGCAGTACATAAGTGGAGGGGATGGCTATAGATTGGAACAGGGGAGTGCGTCCATTGTATGACGATGAAAGTTAAAACGTATGAGGTAAATATGGTAGCAGAAGGATAATGTTCTCTTCTGATTTCATTAATGCATTCAGGAAAATTTAAAGTATTGTCATCATCTAAGGGTTAGAAGAAGAGGTGAAGTTTTCAAAGTTTGAGAAGAGAAAACATGTGTAATAGTTGATGAGAAACAGAAGTCCTAGAGAGGGAGTGAAGTGATTAGGGAAAGAAGTAGAATTAGTAGCAACATCTACCTTCTTGATATATTTCCCATGCACTATCCAATTTAAAAAAGACATTTTCATAATTATTACAATTTTAAATCCTGCATTCTTAGAACATATTAGGCTACTGCAGTGGTTCTCAAAGTGAGAACCCTGGACCAGCACATCAACATCACCTGGAAACTGGTTAGAAATGAAAATACTGAGGTCTTCCCTAGATCTTCTGAATCTGAAACTGTGGGGTGGGATCCAGCAATCTGTGTTTTTAAAAGCCCTCCAGGGGATTCTTATGAGAGCTAAAAGTCAGAATCCACTAGCTACCGTATGTCCTTACTCAATTTACCTTTACACAACTTAACTGTGTATATTTGATTTATAAAAGTATTCTTTTATAATAAAAATGCTACAAGATGAACACAAACTTTCTTTTTAGAGTATGTTAATATCTAGAGCCGCCCACTTTCTTTAAATTATAAAGTCAAAATATTTAATAGAATACCAACGATACTACTTTTCAACCAAAGCTATTATAACTACTATGATTTGAGTTTGAGGCATTCCAAAATCTTATAAAATGTAAAAACATTTTTTTCTATATGTGTTAACTGATGTACAGCCTAATTTCCTTATTGCATTTTTAAGAACTGACAGCTGTTGCTTCACATTAGATCACAACATTGGAATTAATTCTGGATGTTAATGAGGCATACATTTGCCCAGATTTTACACTGATATTTTATATTGGAATTGAAATGAATTTATTTTAAAAAATGATGATACTGAACATTTCCTTCTATTATTTGACCTTTTGTTATGCTAAATTACTAACCAATTTATATGTGTTTTCAATGCCATCAATATGCTTAAGAACAAAAACACTTTTAAAAGTAATTAGGCACATTCTACAACATAAAAAGAACTGTAAAGTAAATAAGACATTTTTATTACCATTGAAATGCATGTTGAAAAGAATCTTTATTTCAATAGCTTGACACTTAAAGGCATAATAAAGGTGCAGCTCTATTATCAGTAGTTACTGATGAGAAACACAAAAGTATATGAATCTAAAATACCCGTTTTATCAATCTCAATAAAATGGTTTCAATGTGGGAGTTATTTGGCTACTACATAGATTATCTTGAACATAATATACAGCATACAAAAGAGTTCTTCTGCCAAGAACACCTCCCACGGTGCACTGTAAGGAAACGCCCCCTGTATTTGGTCAGTAATGAAAAAAACAAAATAGTGCTTGATATCACAACATCATCAATGATTCCCAATTTCTTACCATCTGGGGACTGCTACAACCTAGTCTATCTCCTTCAGTGTCTGATGCCCACTCAGGAATTATTTGCCACACATTGTAGGGAAGTCATCGTCAACATAATCATTGTAAAGATATATTAAATATTGATTTCTGTACAAAATGAATAAAAGAGACATGTTTTTTGTCTTCTTTGAGTAAAACAAAAATGAGGACTTTTCACTGCATTTTGCTGGGCTTTGTTTCATATTATTCCTGTGTTCCTCTTCTTTTTTTTTTTTTGGTCTAACTGTTTTTATGACATTCTAATATAAAATAAAGTTTAAAAAAGACCAGGATGATCTGACACAATATCTGATTTGCTACCAAATACCCCTGTGGTGGGCATGGAGCAGAAATGGGAGGATATAAATGAAATAAGATTTGACATTTATTGATAACGGTTGAACCTGGATCAATGGGTCCATAGAGGTTCGTTGCTCTTTTCTTACTACTGAATATGTTTGAAATTTTCCACAAGAAAAAGTGAAAACCAACTTTAATCACATTTAATTTTGTTTGGGAATTAAGAACTTTAATGCAATCTTTGAAATAATTGGAGGCATACTGGAGTGTTGCAAAACAAAGATTGAGAATTAATGTTGAAGCTTGTGGGACAAATTTTCACAGTGAGAATTTTTAAAAATATCTTTCTAGAGATTGATAGGGAAACAGCACCAATTTTCTCATCACTTTCAATTGGTGGTAATTATGAATAATTCCCAAGTCTCTCCAGGGTGTTTCTGGTGTGATTTGACATCTGAACTGAACCCAGTCTCAGATACAGCCGGTTACCATGGAAAACAGCTCAGCTCCAGCCTGAGATTTTGCTGTCTACACAGGCATGGTCTTAGACAAGGCATGGGTGGGTATAAAGCATAGTGGAATGAGATGACAGAATTTTGAGAAAGAAATACACCAGCGAGCTCAATAACTGGATGAAATCACAGAGCTTTCACAGGTATCCTACAAAAGTGTACTGTACACAGACTTTAGCGACAGCAGGCCTGTGTTTGAATTCCTTGTCTGTCTCTTAGTTTCTGTGTCACCAGAGATAACTTACTTTTCCTCTGAATCTGAAGCTTTGTCTCTGTTTCTGTTTTTCTTTCATTTGTAAAATGAAGATGATAATACATATCAGGTATTGTAAGGATTCAGTAATATTTGTGCATGTAACATTCCTGAAACATAATAGACAATAAAACAGATGGTCATGATTCATCCTAACATGTATTACATGCCACTATAACTGAAATCAACTAAGCTCTGATTCCCTCACATTCATGGATGCAAGTGATAGGAAAAGAGACACCCTATTCCCACATATGACTGTGCA
This sequence comes from Orcinus orca, assembly GCF_937001465.1. Lineage (NCBI taxonomy): Eukaryota > Metazoa > Chordata > Mammalia > Artiodactyla > Delphinidae > Orcinus > Orcinus orca. Next base: position 96,453,827 of record NC_064565.1, read on the forward strand.
AATTCCAACTATCCCTTCAGTGAGACTTTGTTAACCAGAGGTTCAACCAGACAGTTCAGAGCTGGCCATGGTAACATTGTCTGGAAATGCAGCTTTTGGATGTTTTGGTTAAGTAGAAAGGGGAAAATCCTAATGGGCACACTGGACATCTCTCTAATATTGACAAATCTAGACAGATTAAGGAGGCGCTGGATGGCAGACAATACCTATCTTAGACTGTCATGGAGCTATAAGGCAAATATTTTGTTTTATGGGTTTTGATTTTTTAAAGACCTACTTACTTTAGACAATAAGAAAGTAGATGGTAATCTTGGTGTGAATAATTTTTGCTTACAACTTAAGAGTGTCTTGATTGTTGTATACCCAACGCCTAATACTGACATTTAGATCTTATCCATTTATTCATTGATCAAACAATTACTAAGTGTGTACTAAGTTCTAGGCACTGCTCCAGGCGCTGAGGATACAGCAGGAAATGAAGTAAAGTTCCCTCATAGAGCTCATATTCTGGAAGCAAAGGCAAAAAATCAATGTTGGGAGTTTGGTATTAACATATACACACTACTATAATGAAAATAGATAACCAGCAAGGACTTACTGTCTAGCCCAGGGAACTCGGCTCAATATTCTGTAATAACCTAAATGGAAAAAGAATTTGGAAAAGAATAGACACTTGTATGAGTATAACTGAATCACTTTGCTGTACACCTGTAACTAACACCTCACTGTTAATCAACTATACTCCAATATAAAATTTAAAATTTTTTAAAATTAACCATCAGAAAAAAATCAGTGTTTTCTAAATTAATGGGTACTTTAAGAAGCCCCTCCAAAACAGGCTCAAAACTTTCCACAGAAAGTAAGTTGGAGCCTGTTCAAGACCCAACTTTCTGCACTATCACATGAAAAGAATAATCTTTGTCTGAAAGATTATTTTCCAGCAGAATTTTCCCAATGCCTAACTGTATGATTAGATTTTGAGCAGAATTCTCACTTGTTTAGTAAATCAAGATAATGTATTTCAGGTACCTACATAAATAAGTAAACCCCTCGACTACTACCTTTTTTAGTGTAATTCATCTAGATGCCAAAATTTTGCTAAATATAAATTTAGGTTTGTCGCTAAATAAAATGTACATGATCAGAAAAATGTGAGAAAGTTAAAATAGACCTTCTTTTAATTTAAAGGTGATAACTATTTGAAACCAATATTTACATAGTCACTAGTAAATACAAATAACAGTAATTGTTAATATATATGATATTTAATTACCAAGTAATAGGTATTGTTTTAAGCACTATAGATACATAAACTCTCCTAATCCCCACAAAACCCTATGAAGTAAAGACTCCTATTATCTCCATTTTATGGATGAAAAAACTGGGGCACAGATGGGATTAAGTTATGTGCCCGAGCGAAGTAAAGGGATGAATCAGTTTGAATCTAAAGTTTGTGCTTATAATCACATTATGTATCCTCTAAGAAGATAAACAAGTACATTTCAACTGGTACATCCACAGATCACAAAGGAAGTACATTTTAACTTTAATGTGATAACAAAACAAAATATGTTTATATTGGCTTCTCTGACAATGACTCCTTGGTAGACGTTGTTTTACATGTACTCTTAAATTATTTAAGTGGCTTTAGTAAACTGCTCCAGATTTAGAATTTGCCTGATTATTGAGTTTATTTTGAAAATTGATAACGCACTCTAATCTAGAAACTTGTTTTTCTTATTCAGAAAGGAAGAGAAATTTTATTGAGCATGTATTGTGTGTTTACACTCAATTACCTTATCTCATTTAATCCACAAAACAGTACTGAAAAATAGGCACTGTTCCCTGTATTTTATAGAGGAAGAAAATGAGACCCAGAAATATCACAGAACTTGCTCAAGATCATACAACTATTAGTTAAAAGGTCTGAGAGCCAAACATAAGTCTTATGCTTTGCCTGAGTTTTTGAATCAAATAAATTTTAAACTTTGGTTATATTTTACTTACATATATTGTATTATAACTACACAACTGTTGCACATTTTTACCAATACACAGTTACTCAATACTAAGGCATCAGAATTACACAGAAGAAATCTATGATCTTACAATTGTGTTATGCTGATCATTTGAATCCTAAAAACATAAAGATGAGAGTTTTGCAATTACATTGTGCATTTGAGGGAGGCCCTTTGTATGATGTTTGATTCCCCAATTTTTAAAAATATGTTATAGAAAATACTAGAAGTGTTCTAACCTCTCAACATGTTTCCAGTCAGCATGGAAATAATTTGCTAGGAGTTTTGGGGAAATGGTCATTTTCATAATTCAAACACATAACTCAAATACAAACTTCTACATCCTGCTAAATATTGAACAAAATGAATGAATTGATGAGGCTTTTGTCTTATTTGAAGTCAATAAAACTGGCATCTCCTGACTACCAGTTATATTCCCTAGAAGATTCTAGCATGAATGAAATTAAGCTCGGAGTTAGAAGATTCGGTTTCTCATTTCAGTTCTGCTGCTAGTTGGCTCTATGACTTTGGGAAAATATTTCAGATATTTGGGACTCAGTATTCTCCTCCATAAAAGGAAGGAGTTAAATAGCAGATTTGAGGGTTTCTTTCATTCTATGCTGCCTGCAGTTTACTTTAGTTTTCATTTTGGAAAATTATCATGCTCAACTTCCTGTTGAAAATGTATTTGATATAATGTGACCAGATCTACAAAATCTATGTTAGTCTGTCAGATTAACTTCCTACTCAGTTCTATCCAAATATTACATCTGTAAAAACGTATCCCACAGATATGTACTACAAGAACGTATGACGTATATTAGAATGTGCAAAACAAGAACACTGTTTAATTGTCTAAGCTCTATTTGCTCCTTCCCCTCTCCCTCCTTCATCCCTTCCTTCCTTCCTCCCTTCCTCCCTCCCTTCCTTCCTTCCTTTTTTCTAAAATAGTTAAGTATCTACTCTGTGGCAGGAACTGAGAAAACCCTGAAAATTTATATATAGTTAAAATTCACCACATTTTGTGCTTTTATCTGTAGTTCTTTTCCTTCCTGCTAGAATGTAAATTCCAGGAAAGCAGGAATCTTAGTTTTGTTCATCGATGATCACTGGTGATACTTTTATTCTATGCTTTAGTGACTTATTTCTTAAATAACTGCTCTGAGCCTTCTCTATTAGTCTCCTTGTTCCTGGCAGTTTCAAGGATGATTCACATCACACCAATAACTTCAGGGTACCTGGTATTATCCAGAGTCAAAAGTCCTTTCCCATGCTTGCCTTTCACACAGTGAAAATTCTTGGCCATTTATCTCTTTTTTCTTTTCTTCATGATTTTATCTACCAAATCACCATTTTTCATTAGTTGGTGATGCTTAATGTTTTGAAGGTCATTATTCCTCTGATTAAAATTTGGGGTCATATCCTTTGAAAATGCCCATATTCATATACATTCACAAAAATTTGGCATTTGATTTCAGGGGTTTCAGTGAACCTCAAAAGCCTCAGAACCATGGAACCAGTGTTAAGAAGTTCTGATTTAAAAGTATGGCATGGTATACATAAAGACAAATGAAGACGACAGAAAGAGTTTTACACACACACACACACACACACACACACACACCCCAGAAATCTACAGTATGTTACTTTCATTTTCACAAACTTCTACTTCTTCAGTAATGCAAAATTAACCCTTGACAAATGTAAAATCACTCAATTCATGGTTCAACTTGTATATCTAAATAGTTTGGAAGCAGTAACTATTAACAATTACAGTAAAGTTTATATTCACAGCTGCTCTGATTGATGTGAGATTCATTTGTAGTTGTCCATGTATGAAAGTGATATTGTATAAAGCACTGTTCTCTGTTGTACCAAATCTATTTAGTTTGACGCTGTTTCCTTCAAAACTCCTTTGTCAGATACTGAAAATGCTTCTAGTGTGATTCAGACTGATACTCCAACTGATATTCCTGATAAGAATTACAACAGGAACAACTTAGTTACAAAACAATAAGGCACTCCTGTTTGTTCAAAGTGCCCTAATGTTTCCATGGTAACATTCTCTGCTGTTTCCATGTTCAACCTTCCCCACCCACTGATACTGTGAAATTTGTTGATTTATTAGTCATCCTCCTTTTCCTTATTTTATTGGCTTTTTTTCCTTTTACTCTTCCCTCCTTCCGTGTCTTCCACGTCCCGACCTCATCCTCACATATCTCTTTCCTACTCTGATATGTATTGATATTTGTCCCCTTTCTCAGTCTCTAATATTATTTCTTTTGTTTCTGTTTTTGAAACAGTGTTCAATTTTCTACGATATATATATAGATAGAGATTCCAGTAGAAGTCCAATTATTTTCAAACCAGTTTAACTGGCAAAATGACACTTCATTCATGAAGTCAGATTGTCATGTTGCTAGGACAACTGCAAACATGATAAAGCTCAAATCCTTCCTCATGGAACACTACTCATGTTGTCATGACAACCTATAAAACTCGGTTTAAGTGTCATTTCCGTATGGAAGATCTGCATATACTTTGGTTAAAATCAGGAACATCTGACAAATTTCTGTAAATTTTTACACTTCAGATTCACTTCAAACTTCCAAACTAAAAGTAATCAAATCTGATAGCAGCTTAGAACATGAGGATTTTTACCATTCTACAGAGTCAAAAGGTGATATGGTTGATATGGAATATATAAAGCAGTGGAAGTTATGACTTATTGTGATCTTTTAGAAGCTACTGGTAACTTGTGAATTGTTTTGCCTGATTAATATTTGAAATTTGGGTGTGTAATGATGAACCCTGTGGGTCCTTACTATCTATATAGTAGTGGAGTAAGTTCTGAATCAGTGGTACCTATTTCTTAAATCCAGTGATCCTTCAAATCATAATACATAATGAACATTAAATGTTAAAAAAAAGGAAGTTTTGGGCTTCCCTGGTGGCGCAGTGGTTGAGAGTCCGCCTGCTGATGCAGGGGACGTGAGTTCGTGCCCCGGTCCAGGAAGATCCCACATGCTGCGGAGCAGCTGGGCCCGTGAGCCATGGCCGCTGAGCCTGCGCGTCCGGAGCCTGTGCTCCGCAGCGGGAGAGGCCACAACAGTGAGAGGCCCGCGTACCGCAAAAAAAAAAAAAAAAAAAAAAAAAGGAAGTTTTGATAAGAGTGAAATTTTATTGCTCTGCTAATTGTGTCTCTCTCTTCTAAAAGGTTTCAATGATTCATTGATTCAGAAGGCTTTACATGACCTTTTTTGTGATCTAAAACCTTTCTTTTCACTTTACTCAATCCTCTATTACTAATATCTACATTGGATACTGAATTGCTGACAGAGTAAAAACTGCATTATAAATCTTTCTTCTTAAAAACAATTTTTATTCTCTGTTCTTTATCATCTCTAGAACGTATCCCATGTCACATATCTTTACAAATAAATCAACGGTGGCTTTTGACTATTCCCTTTCTTTTTTCCTGTTTTATAAATCTCAAATTAATACCATCTCCAATCCTTTAGCATCATTCTTTGGCACTGATATGGAAGAATTGTGATTCAAGTAATACTCAGTGAGTTTTCTAATGTCACACTCAACCTTATGCTCTCAAGATCCTAATTACATGAATTCAGAGCAGAGCTCCTGGGAGAGTTCGTGGATGGGCTTCAGTGTCCAAAAATGTGCCTAAAATTGTATACAAAGTTTTAAGTGTATGTTCACATGTACATCTTTATGGGAGAAAAGCCCACAACTGGCATAGCATTAAGAAAGGAAGTATTACTAAAAATTATTAAGGAACATTACTTTAGGGCATAATACGGCATTGCAAAGTATTCATGATGAAGTGGAATGAGATGATTTTGAGTCAAAAGAGCTGGTTTTTAAATCCCAAATTTTCCCTACCAGAGTGACACATATGAGAAAACATATAGGGATTATGTATCCTACTATAAATTTTAGAATATACTAATGACTGATAATTCTGGAAAACAGTGAAGTCTATTACAGGAAATTAAAAATTAAATGCAGGTAAAATCATTAATAGTAATTCAGCTTAGAGTCTTTCATTGATGCAAATTAACTTCCATATAATATTCCTCAAAGAACTGTCAAGGAAGATGTTTTTTAAAGGACTGCATTGTCTCCAAGGGACAAGAACAGAAAAAAAAATACTGGAAAAAACTGAAAATTTTAATATGGTATATATTACAGATATCTTTTTTTATATAATTTTATTTATTTTTGGCTGCGGGTCTTCATTGTGGTGCATGGCTTCTCACTGCAGTGGCTTCTCTTGTTGCAGAGCACAGGCTCTAGGCACATGGCTGGTTTCAGTAGGTGCAGCATGCAGGCTCAGTAGTTGCAGCATGAGGGCCCTAGAGCGCATGGGCCTCAGTAGTTTTGGCTCGCAGGCTATACAGTGCAGGCTCAGTAGCTGTGGCTCATGGACTTTGTTGTTCCGTGGCATGTGAGATATTCCCAGACCAGGGCTCAAACCCATGTCCCCTGCATTGGCAGGTGGATTCTTAACCAGTGCGCCACCAGGGAAGTCCCTATTATAGATCTCTAAATAAGTCATTGCCCCTAGGTTATAAATTCCTTAAAATGAAAAACTTTAACATCTTTATAACTGCAATGTATGATTAGCATTAATTGGTTTAGTAGGTTCCCAAAAAAATCAATGGACATACTTCCTAAAGGATCTTCAAAATCAAATTAGGTGTCGTCTCCCTCCACATGAACAACTTATCTTGCACATATGAAGAACGACTGCCCTTAGGTAAACACAGAAAATGAGCTTCAGGTAAAGAAAACTGAAGCAATGGAAAACCGTGTAACAAATACCTACTACAGTGCCATAAACAGATACCAAACCAAAGGAAATAATATCTCAAACTCAGTGGCATCTCAGTGGATATGGTGAACATTAAAAAAGCAAAAGATTGGGCTTCCCCGGTGGTGCAGTGGTTGAGAGTCCGCCTGCTGATGTAGGGGACGTGGGTTCGTGCCCCGGTCCAGGAAGATCCCACATGCCGCGGAGCGGCTGGGCCGGTGAGCCATGGCTGCTGGGCCTGCACGTCCGGAGCCTGTGCTCCACAACGGGAGAGGCCACAACAGTGAGAGGCCCGCGTACCGCAAAAAAGAAAAAAAGAAAAAAAAAAAGCAAAAGATTAGCTAATGGAAAATATATGCCCAAGAAAATGATAAATCAAGAAGAATAGCAAGTTAAGGAAATATTACTTATACGAAATAAATACTCCTCTGAAAATTTTATTTACTAGAGGATTAAGCTAATGTTTAATTTAGCACTGAACTTAGAACTCCACCCAAGTAAGTTAGTTTGGAAGGAGAAAACTTTTGTCTCAAATCACCTGGATTAAGTATCTCATAAACATGCAGGGGTTTCAAGAACAGGTGAATGACTGAAATCATAAGCAGTTCGGTGGTGAAAACTGAAGGGGGGGTGTTTCCCTAACACTATCTACACTATTACTATAAACATTTGTTCTTTGTCTCTAAAATGTATTGGGTGCCTCCTACACATATAGCATTGATATAAACAATTGTTAGAATGTATCACAAAAGGTGATGTGAGGCTGGAAGGAAAACGGGAGCACCGAGAATACCTTTTACCAAGCAGAGTCAGGCAAGGATATTGACGCCCTAGCAGCCAGCATACATGGGGCAGTTGACTCAGGGGCTGAGTCAGACTAAATTAGCTCTCAGCCTGGAAAGCCCTGACAAGGAGTGAAGACTGAGAAAGCCATGGAAATGGTGCCAGAGTGTTCCAGCTCTGGCATGACAAGTCAAGCTAGCCTGGGCTGAGAAAGATAAATACCCGGTCAAGTGGACTGTGACGGTAAAGTGCAAATTAGGAGAGCACAGCTGGCCAAGGAATGAGAGCTTCTGCAGTGGGTCAGATCCAGGGCAACAGTAAACAGAGGAAGTAAGTTTCTGCAGCAAGGCCTGAGGTTAAGAAACATTCATGACAGTATTTTTAGTGGGGAATAACTATACACAATGGAAGCCCTCCTTGTCTTAAAGGAACCACTTTGTAAAGGTGAACGGGACCTTAAGATAAATTTCTTTCCTTTTTTTTTTTTTGAGCTCAGAGAACATCCTTTTTTAATTTTTTTAATTTACTTTTTAATTTTATTTTTAATTTTTTTATAGATCTTAATTGGAGTATAATTGCTTAACAATACTTTGTTAGTTTGTGTTGTACAACAAAGTGAATCAGCCTATTCATACACAATCAGCCTATGCATACATATATCCCCATATCCCTCCCTCTTAAGCCTCCCTCCCACCCTCCCTATCCCACCCCTCTAGGTGGTCACAAAGCACCGAGCTGATTTCCCTGTGCTATGCGGCTGCTTCCCACTAGCTAACTATTTCACATTCGGTAGTGTATATATGTTGCTGCTACTATGCGTTAGCACACGGTATTTGTTTTTCTCTTTCTGACTTACTTCAGTCTGTATTACAGACTCTAGGTCCATCCACCTCACTACAAATAACTCAATTTAGTTTCTTTTTATGGCTGAGTAAAATTCCGTGTATATATGTGTCACACCTTCTTTATCCATTCATCTGTCAATGGACATTTAGGTTGCTTCCATGTCCTGGCTATTGTAAATAGTGCTGCAACGAACACTGTGGTACATATCTCTTTTTGAATTATGGTTTTCTCAGGGTATATGTGCAGTAGTGGGATTGCTGGGTCATATGGTAGTTATATTTTTAGTTTTGTAAAGAACCTCCATACTGTTTTCCATAGTGGTTATTTGAATTTACATTCCCACCAACAGAGCAGGAAGGTTCCCTTTTCACCACACCCTTTCCTGCATTTATTGTTTCTAGATTTTTTGATGATGGCCATTCTGACTGGTGTGAGGTGATACCTTATTGTAGTTTTTATTTGCATTTCTCTAATAATTAGTGATGTTGAGCATCTTTTCATGTGCCTCTTGGCCATCTGTATGTCTTCTTTGGTGAAATGTCTATTTAGGTCTTCCGCCCAATGCAAGGATTCTTCAATATACGCAAATCAATCAATGTGATATACCACATTAACATATTAAGGAATAAAACCATATGATCATCTCAATAGATGCAGAAAAAGCTTCTGACAAAATCCAACACCATTTAAGATAAAAACTCTTCAGAAAATGGGCACAGAGGGAAACTACCTAAACATAATAAAGGCCATATATGACAAACCCACAGCAAACATCATACTCAATGGTGAAAAACTGAAAGCATTTCCACTAGGATCAGGAACAAGACAAGAATGTCCACTTTTGCCACTCTTATTCAACATAGTTTCTGAAGTCCTAGCCATGGCAATCAGAGAAGAAAAAGAAATAAAAGGAATCCAAATTGGAAAAAAAGTAAAACTGTCACTGTTTGCAGATGACATGATACTATACATAGAAAATCCTAAAGATGCCACCAGAAAACTACTAGAACTAATCAATGAATTTGGTAAGGTTGCAGGATACAAAATTAATGCACAGAAATCTCTGGCATTCCTATACAGTAACAACGAAAAATCAGAAACTGAGAAATTAAGGAAACAATCCCATTCACCATCGCAACAAAAAGAATAAAATACCTAGGAATAAACCAACCTAAGGAGGCAAAAGATCTGTACTCAGAAAACTATAAAACACTGGTGAAAGAAATCAAAGATGACATAAACAGATGGAGAACTATACCATGTTCTTGGATTGGAAGAATCAATGTTGTGAAAATGACTATACTACCCAAAGCAATCTACAGATTCAATGCAATCTCTATCAAACTACCAATGTCATTCTTCACAGAATTAGAACAAAAAATTTTACAATTCATACAGAAACACAAAAGACCATGAATAGCCAAGTCAATCTTGAAAAAGAAAAATGGAGCTGGAGGAATCAGGCTCCCCAACTTCGAACTATACTACAAAGCTACAGTAATCAACACAGTATGGTACTGGCACAAAAACAGAAATATAGCTCAATGGTACAGGATAGAAAGCCCAGAGATAGACCCACGCACCTATCATCACGTAATTTACAACAAAGGAGGCAAGAACATACAATGGAGAGAAGACAGCCTCTTCAATAAGTGGTGCTGGGAAAACTGGACAGCTACATGTAAAAGAATGAAATTAGAACACTACCTAACACCATATACAAAAATAAACTACAAATGGATTAAAGACCTAAATGGAAGGCCAGACACTATGAAACTCTTAGAGGAAAACATGGGAAAAACACTCTTTGACATAAACCACAGCAAGATATTTTTTGACCCACCTCCTAGAGTAATGAAAATAAAAACAAACAAATGGGACCTAATGAAACTTAAAAGCTTTTGCACAGCAAAGGAAACCATAAACAAGACAAAAAGACAACCCTCAGAATGGGAGAAAATATTTGCAAATGAAACAATGGACAAAGAATTAATCTTCAAAATATACAAATAGCTCATGGAGCTCAAAATCAAAAAAAAAAGAACAATCCAATTAGATAAATTTCTAACAGACATAAGTCACTGCCCTTGCTGCCACGAAGTTCCAGAGACAAGACACATACATAAAAATGCAAATAAAAAATGTTATTGTGCTTGTACTGCATACAAGACATCATGTGAAGCCTTTGTAGAGGATACAAAAAAAATGAGATTAACATGATCACTACCCTTAAGTTTTTATAGTTTAATAAAAAGGTAAATATGAAGACTATGTTCATGGTTTTGCAGAAGTGCCAGGTACGTGGAAGTAAGAGTAAGGCCAGGTCTAAAATGACAGAACTGTGAACAGCTAGGAAACTAAAATGGCACTTAGATCACATTGGCAAACAGTACTTAAACACAGGGTTAATCATTTCAAGCACATGTTTCCTTCATGAAAAGAAAAGTTCTGCTAATAGCAGATTGATACCTGAAAAGATTGCCCATTTAGTTAAGCAGTAATGGAAGCTAGAGCTGTTGACTTATCACTTCAGCCACACCTACATCAAGAAACATGACACCTGAGCACAAAGTGTGTGTGTGTGTGTGTGTGTGTGTGTGAGAGAGAGAGAGAGAGAGAGAGAGAGAGAGAGAGAGAGAGCATTCTTAAAAATTGACAGTCTTCCTTAAATACTTCCATTCCTGTTCTCATTATCCAAGAGAGATTTTCTTAACCTCTAATTTAAAGACATACAGTCAGTTACTGTACGTTTGCTCCCATTTACTTTCTTTTTTTTCTTTTTCCAGAATGGAAAAAAATTTTACCTGAAGATTCACAAATTAGTTTTCTTTGCCACTTCTCTCCCTTCCACCAAGAAACTATCTTTGTGTTTGTAAGCAAAGTATAAATATAAAATGCCAATGAAACTCAGATGGACCATCTGAAAATCAAAAATTGAATCTACATAAACCATAATTTCTAAACAGAAATTGTGCTTTCCTACTAGTTTTATACTGTACTAGTGTCAACATATACTAAAGAAAGAGTGGAAACTTGGTCAATGTGATTTTATATTAAAAATTCTAGTTAAGTAGTTGAAAAACTGGTTCTGAAGTATGTCCTAAAGGAATTGGTTTAACCATAGAATCTCTAAAGACTTCAAGTTCAGCTGTTCAAGAAAGTCAATACTCTCATGAATCAGAAATTATGGGTGCGGTAATGGAGAATTATAAAAATTGGAAAGAAAGAAAAATTATTCCAGAACACATAATTATATAACTGAAAAATGCAAGCAAATCAACTTAAAAACTTCTATGGATGGACAACGGAAAGGGAGTTAGGACTCACATACCTGCTGTAGTAACTGAAAAAAAGTTCAAGAATTGCCAAGTGAGCCTGTGTGGCTTATGTGGAGGTCTGATACCATGTCCACAGATCTTCACCTGGTCAGTTCATTAGTTCCTTGCCATGGTCATATTGACCATTTTACACTTTTTGAATTGTTTTTATTCTTAGCCATATATTAATTAACATATTCATGATGGATTGTGTATTAAAAACAGGAAACATGAATGTTGAAACACAACGTCTTTTTTGAAGGTTGTAGAAAATTTGGTATTTTTGCACATCTACTTAAGATAATTCATTCATTTATCAACAAATACAGAGTGAATGACTTCTATATATCAAGTATTGTGGTAAATTTGGGGCCTAAAATGAACAAAACAAAGATACTCTCATGGATTTTATAGTTTAGTTGGTGAGGAAGAAAAAAAAGGAATAAATATATAATTATAAACTCTTATGAGCACTATGAAGAAAATGAATAAGGTACAATAAGAACATAACCTAAATTGGAAGTCAAATAAGATGTCTCAGGGCTTCCCTGGTGGTGCAGTGGTTGAGAGTACGCCTGCCGATGCAAGGGACATGGGTTCATGCCCCAGTCCGGAAGATCCCACATGCCGCGGAGCGGCTAGGTCCGTGAGCCATGGCCACTGAGTCTGCACGTCTGGAGCCTGTGCTCCACAAAGGGAGAGGCCGCAGAGTGAGAGGCGCGCGTACCGCAAAAAAAAAAAAAAAAAAAAAAAAAGATATCTCTTGATGAGTCTGGCTAATAGTTTATCAATTTTGTTTATCTTCTCAAAGAACCAGCTTTTAGTTTTATTGATCTTTGCTATTGTTTCCTTCATTTCTTTTTCATTTGTTTCTGATTTGATCTTTATGATTTCTTTCCTTTTGCTAACTTTGGGGGATTTTTTGTTCTTCTTTCTCTAATTGCTTTAGGTGTAAGGTTAGGTTGTTTATCTGAGATGTTTCTTGAGGTAGGATTGTATTGCTATAAACTTCCCTCTTAGAACTGCTTTTGCTGCATCCCATAGGTTTTGGGTCATCATGTTTTCATTGTCATTTGTTTCTAGGTATATTTTGATTTCCTCTATGTATAGCTGATTCACTTTGTTATAAAGCAGAAACTAACACACCATTGTAAAGCAATTATACTCCAATAAAGATGTTTAAATAAATTAAATAATAAAATAAAAAATAAATTGCAAGTAAGATATCTCTGAAAAAAATAAATATTTAAGATGAGATGAGAATGATGGAAATTTGGAGACTCTGGAAAAAGGAAATGGAAAAGAGATTGGCACAATTGGGTAACAAAACAATACCACTGGGGCTAGAGTGTGGTATCCAGATGAAACTTGCACTTAGAGAGTTAGGCAGTAGAAGATCTTTATTGTCCCTAGTAAGCAAATGAACTTTTATTCTGAGTATACTTGGAACCATTAAGCAGTGGAATGACGTGATTTGCATTGTCAATGATTATTATAACTTCTATGTAGAACTGGCTAATGGAGTGGCAAGGATGGAAGGAGGAATAACACATAGGAGGCTACTGCTGTATTCCAGGGAAGAATTTACTTTGGTAAGTGCAATAGGCAAGTCTACAGAGTGACTTGGACTATGGTGGGGTCAGTGGGGATAGAGAGAACTGGATATATTTGAGAAAGTTTTGGCAGTGGACTGAACAGGATTTAATGATGGATTTTGCAAATGGAGGATAAGAAAAATGAAGAGGTAAAGTTTATCTTTCGTTGAATGTCCAACACCTAGAATAATACCTGGCACAAAATACTTAAAAATTATTTGTTGAATGAATGTATGAAGATCTTGTCCTGTACAACTAAATCAATGCAGGTTTTATTTACTAAAATGAAAAACACTGGAGAAGTTTTTTGACAGACAATGAGTTTGATATGTCTGTGAGAATTCAGAGTGGACCATTAGAAATATATCTGGAGCTAAGAAAAGAGATTAGAATCCAAGGTATGAGTTTTGGGAGTCACAGATATAATGATGGTATTTAAAGCCAGTGAGCACACACAATGAGAAAAGCAGAGGACTCTAGATTGAGCCTTGAAAAAGTCCAATATTTAGAGGATGGGCAAAGAAAGAGGAGTTTATAAAGAAGACTGACGAGGAGTACCCAAGTAGGGAGGCAACATCCTGGATAGTGCAACATCAAGGATGCGAAGACAGACAGTGCTTTAAAAAGGATGGAGTAGTCAACTCTGCTAAGACATTTAGTTATATGAAAAATTTAACGTCCATTAGATTTTTGCAACACTGAAATCCTTGATAACCCCTGTGAGAGCAAGGTTTATGAATGACAGAGGCTGAATAGTGAAGGAGGGGTAAGGAAGTGGGAACCACATAAGTGGCAACTCAATTATGTTACATTTATCTGATTCAGACTCTTACCTAGCATATGCAAATGTTTCTAGAACTCTAGAAACTTAATGTAATGAGATAATATAAGAATGATTATGTGTAGCTTTTATTTATTGGGAAGAACAGCTATCCACATTTAAAATCAAATCTCAAAAAAAATAAAGATCTATTTATGTTCTAAAACAAAATTTCAGATTTTAAAATATCAATCACGAATGCTATTTTTGTCTATTTTTGATGTTGTAACTTGTAGAAAATAATAAAGCGTTAGGGGGTGGAGGAGTAAAAATAGAATGACTGTGGAGCAGAGCATGGCTGCTTATTAGAATGCTTGGCTCAGACTATCACATATGAGAGACATACGCTTACTGAATTTTAAAGATTTCTTCATAGTCACTGAGACTACGACAACTAATACACTGACCTCAAAATAAAATACTTCTTACTTAAACCATTTGTTTATCATATAAAGTGCAAAAATAATTTGAACTTTTTTTAATTCTAGAGTTTCTGAGATTTATTTTACCATGAACTGGTTCAATAAATGGTTGGGAAACAACTCTGGAGGAAAAGCTACAATTTTCTACTGCTGAGATTCTAGGAGATGCCCTGGTTCCTATCCTTTCTGTGACCTCTCCTCTCCCTCAAGTCTGTCCCCCTATTTTTTCCACATAAGCTAACTTGTGTTGGCTCCTTGCACTGCCAAAAATTTAACCAATGAATTGTTTTTAGAAGCAGCCAAGAGAAGAAAAACAGAGAGGCTGCATTCTTTAATACTAGCATTTGGGAAAAGGAATCCTAAGAGACTAAGTGACAACATTTGTGTTAAGGTCTAAAATTCCTCACACATACACACCAGATGGAGAGCATGAGAAAATGATCAGGAACTGTGGTGACACTGAAAATGAATTAGTTGAATTGATCTTCATGATAGTAAACTGATATTTACTTCCCTCAATTTAGTTAACTTGTTTAATGACTTCTTAATCCACACTTCTAGTTTAAATTTTCATTTAAATGGAAAGATAAATTTTAAAACCAAACTGTTTCCTCTTAGCCTTCTCTTGAGGCGTTTTAGTTCAAGTAAAGGCACATCTATAAATAAGAACAGACAAAACAGAATACACTAAAAAAATCCCTTCAACCATGGTTTCTTCAAACAACATCAAAGAATAGTTAAGGGTTACTAAATCAAAACAACTTTTTTTCTGAAGTTCTACAACAGGAGAAAAATGAATTACCTGAAAGAATTAACCACTCTATTTTATATTCTGCTTGGGTGCAAGCACAAACACACATACACATAACTATCCACGCAAACACACACTCACACATCACACTATTTTAAAGTTTTACTAAAAAATGATTGTGAATAGTCCAACCTTTCTTTCACTTTAATTCAAAAGATTAGGTTGCTTAAACACAGATGGCAAGAGCAGTACTTCACCAAGATCAGACCACACTTGGAATATTTTGCCTAGTTCTGGACTCCAAAATTTGGGCAGACATTGACAAAATACACATGGTTGACGGACTATGTCATGTAAGAACTGATTGATGGGACTAGTGCCATTTAGTCTAAAGAGGGGATATAATAACTATCCTCAAACATTTGTGAGGCCACCATCTGAAAGGTGTGCAGCCTCTCCGGCCCCACAACAGGTACCCCAGGGAAGTGAGGTCCGAGTACACTATTAGGGCCCTCAGATTCCGGAAACACTTGTTTTAAGACTGCAGCACTTAGAGCTGACGGAGACAAATCAAAACCTGTCAAAGCTTGGACCAGTGCTGGTGGCCATCCAAACAAGGCGTTAATCTGAATAGACTACAAGTAAGAATAAATTGAACACAAATGTTGGAGCTCAAGTGAGGTCAAAGTTTAAAGTTAAGACAGAGGTGGAGGCCTGGCTTAAAATTGGCTCGATATTTAGAACCAATTATCACTTTGCTGAAATTTGATTTTTATGGTTTCAGAAAGAGGTGGTGAGGGAAATGCCCAAGGTCTTAAAGGAATGCTTGGGCTTTGCTGGAATAAACTCAACACTTTTTATAAGTTACTAATTACCAGGCATTTTACATGTATTACTTCATTTAACCCACACCACCATTTTAAGGTCACTTGCACTATTATGACTGTCATCCTCATTCTACAGATGAGGCTTAGCTACTACATCACACTACCTCTCTACAAGGGATTGAATGATTACATACGACACGTGTGAGGAGAACCAGGGCCCTATCCACAGCAGTACAGAAAGAGGCAAGTTGTAAATAACTGTAATTCTCTGTAGAACTTTCTGAAAATGGAAGAAGCTGCCTCAGGATGGAATGAGGTTCCCATCATTTAGTGGGTTCAAGAAGAGCTAAGAGATATGCAGAGAAGTTATGCATTAGGTTAAATAAGAAAGTCTTTAAGGTTCCTTCCCATTTGAAGATTCTAATTCTACAAATGGAGTAAAAGGAGTTAAGTGTTTAATTATTTTAAGCAAAGGAATTAGGTTAAGGTAACCTGGATCCAAATCTTAGGCAGTCTATCCACTGCCAGCTGTTTGATTTTGATCGAGTTACATAACATTCTTAAGCACCAGTGTCCTATCTTTACTGATGGAGAGAACAGTATTGACCTCACAAAGGTGTATATAAAACTATGAGAGACAGTATAGGTAACGTGCTAAGCACAGTGTCTGACACACAATGAGCATCACTAAATGGTAGCTGGAGTTCATACAGTTCAACAAATTACACATGGTTTAAATTTTGTCAACAAACAAGAACTTTCATGACTTTTTCATGATTAAGGAGATGTAAACTCTGGCTTCAGAGTGTCTAATTCATCATAAAAGTTGAACTTGAAGAGATCTGGGGTAATGAGGGGAAGAAAGAAGAAAGAAAATAATAAAAGACAGTAGGCCTTTGTGAATCTTCCCATCACTCATCTTGTTCAGATTCCCTGAGTTACCTAAATGGTAGTTTTCACTGATAAGGTAATCAGATGACACAAAACAATGTGAAACAATGTGGAAGCACCACAATGAGAACCAGAATTCTTCCAGTCAGAAATTAACTATCAGGACTGATACTATATGACAGCAAGATATTTTCAATTTTTTAATAAAAATCTTGTTCCAGGAAGAAATCATCTTATTATTCTATATCAATTTTGATCATCCCCTTTTTAATTTCCTCTCTTTTTTCTTTCCAGGATATCTGTAATCACAGAATCAGCCTTTGTCCTGAATTTTTTTTTTTTAAATTGCAACTTGAGGGAAGGGAGGTATAGAGATCTGATACGCAGGAAATATGAAGTAAAACACTTCATTATTAAATATCATAAAAAAAAAGAGGGCTTCCCTGGTGGCGCTGTGGTTGAGAGTCTGCCTGCCGATGCAGGGGACACGGGTTCGTGCCCCGGTCCGGGAAGATCCCACATGCGGCGGAGCGGCTGGGCCCGTGAGCCATGGCCGCTGAGCCTGCGCATCCGGAGCCTGTACTCTGCAACAGGAGAGGCCACAGCAGTGAGAGGCCCGCGTACCGCAAAAAAAAAAAAAAAAAAGAATTACAAAGGAAACAATACAGCAAGCAATTAATCCACTGATGTTAAAGAAATCCAAAAATGCCTGTCTTTGTAGATATTTAAACAAAATCAAATATAATAAGGAAACCCAAGCATCCAGCTGAGAATAAATGTTTAATTTGGAAAGGGGAGCTGGGTAGCAAGTAGTTTTCAGCTACAACTCATTTTAATATGTACCCTAAGATCTCTGGAAAAGATCTAAAGGTGCATCCTTGGAATTATACAAAAAGAGTTCAATTTATTCTGTTTGACCATAGTGAACAAATCCAATTCTAAAGCACAGAGGGGCCTCATCCTGATAGGCCTCCAGGGTAGTAGTATGGTCACTGACTTAAGAGGTCTACTTGTGTTGGAATTTTAGGAGAGATGAACAGTTTAGAAACCCTCTTTGGGTGGCTTTAATAGAGTTTATGACTTTAGAGGCTCTCAGTTCAATGGAGATACTATAACAATCCATTATAGTTCATTGAACCTCCTCTGCTCTGTACGTACACTTGGTTATTGTTGAGTTTCTCAAATGAGTGTCCCCAGGGACACTAGCTGGCCCTGCAGACCATTCTCACTGGCCCTGGTCTATACTGACAGGACATAGTTTACTTTTGACAATTTAAAAATCATTATTTAGGGGCTTCCCTGGTGGCACAGTGGTTGAGAATCCGCCTGCCAATGCAGGGGGCCACGGGCTCAAGCCCTGGTCTGGGAAGATCCCACATGCTATGGAGCAACTAAGCCCGTGCACCGCAGCTACTGAGCCTGTGCTCTAGAGCCCGCGAGCCACAACTACTGTGGCCCGTGCCCCTAGAGCCTGTTCTCCACAAGAAGAGAAGCCACGGCAATGCAAAGCCCACACACCACAATGAAGAGTGGCACCTGCTCACTGCAACTAGAGAAAGCCCACGTGCGGCAACAAAGACCATTGCCCAAAAATAAATAAATAAATAAAAATCATTATTTAATCAAATTGAAAAATTCATAACATTGAAAGAAAACTATTAAAAAGTATCAAATAGGAATGTGTTTACTTGTAAATATCAAAAATTAATAATAGTAAGTATAGGGACTATAGAAAAAGGAGGGTGTTATTTATCTCACAATCAGAAGGTCAAACCTAGGTATCTAGGGCTAGCGTAGCAGCTAAATGATGGCATCAGGAATCTCGGCTCTTTAAAGTTTTTACAATCCTTAAAAAGTGGCTTCTGAAAAAGGGAACCTTCTGGTACTTGCTTTAGGACTCAACCTAATGATACTAAGATTGATGTACAAAGTTGCTGTGTATTAAGTGGTTTTCACTTTTATATAGTAAAATGAATGTACCACTATTTATTTATTCATTCACATATTAATGAGTATTGGGGCTGTTTCCAGTTTTTATATTACCGACAGTGCTGCCATGAACATTCTTTTCCATGTCTCATATTGTTCTTAAGGACAATTATAGTATTTGTTCATTTTTATTCTCATTATCCAAGGTTTTGTCACCTAGTGGAAACTCAGACAGGAAAAAAAATATATATTTCCATTTACTTCCAACTTAAAAGAAAATAAAACTATGGGGTAAAAAAAGATGCTGTATTCATGGAAACTCTGACATGGTACAAATAAAAAGAAAGACTAATGGAAGCCTGAAAAGTGAAAAAAAATCAAGTGAAAAAAAATCAATCAAGGTAATCTGTATTCTTGTCTTGTGGTTCTTAAGATACAGTCCCATGCTAAATAAATAACCTTATACATAAATATTCTCATAAATATATGAGAATAACCTTGAAATCTTTTCAAACATTTCCTTCTCATTAACTTCTAAGAGTCTTTGGCATTAATGCAAATATGAAGGACTGTCACATTCCCATGCCTGTTCTGCACTTACTGTACAAGTACATCCAGGAGGTCATAGAAACTTGGAAAGTACTTTATTAAACCATAGGAAAACCCTCTTGTTAATCCTAATACAATTTAATGTGCTGCCACTGGTCTTCATTTAATTCAATTTTTTTCTTCACTGATTTTTTGTTCTATACCATCTACAGTTTTATGAACCTCTGTCATGTGAAATAATTTACATCTGAATTCTCAGCAAGCTCACAGTGAAAGCTTTTCACTTTTATACCTTCCTCCTTAGAGACTGAACAATAAATTAGCTTCCTTAAAGTACCTATGTCCTTAAAGTACCTTGTTTCTTTTTCTGCGGTACGTGGGCCTCTCACTGCTGTGGCCTCTCCCGTTGTGGAGCACAGGCTCCGGATGCGCAGGCTCAGCGGCCATGGCTCATGGGCCCAGCCGCTCCGCGGCATGTGGGCTCCTCCTGGACCAGGGCACAAACCCGTGTCCCCTGCAACGGCAGGCAGACTCTCAACCACTGCGCCACCAGGGAAGCCCGCACACATATTCTTGATTGAATCATTTAGTGGTCTAACCCATCAGAAACCATGGAATTCTTTTTTCCCAATATACAACATTTCCAATCATGTTAGGTTAACAGGAAGGAAGAACCATGTGACTGAATGCCACCAGTATATTGCTAGGGAAAGGGAAACTACTTCTAAGTTGTTGGCATTTAAAAATGTATATTTTCAACAACTGTTAAAAATAAAAGCTAACTTGGGAATTCAAATGTCAAGTCTCCAAGAATGATGCCGCGAGGGAACACAGTAACTCTGTTTTCATTACCTTCAGTAGATATTCTCTCAGTCTCTAAAAAGAAACAAGGTTAGATACCTCAATTTTAGGTAAGACTTAAAAAACTATTGCCTTTTGTTACATTAATTTATACCTACCAGTTGGAAGCAAATTGTGTCAGATGTACTTCAGAAAATCCCATTTCTTTTCATCAAATGTTCATCTTACTGTAAAGGGAAATCACTTACTGTAAAGGGAAATCAAGAAACTTCTATATATTCATTTTTAAAACACAGCATCCTTTTGAAATTGGGCAATAAGAAAACCAGACATAAACATTCTGAGAGAATTAAATTACCCACTTGTACTGCCTAGTACAAAGTTTTTTGTTTTTTTTTTTTTTGCGGTACATGGGCCTCTCACTGTTGTGGCCTCTCCCGTTGCGGAGCACAGGCTCCAGACGCGCAGGCTCAGCGACCATGGCTCACGGGCCCAGCCGCTCCGCAGCATGTGGGATCTTCCCGGACCGGGGCATGAACCCGTGTCCCCTGCATTGGCAGGCGGACTCTCAACCACTGCGCCACCATGGAAGCCCCTAGTACAAAGTTTTTAATCTTTAATGCTGACATACAGATGGTATTCTTTTCTGTTTTCTTAAGGGTCAGCAACGTAGGTATAATTCTTCCTAAGAAAGATATTAAGTTATAAACTTTTGTGATACTCAAAAGTCTTGTACTTGTAATAAGCCTTGCCAAAAAAATAAACACAAAAACAAACCAAACAAACAACAACAAACAGACAACCAGGAAAAAGAAAGGAACATTCACATTTGAGTCCTATTAGAGGGATTTAAACTTTTTTAACTTGATAGTGTTTTGCAGTAGCTAGTGTCCCTCCGTTTGATTATCTGAGATAATGTGTAGGTAGGAATTGCCTGTCTCCTAATAATCACTCATTAAATGACAGGTATTGTTACCATTTGTTGAGTACTTATAATGTACATTATCTTTTAAATTTGTCTTTCCAGATACGACTATAGGACACGCCTATTATATCTTAATTATATAAAACAAGAAACTGAGGCTCAGAGACATACACTGCCCAAAGCCTCACAGCCTAAAAGTGGCCCAAAGTCATATTAAAAACTCTAAAGCCCTAACACAAAAGAGATTTTAGTGTTTTCCCTATACACATCCATGATATGCTGAAAATTAAAATTCTAGGCTATAAAATAAGTGTTCATTCAAAAAAATCTTACGTTTTCAAGATGATTTTTTTCCCTTAAATATCAAATGCTTTCATTTGGGAGGTGAGATTGAGTCTGGACTTTGGATTCAGATGCTTGAGTCTAGATTCCTGCTCTGCTGCTTCCACTTACTCATTCCGTGACTTGGACAAGAAAGAAACCTCTCGGTGCCTTTGTTTCCTGAGGGTAACAATAGTATATCTTTATAGGACTTCTGGGAAGGTTAAAAGAGTTAACCTATATATCAAGTGCTTAGCGTAGTACCAGGCACATGGTAAGCCTTGAATAAGCATTAGCTATTATTAGGAATTTTTACATTTTGTCTGATGTTTGAGGGACCCAGCTTTTCCCATGCCCCTAACCAGGTGCCTGGTCTGCCTGTTTATAATCCACCTGGAGCACCGATCTTGCATGCAGCCATTTGGTCTTAGCTGATCTATTAGTAGCTGAATATTTTGAGACACAGGAACTCAGGGGCTGTGGAAGATTCATCATCATATTTCAGGAAACTACAGACTAAAGGTGAGATTAGGAAGTGAAAGAAGACAGGAGTTGGGTTGAGGTTGACACCTTCCCAGGGTGGAGAGAAGCAACAGGTGAGGACACGATAAAGAAGGACTTTCAAGACATTTCCTCGAACCTGAGAGTTCCAATGTGACTTTTCACATCCATCCTGAAATTTAGATCCTCTGATACCAAACCTTCCATAGGTGTCTAGTTGTTCAAGCTCTGGAACAAATTCTCATAAAAGTAAAACATTTAATTTATGGTGAAGGAAAAGATTAGGATAAACAAGGAGATGAGGGTGAAAGATGCTAACTTGTTCATCTGTTCAATCTGTCTGGTAGAACTACGAACCCCTTACCCCCCCACCCCTGTACCCACCCCTCAGGCCACTGTATACAATTAGAAGTAGACTACGGTGGGGGAAAGAACAAAATAATAAGAGGCTTCCTTTAGCTTCTTCAAGGCTGAGTTAGATAGTATCTGTAGGCATTCAAATTTATTTTTCAAGTCAGGTCAGTGGACCAGTGAAGGTAGAAAGTAGATGAAGAGTTAAATTATATAACTTTTCCACCAGCTCTCCATGTCAGGCACCCTGACCTCCAACAGCATCTTTCCAAAACACTACTCTTAAAGCACAGGCTCCAATTACTTATTACTTCTGAGAGCTCTAACTCATGGGAGTGATGGACCAACAGAACAAACTGCAAAGGGACACTCTTGCCTTAATTTCTGTTAAGAGACGTGTAAACATCTATGTATCTTGGGAAGAAATACCCTGACTCTGGGTATGTGTAATAAAGCACACATAAGTTCCCAGCTACAGAATCAGAACTATATGTGGGGACGGAGGGGTATTGGTGCAAAGGGACAGGACGGTAAAACCCACTGAGAGAAGAAAGAGGCCTTTAGAACTCACAAGAGTTACCTTTCTAGCTGAAGACATCAGAGCACGAAGCCTTCTGAATAAAATAAAGCCTTCTTCTGTTATCTATAAAACCGTGATGTTAGTGACATTGTAAGGAGAATATTTTGCTTCAGCACTGCTGATATCAGAATATTTATTACCTTTCTATTATTTATTGACTGTCCCATTTGCTATATATGCTTGTATATTGGAGGAATACAAGTTGATCCAACAGAAATAATTTTCCAAATTATTGGCACAGCTAAACCCAGGAATGATACAGTACAAAATGATATTAGGAAAACACTCGATTACTGGTATCAAACACTCCCTCTAGCAAGCTTGTAGAAAAAGGGACATTCTATTCAGCGAACACAGAAGTGCTTCAGACTATCCACAGATAGAATAAAAACTAATCTCAATTAGAGACTTGAATGAGAAAATGGAAAATTCTCAGGAATCCAAGAAGTATGTCTTTCTTTTACTACAACTGGTTGATTCTTCTCTCTCTAAACCTTGACTGCCTTTGCCTCTCTAATTATTTGGTATAATGTCTGTCTTGCATTTGCAAGTTTCCATGTTCCAGATCCACAGAGAGTGAACAGCTCTCTCTTAGTCCCAACTGCAGCTTCTGGAAACAGAATATGGACATCCCAGCTTGAATCTGATGTGACCTCTGGTCCAGTAGGTTACGGACTGAGAGGAGAAAGTGTTGAAATCACACACATACATGATATCTCTCTGACTTAGGAAAGTGTGCCTTAGAAAAGAGAGGGGGAAATAAATAACTCATTGGCAAAACAGACCAGCTAAAATTGTTAGCAATGACGGTAATGATGTTGTTGTTGGTGGTGGTGATGATGATGATGACATGACATTTAAGAATTCAAGCACTCAATAAAGTTTCACAAACATATTACCCCTTAACCCTGCAATTTAACTCCTGAGTTTCTATTCAAGACAAATGAATGGACATTCTACCAAAAGACATAAACAAGAATGTTCACAGCAGTTCTATTTATAAACGATGAAACCTGGAAGCAACCCAAATGTCCTTCAACAATACACTGAATAAATTGTGATATAATCACAACGGATGTCTGTAGATATTTAAGAACACCTCTGAAACTATAGGACAATGTCTTTAATCTCAACAATGAATTGGAGGGAAAAAGTTTTCTAAATAATATAAAAGTAATTGATAGTACTTTTCCTCTCTGCCTGGCTCTAAACGTTTTACATTTATTTAGACCTCACAACAGTTTTCACAGAAATTCCATTTTATAGATGAGAAAACTGAGGCACTAATTACTTGCACAAAGAAGTAGTGGGACCAGTATCTGAATCCAGTTGAGACTCAGTCAGAGTTGGGATGAGTTTGGAAGATTTCTACTTTGTACTTCCATCTACAGTTATGGTTTCATCTAGTAGTATGTGACATCATGTGGAGTAAAAAGAGTTCTTATTTTAATACATAAAAAAATCCAAAAGACAGCCAGTAATAACTGGTCTCTCTTTTCCCAAATTATTCCAGACTCAACATAATGCTTTCCTTTCAAGGACTATATGCAGGGTCTTAGGACACAAATGTTTAGGAACAGATAATGTCTCACCCAGAGTCATGGGGAGATGACTGCTATGCCTGGTGGCCACAGGGTGTACCAAGCTGCAATATTCTAGATGCATGAAAACTTATGCATCCTGTCCATTCTACTAGGGACAGATATAATTAAGGAACTAATTAAAGTGCATAAATATAATCATTCTGCTTATTTTAAATTTTCAGATAATAAATATATGGTTTTTCATCAACATACAAAAATATGTATATTATATTTCAGAAAATTTTTTATTTTTGAAAATAGTTTGTGATGTAACTATACATACTTTAAAAATCTGTCAGGAAATAAGGAAATATTTCAAGAAATTGTGTGACGTTACTGATGCTTAGTAGTCTCTTTGGGGCAATGCACTGTGTAGTTTCCTACCTGTAATTCTGCACTGCTTTACCATCCACCTCAGGCCCACTCATCTTTCTCTCAGCCTCACACTGACTTAGGCATTCAGCTCCTTTTAGTTGCACTTGAATTGAACTTGGGCTTTTTAGGTCAAAAGACCCACAGGGCATTTAGACCCTTGATGTTGCCAAGATCCTGGGACAGTTTTATGTTAAAAACGTTGGCATCTCTTCCTCCGCCTTTATGAGCACTACCAAAGGGTCTTTGGGGCTTTCTCCTGGTCCCAGGAGATGGAGGAGAAAATAATCTATCCAACATATACAGACAGGTGAATAGACACAGCTTCATATACATCATGTTTAATGTATTATCAATCACTTTACTTCAAACATTATTGTAAAAGATTGTGCTTAAATAAATTTCAAAATATACACAAAACTGTTATCTATAAACTTATCACCTCTGCTTTGGTAAATGTGCCTTCCACTCTCTCTTGCCTCATTCAAAATGTTTCATGTCAAGATACTTCAAAAACATTTGACATCTCTTTTAATTCTGTGTGGTCACTAAATTGAGCAATATTCCATTTCACTTAAGCCCCAAATACTGACCTCTCCAGCCATTATCTTGGAGGGAAGCCACTCAAATGGAATTTTCAAACGTGTGTGCATTGTTAGAAGCCATGCTTTTGCTTCTCACTCATCATTTTAGCCCTCTGGACCATGCACACAATACAAGAAAAACAGGAAAGTCTGCATAAGGCTCGATCAAGCACAACATGTCAGTGGAAATATTTTCAAATTCAAACTACCAATCACTGCTGGATATGACTTGTTGACACCCAGTACCATCCCTGCCTTCTGAGCTCGCCTCCTGAGCTTGCAGGAGTATAAAGCCTGCAAACTACATTTCCAGATTCTTTTGCCAGCAAGGATCCAGGGAGAGTCCTTCAGTGAGAGAAGCTTGTGTGAGAGCTGGAAGGCAGAAAAGAAAGAGAAACCCTTGTTCTCAGGTCGCAGTTGGGGCAGGTGTGGTCTGGTCAGAGGGCTCAGGAGCTTTTGCCCAAGACTTTGGGTCATTTCCTGAGATGTACGCGTGTTCGTTGCTACAGGCATCTGAGACTGTTGGCCCAGCTCCTCTCAAGTTCTGCCCTTTCAGATTCCCTACATTACACCTCCTTTCTACAGTAAAGACCTAGGGTGGTTTTTACTTTCCTGACCCAAATCACTTACACATCAAACAAATACACAAATGTTCAAACAACAATTCAAATTATGATTTTCCTTTCACATAGACGGTACTGCACTGCTACAGAATTACACTCACCGTGCTGTACATAAGGTCCTCAGGACCTACCCTTCTTCCAACTAAAAATCTGAGCCCTTTGATCTGCATCACCCCACTTCCCCTGCCCCCCAGGCCCTGGCAACCATCATTCTGTTCTCTGTTTCTATAAAATCAGCTTTTTTTTTTAAGAGTCCACATATAAGTGATACCATACAATATTTTCCTTTCTCTTTCTGGCCTATTTCACTTAGCATAATGCGCTCCAGATTAATCCATGTAGTTAATAACACATTATATACTTGAAAGTTGCTGAGAGTAGATCTTAAGCATTCTCATCACACACACACACACACACACACACACACACACACACATGAAAAAGAGTTAGCTATATTAACTACATGAGGTATGGATGTGTTAATTATCTTGATGTTGGTAGTCATTCTGTAAAGTGTGTGTGTCTGTGTATAAAATCATTATGTTGTATACTTTAAATATATGCAATTATATTTGTGATTATTCCTCAAAAAAGTTAAAAAATAACTTTCAGTTCACAGATTTCACATCTTCATCCAACCTCACAACAATCTTACAAAATTGACGTAGTTGGTATTAGTGGTCTTATTTAACATGAGGAAACTTAGACACTTCTAGGCCACACTGAATGCGTGCTTCTCTCCTTTTTCAATGCCTAACCAGATTAAATGATAAAGTATATAAGATGCAATGCAAGGATCCACCTGCAATTTCATCTAAGCTCTAACTTTTAACCTTGTCTTTGTGAGCATTCCCCATAAGGTAGAAGCCCTCTTAACTGACCTTCCTTTAAGTGGCCCACTGGGTTCACATTAATTAACAATTTGCATTTCCATCAGTAGTGTCTGATATGATTGCACACTGAGTGATCCCAGCTAGTACGAATCCCACAAGTTAAGTTTATCAACAATCAGTTGTGTTTATTCCCAACCTTGTTTTACCAGCTGCACCCGCTATTAGACTTATGCAATTCAATAAATATTACATAAATAATTACATTGTTAGCAAATATTTATAGAGAAGTTCCTATGTTCCTGGCACTGTTCTATATACTTTATATAAATTAACCCACTTAACAACCATCCTATGTAGTAGACAGTATTATTATCTCCCTCTTAGAGGTGAGAAAACTGAGGCCCAAAGAATCTAGGAAACTTTTCCAAAGTCATACAGATAGTAAGTTGCAGATTTAAACACAAACAATCTAACTTTAGAATCCATGCTTGCTCTTAGCCGCTATGCAAATAAGAGTTCAAAAGGAAAGAGTTGTTTCTGTTAAGACTAAACCACAAAAGCTCATAAAGAAATGTTCATAGCAAAATTATTTATAATTGTCAAAAGTGGAAACAGTTCAAAACACCATCAACTAATGAATGGATAACAAAGTATGGCTTATCTGTACAATGAAATATTATTCATCCATAAAGGTGCAGGCAATACAGACACATGTTACAATATGGATGAATCTTGAAAACATGCTAAGTGGAAAAGCCAGGCATAAACTCCAATCATATAAAAGTTATGACTCCATTTATTCAAAATGTTCAAAATAAGCAAATCCATAGAGGTAGAAAATAGACGGGTGGTTGCCTAGGGCTAGGGATTTAGGGACAAATGGAGAGTGGTTGCTAATGGATATGGGAATTCCTTTTTGAAGTAATGCGTATCTTCTAAAATTGACTGTGGTAATGGTTGTATAATTCTTTGAATATACTAAAAACTACTGTATTAGGGGAAAAAAACCCAATTAATTGCTTTGGAAAGGCTTTAAATAAAGGTGACCTGCTAAGAGAAATATCAATACAGTGGAAATACAATGCAAAAAAGACTTGGGAAAAAAAACATAAAAAATCTATAAGGACTCTGCCACTGGAATATTTCAAAAGTATTCTTACCTCTTGCTTCATTTTAAAGAAGCTAAAACTGGAAATAATAAACATTGTATTACAGATGTGGGTAATACAAAAAATGAAAGTCAAGTCCTAAAAAGCAATGCATGAAGCCCTGGGGGAGCCCTGAAATGGGGAAGCATGGGAAATCAGGAAAGGTTTCACAGAAGGAGTGACACTGAATGTCTTCTAAACAGTGTTCACGAAACCCTGAAAAGTGCAGATGGTTTTTCAAACAGGAGCATGAAAGTCATGTGATCAGAATATGGTTAAAAGCTCTTATGTGCCTGGAACACGAGGCAGGTGCAAGAGAAGGAAAGAGGAAGGAAATGCAAATGGAGAGGTAAGTCAGGGCAAAGATGTCTTACTAAGGATTATACACCTTATTTTGTCAGTCCAGGAGATCCAACAAAGAGGTTTAAGTGAGGATCAAGCAGTGATGCAAACCTGCATGCATTAAAGAAACAGGAGGTTCTGTCAGCAATGCAGACTGATTGGAGGGAAAACAATGGAGGCACAGAAACCAACTTTGTGGCTATTCACTATCAAAGCAGGAAATGCTGAGACCCAAACCACAGCAGTGACTATGAAGACAGAGAAGAGAGGATGTGTTGGTATCTTTATATAGAATAGAAAGAGCTGAGTGACAAGAACAGAGGATAAACTCCATGAGGACAGGAAGCAGGTGGTTTTGCTAACAATTTTACCCCCAGAGCCACAAGTGTTCAATATTTATGAAGTAAATAAGTGACTTCTGAATGTGAAGGGGGGAAAGAGAAGGAAGATCATTTTCTTCATTTTCTAGTATTATTTTCTAGGTTTGATGATGAGATCTTCAAATGGAAATGAAGATTGCAAGAGAGAGATCTCAAAGGGGAAATGGTAAGTCTGGTGGGACAATTTGGGATTGAAGTACCTGAAAATAAGAAACTGGTGAACATGTACAACATACAACTAACTGAAAATATGGGACTATAGTTCCAAAAAGAAAGGAGGGCTGGTGGATATAAATCTCAGGAGGCCTTGAGGTAAATGACAGATAAAACTGAGAGAATGAATGAGCTCGAACCAGCTAAGTCTTCAATGAAAGAGAGAACGTTAGGGGTGGTAGCTTGAAAAGCTAAGGAACAGAAGACCAACCAAGGCATGTAACCAAAAGTGGGGTCTGGCTGCTCACCGCTCAAAAGCCAATAAAGAGACCAGGTTGGTGGAAAGGAAAGTTTGCTTTATTTTGGAAGCTGACAACCGGGGCGGGGGGGTGCTGATGCCTACCCCCGACCCCCGCCCGGACAATCAGGGGGCAAGAGCTTTTATAGACAGAGGGAGGGGGCCGCATGCAGAAACAATACAGTCAGCTCTGACAGTCATCTTGAAATTGGTCATCGGTGGTCTGACCAGCATCCTCTTGATCGTTTTAGGTACAGTTAGTCTTCAGTTCCAGGGTCAGTTTGTTCCCATTTCTTTGAAGCCAATTCTCAGAATTGTGGCAGCCTATGTCATGGCTACAGCCTGGTCATCATGTAGTTAACTTCTTCTACCTGGTGGGAGTTTCAGCATCTATAAGACAGCTCACAGGATATGGCTCAGAATATTATCTACTGCCCTTAAGGAGGAACTAAAGGTCCTTGACTATGCTCAATGACTAAACTATTATTACTTGGTCTCTTTTGACTGTTTTCCTGTTTTTGCATTTTCTCACTTCTCTGATTAAACTTATTCTTTGGCTAAAGTTTTTCCACAGACAAAAGCAGGCTGAGGACATGGGGGTGGGGGGGTAGGACCATAGAGGGTCCTGCTCCGTTTCAGGCAGACTGTAGAGGAATGCTCACTGAATTAGTGCGGGATGATGTGAGAAATTTTGAGAAGAGTGTTAATATTGGGGTTTCTAATCCTGAATGCAAAATTAGGATTCTCTGCATCCACTCAAATCTACATGGTAGAAAAAAGACTTGTATTTATTTATCATTCCAATCATGACAACTCATTACCAAATATCAGGGTTAATCCAATTCTTGGATTTGAGAACCCACTGAATAAATTCCGAGTCATCATCCATCAGGAGTATCCCCAGCTAAACAGTTAGATTTTTCTTTCTTTCCAGATGATAAGTTTGCTGACCTTATATTAAAACAGTGCCTACCGTAAAGCATCATTTTTTGAGATTTTCATGTTAAGTTAGAAAACAATTCAGTAAAAAGACTAGCCTCTTTGCAAATTAAATCATGATGACCAGCATGTATCCACAGAAACAAGAATATAACTGCAGTAAAGAAACACACTGTCAGACATGTTTCAACATAAGGAGATAAAGATGGGCTCAGAGAATGGAAGCTAGAAAAGGGAAGACCAAAGGACAATGAAGTTCAGCTTCTCTCTAGGCCAGGCCTAAGGGAAAGTCCATTGCTTCCAGGTATCCATTCTCATCCTATAGACAGAAATAGTTTTGAGGTAGGGAGGAATAATTCATCACATTGCCTACAATCACGCTCAAGATCATGCAATTTCCTTCATTATTATTTGATGGCTTCCAGCCAAGTTCTTTACCTGTAATTGTTTCTGGAAGGACCTGCCCATGTCTGGTAAGTTTCTGGTGAGGCTCTGCAGCATCAACCATAATCTCCTTCTCTAACTTTAACATCTTTCCATAGGAATACACAAATCTAAAAGCAGCCGCACTCCACCTCATGTCCAAGTTGAGTCATCTGTTCTCAACATCAGTAGCCTAAGAGAAGAGTCATTCATCAAACAATTTTCTTGGCTGTCTACTATGTATTAGGCATTGTGTCAAGTGCTTTGGATACTGGATACATCAGAGGTTTAAAAAGAAATCGCTCCTCCCTCATGGAGATCAGTGAGAAAGAGAGACAAGGGGGGAAGAAGGATTAATTAACTTTCATATTGTGGTAAGTGTCGAATCAAAAGCTGAATCCGCTCCACACTCACTGGCCCTTCACTGTTCCTCAAACATACCAGGCACATGCCCACCTCAGGGCCTTTGCATTTACAGTTTCCCTGCCACTGTCTGGAATGATCTTCCCCCAGTTATCTGTATCATTCCCTTCCTTCCTTCACATCTTTATACAAATGTCATCATATCAGGGAGGACTTTTCTTACCATACTACTTAAAATTGCAATTTTCACTCCTGAACTTTTCAACCCTATTCTCTGCTTTATTTTTCTGCAAAGCATCTACCACCTTCTAGCATACTATACAATTTGATTATTTTATTTTCTATACTAGAATGTAAACTACTTTTGATTAGAGATATTTGTCTGTCATATGAATTGATTTATCCCATGTCTACAATAGCTGCTCGTACATAATCGATGCTCTTTCTGAGACAGATAAAGTGAGAGTAAAGAAGGAACGACTAGATTGGGGTGAGGATCAGAAGGCTTTGCTGAGAAAGTGATATAAAGAATAAAAAAGAGCTAGCTATGCAAAAAGAAGTGGTAGTGCTTTCAAGGCAAAGGCCCTGAGGCAGGGAGAGGTCAACAAGGTGAGGACCTGAAAAAAGGCCAATGTGAAGAAGTATAACGGGAGAGGGGCTGGTGGTCTGGGGCAGGGTCCTAGAAGTAAGCAAGGGACAGATGATGCAATACCTTGAAGGTCAGGATAAGGAAAATAGATGTGCAAAGAGAAGGACTGCAGGGAGAAAGGAAGGGAAGTAGACAAACCCTGACTGTACTATGAAAGCACAGATTGGAGGAGGCAAGAATGAAAGGATAGAGGGCCAGTTAGGAGACTGTTGAAAATTCCAGGCTCAAGATGAAGGTGACCTGGACAAGCACACACCAGTGGAGATGAGAGAACTAGAAGAATTTAAGAAATGTTTGGGAGATATAATTGACCACATTTGCTGATGGATTCTACCAAGGCATAAAGAAGAGTGTGGAATCGAGAATGACTCCTGGGTTTCTAACTTACGAATCAGATTTTAGCATCAGCATCTAGAGATTCCAGCAAGAATAAATTGCTCTGACTGTCCTGTAAAATGAAAGGGACATAAACAAGATCAACCATTTGTTGAATGTATTGAACGTCTTCGAAGTCTACTGTCTAACTTCATTAAGTCTAAGTTAACTTACATTTCTATTTTAATCTAAAGATTTCATTGAGTTTAAGCTCACAGCCCATACATAGTGTAGTCTGTCAATGTCTTTTACTCTACTGAAAGGAAAGATTAAACGTTCAATATGTGTTCCTTGCTTCCTCTTTTATTTTGTATACACTCGTTGCTTTACTGATGCTATTTCATTCTTCCTTCTCAGCAACCCTGTTGTGTCTATATTATTATTA
Source organism: Orcinus orca (assembly GCF_937001465.1). Lineage (NCBI taxonomy): Eukaryota > Metazoa > Chordata > Mammalia > Artiodactyla > Delphinidae > Orcinus > Orcinus orca. The sequence continues at coordinate 96,486,338 of NC_064565.1, forward strand.
CTTAAGAGAAAACCAAGGTTCTAATATTTGCCAAATATCACTGAGCTAGTAAGGGTTGGAATCAGGATTCAAATCCAGGCATGCTCATTCCCAAACTGTTTTTTCTTTATACTATGCTACTTCTGATGGTTTGAATTATTTGAAATTCAAAACAGCAATTCATCCCCACATTCCTGCCATTTTACCTTCAAATGCATTATTTCATTATTTTCACAGTACTTTTATTCACATTTAGATTAAGATTAAAATAGTTGTTGGGTTTTCCTGGGGGAATGCCACCTGGACTGGGTGGAAAAGCAGCAGAAAGCTAAGGATAAACCTACCCTGAGATTAAAGATTGACTATGAGTCTGACGATCCTTTTATAAAAAAATCTAGAACAGACTGTGGCTTATTTATTAATCAAATCACATAGGATAGTACCATCTTATTAAAGAATTTTCTCCCATGATCTGATTATAAAAGAGGATCTCTCTATTGTCATTTAAATAGGGCACTTTAATTAGGAGCAAATGATATTTTATCACCTTATTTTCATCTCTAATGTCTAAATGTCTATAAAAAGATATCTGATTGGAATATAATAGCTCTTAGCCGTGGGAGCATTCGCTGTTTATAGGGTTATTATAGCTTACACATATGAAATAAAGGAGAAAAGAGTTCCTTTCTTCATTTGACTTGGGATATAGTGTCATCTGATTCCATCCTTTAGATTTAAATGAAAATGTTCAAATTCAGAAACACATGGTGTAATAACAATGTCTGTCATTAACATAATGCATATCTTAATTCTTTACCTAAATTCTATAAATGTTTAGTCTGACCAAAATGAAGCAAAATTAATAGAAAACTGTGTCTTGAGCTGTCTCCAAATTTGAAAGCTCCATCAATCAGTTAACATTTCACTTTCTTTTTACATGCTTGTATTATGAATGGTATAGAGAACCTTAATACACATATTTATTAATTTTTAAAATGCATATTAATATTAAAACAAAAACACCTGGAACCCTGGATACTGATCATAATATGCATTATTCATTGAACATAAAAGATTATATGTGAAATAATTTATGCTTGTGTTGTCTTAAATGACACCTGAACTAACATCCCTTTCACAAGTGCAGGCTGGGGGGAGGGCAGGAAAGATTACTTTATTATCATTATTTTTTAAATGACAAGTAGTACTTAAATTACCAAAATAAAATAAGGCATACAAGCATATAATATTGTTTTGGGGCATCATAAATGTATCTTAATTATAACATAATAACTAAGAAAACATAACAATGGGCTTCTAGTAGTTTAAAATTATATTGTTATTCTAATTCATCTGATTCTTCTAAATAAAATTTAAATATGTGAAAAAATTGCTTCACGTTCCTAAAAGACGTGCAAGTATATATTATTCCACAAGGTGGTGCAAGCATGCCACGCGTTGTTCTTTTGTTCTGGCTCAAAACGTGCTTTACTTTTTAATCCTCTTTATTCCGTGATCATGGTGTTTTCTGTTATAAAGAGTTCACACTTCAAAGTGCCATCTTTTTCTTAGGCAGTGCTTGCTGGTACACAAGCTATTCATGTTACATGCAAAAGGACAATGGAATCAGAGCAATTTTAAGCAAATAAAATTGCAAACCTATTCAATAACCTCTTCTGAGAGACTACAGTTATCGCTTTGACTTTATTGTTCTGGACTCTCTCTGAATCCCAGTGCAGCAAATGGTTTGCATTTGCAGTTTTAAAACATATTCTACCAAAGGTATTTAGAATATTCTCCTTCACTTGTGTCTCAGGTTAATATCGATTATGTTTCCTAATAACTACAAACCACAGGTCCTCAGAGGCATTGTGATTTGAAGTGACCAGAAGAAAGCTACTTTTCTCTACTGTCAAAAAACCCATGTTTGTCCCAGCTAAGGGGGATAAAGTGCCTAACATCCCTCTTTTAGAGAGTGATTCTTTTTTTTTTTTTTTTTTTGCGGTACACGGGTCTCTCACTGTTGTGGCCTCTCCCGTTGCGGAGCACAGGCTCCGGACGCGCAGGCTCAGCGGCCATGGCTCACGGGCCCAGCCGCTCCGCGGCATGTGGGATCCTCCCAGACCGGGGCACGAACCCGTGTCCCCTGCATCGGCAGGCAGACGACTCTCAACCACTGCGCCACCAGGGAAGCCCCAAGAGTGATTCTTTTAGGTAAAATATTACCTTCTGTACTCGCTCTTCTTTAAAAACACAAACCCTTCTGTTAGGGTAACACTAAATCTCTAGCATCCCCCACTTACCAGCTGTGTGATGCTAGGTGAATTACTTAAACTCTCTGTGTTTCAATTTTCCCATGTGAGAAACAGAGGAAATAGTAGAAGCTATCTCATACAGTTGTTCTGAAAATGCATGTATGAATAATTCACATAAAACATCTTGCTCAGGACCTGGCATACAGCAAGGACCCAACAAACAGTAGCTATTGTGATCATGGCATTTTTCTTAAGAGATCTTTTGTTCAGTGACTGCAATAGGGCAATGGAAGATGAGAGAGAGGCAGTAGAAGACTGAAAAGTAAATTCCGTGTGGCAGTTTTGTTCAGTAGTGACCTGTGTGCTATGATGTTCCTACATTGCTATGACTTCCGAAAATCTCAGTGAAGCCCCTCTTAAACTCCCATTTTGAGGTCGGTTAAGTTTCCTCTCTTCAGATCCTACCTGCACCTACTCAGTAAGAAGCCTGAACTCATCTAGAAGAGCCCTGTCTTTCTATTCTTTCTATGACCCCTCTCCCCAATCTAAAATTCAACCAACAGCCTCAAAGGTCTCTGAATTCTGCAGGCACTCAGTAAATGCCTGCCAGCTCAGGCATTTCTATTCAACATGCACCAATAGCTAAGAAGGCTTTTGTCTCCCAGTCTCTGCATATATCCAAACCAGTATATAACGTCAATCCTAGCAGATCGTCTGTATGCTCACATCTCAGTACTAGTTCTGTCTCACTGGGTGCTAGCTGTTAACTTTACCAAATAGGGGCCATTGATTAGCCTTATTAAGAAGCCAGCTGTATCCTCCAGAGCTACAATAACTTGGAAACTTGGATTTACTATATTGTTACTCTTTTAAATAGGGGCAATATGTTACAGTACCAAGGAAGGGGGATTTCATTTTCATGTCTTTATAAGATACTTCATATAATTAAGCTAAACAAATAAGCAAAAGAAATAAACCTATGTTAGACTCAGCCTCCTGATTTTTGAGCAAGAAAATAAATTCATAATGTTATTTCTTCCATGATAATTTTAAAAACATGTAAGAACAATGGTAGAAGAAATTTAACTGCTGACGTTACATAATTAAAGTGGTGACACTACTGTAATCTGAGATGAAACCTGCCCAGTGAGACTGACCATTACACGTGCTATTTCAGGGCTCTGGATAGGGAACTGGTGCAAGTCTTGCCAACGTAAGTGGTAAAACACTCTAGACCTGCACACAGTTCTCAAAGTATGATCCACGGACCTTTGGAGTCCCCAAGACTGTTTAGGGGGTTCACAAGATGAAAGTTATTTTCATAATATAAAGACATCGTTTGCCCTTTTCATTCTCACCTTGTCACAAATGTACTGTGGAATTTTCTAGAAACTATATCATATGAGTAATGGCATCACTCTGACAGTTAACGACTGTGCTTGTGTATTCTCACATTTTAAAAAGTTTTCAGGGTTTCCTTGGTGGCGCAGTGGTTGAGAATCCGCCTGCCGATGCAGGGGACGCAGGTTCGTGCCCCGGTCCGGGAGGATCCCACATGCCGCGGAGCGGCTGGGCCTGTGAGCCATGGCCGCTGGGCCTGCGCGTCCGGAGCCTGTGCTGTGCAGCGGGAGAGGCCACAGCAGTGAGAGGCCCGCGTACTGCAAAAACAAACAAACAACCCACCCCCCCCCAAAAAAAAAAAGTTTTCAGTTTTAATTTCTAATATGGTAAATATTGCTAGACATAATTTATATAAACTACAAAAATCTACATAATCTTCATAATCTATATGAAGTTCTTTGAGGTTTTCAATAATTTTTACATGTTCCTTTTTTTCTGCTAAACAGTAAATTTTTTCTCTACTTTTTGTACTTACATAATTAACATCTGTCTTGCTAAATTTCCTTCAAAGAAGCTTCTACCTCATAGTATTCTATAAGATCCATCATTTTAAATCATTCCCATATTGACAGTTGTTTCTAATATCTGCTATTTTCAATAACAGTAAACATTCATATTTACATGCTTATTTCCCTAGGATAAATTCCACTAAGTAAAATTTTTTAGGGCAGAGAAATGAATTTAGTTAAGCTTCTTGCTATAAATCAGAAAATGGATTTCCAGAACGAGTGTACCAGCTTCACTCTCTCCACCATCAATACAGGACAATTCTGTCAGACTACACTCTCAGCAGTTCTAAGAATCTACCTATTTTCTTGTCATTCCAGTTTGATCAGAAAAGTATGGAATGGGAATTCCCTGGAGGTCCAGTGGTTAGGACTCTGCACTCTCACTGCCAACGGCCCGGCTGGGGGACTAAGATACCATAAGCCGCGCGGCGCAGCCAAAGAATAAAAAATTAAAATAAAAATAAAGCATTTAGGGCTTCCCTGGTGGCGCAGTGGTTGAGAGTCTGCCTGCCGATGCAGGGGACACGGGTTTGTGCCCCGGTCCGTGAAGATCCCACATGCCGCGGCGCGGCTGGGCCCGTGAGCCATGGCCGCTGAGCCTGCGTGTCCGGAGCCTGTGCTCCGCAACGGGAGAGGCCACAGCAGTGAAAGGCCCGCGTACCGCAAAAAATAAATAAATAAATAAATAAAATAAAGCATTTAGCACAGTGCCCAATTCATAATAACTGGTTAATAAATAGCAACAACTACCATTATTATTTTTAAAAAAGGAAAAAAAAAGCATGGGATCACATTGGTTTTCTCAATTTTTATTTCTTTGATTACTAATGAGGTCAAACGTTTCTTCATATTTTTATTAGCCATCTGAATATCTCTTCTTGTGAACTGTCTGAACATGACTTCACGCCATGTTACTCTTAACACAACATGTCAAGACATTTTTATAAGCAGAGCATTCTGGTGTAGTAAAGAAAAGGGTGTTTTCAATTAGCCAAATATAAACTATTAAGATGAATACCGTTTATGTAACCCAAATTTTAGACAAAAGCTTTATCTCCAAATTTGGAAATAAAGTAAAAAAAAAAAAAAACTTAAACACTTTATGCTGATCATTCTCCATTTGCCCCCAGATCTATTCTCTGTCCATCTCAGCCCTGCTCCGTGCCCTGGGAGGCTGACCTCTACAAAACGCATCACCTACTCTCCCTGGCTCTCATGCTCCTGATTGGGTCTGGCCAAGAATGTTACCAACAGGAGGTCATAGTGCAGGAAGAGAGAGGTTAAAAGTATTCAGTCCTGTCACCTCTTTCCTGCTTTCACTCAGTTCTGGTGTGGCTACTTAGACCACAGCTTCTGTTAGCACCTCCTCTTGCTGGTTCCAGCTCTCAGCTGGGCTCAGTAACTCTTGTTTCTGCCCCTGACCCCTTGGCCTGCACAGGTAATGGCTTCCTCTTCTTGTTAGTCCAAAGGTGCCTCAACTACACTTGGGTCTTTTAAATCTGGCTGCACTTCTCTAAAGAGTAGCTGCATTAAAACATTTCTTAAACAGCACCACTGAATGTGTTTGGTTTTTGCTGGAACTCTGAAAGATACACTAATTAAATTCACTATTCAATTTATATTTAGGACTGTCTCTGATATTTCATTTATCAGAAACATCTTATTCGGTGTTAGCTGAGTATTTACTTTGAATCTGGCCCGGTGGTAGGGTCTGAAGTCACATGATTCACATAAACGTGCCCTTCCTAATTTGGGCACGTTTTTTGTTTAAAAGTTAAAACCGTTAACATTCTCCAATTTCCACAGCATCAAATGAGATGACATTTAAACTCTCCATAACCTACCTCTTTCTTACCTATCTGATCTGAATCTCCAGCTCCTTAATCGTGCCTGTCTACCTCATAGAACCCGTCTCTGTCTACTGAATATGTCAAATTTCTTCCCCACCTTCAAAGCATGTTCATGAAGTTCTTTTTTTCAGTTGCTAGGACAATTTCACATTTTTTTCTCCCTAAACTGACCTAATGTTTAAAGTACTATTCTTTTCCTACCTTCTCTTTCAAGTTTTAAACATGCAATGGTGGTTTTTCTCTTATATTTTTCATCTCTAGCTTTAATCTGGCCTTAATCAAGTGCAGTAACATGTTTCATGCTTATATCTTGGGTGTCTTTAAAGTTAGAGAATGAGGTTTTTTTTATATGCTTTACCAAATTTGATATGATATTGAGCATATAACAGTTGTTCACAAAGACCTTTTTAGCTATTGTGAGAAAGGAGTTAGTCAATATATAAAATAATAAAATAGGAATAGAAAATGTAAATTATAAGAATAAATCAGTATTCAGCAGAGAATTTAAGGGAGTAAATTCTGACTTAGTGTAGTATAACATCAAGTATATGATTTAATTTTCAAAGATACATGAGCTGATAATTTAAAATAATTGATAAAAGGGAAATTCTCCAGTCCCCAAATACAGTTAGAATCACACAGGTTATGGATGTGGTTATTCATATGGAAATTGACTAACATAATCTGGAGGCTATTTTAATAGAATTATGATTTTGAGACTTAAGTGAGACCCATCATGAAACTACAGTAGCTAACATATCACAAGAAACCTAGGCCTAAGATTTTTCCTTCAAATTCCAGAGCACACATCTGTGTGTGTTCAGAATATGGAGGTTACAAGAGTCACACAGTCACCACTGAATCCTGACTCAGGTCAGATTCCAGAAGATGCTACAACCAGAAGCCTCTGCAGCTGCTTCCTAACAATTTCCTAAGCAGCTCTCACAGCTGCATAGTAAAATGTTGTAGGGTTCAGGGGAAGCACAGCTGTGCTCCCAGACACAGCTGTGCACCAGAAAAATTACTGGGTGGGGCTATACTTAGCAAATGCCACCCATTGTTATAGACCCCAACTAATGGGACCTGGTAACTTTGGTTTGCACGAGCACAAATATACCTTTGAGGTTAGTAGCAAAGGGCGTAAACCCACAAAGTTGTATTATGAGCTACTGTTTTGTTCAGCTTCAGAATAGAGAATTAAGTGCATTTTCTCTTTCCCAAACAATACCACACACACACACACACACACACACACACACACATGCTCTATTTTGTTTTGTTTCTTTGTGGAGTTAATCTCACTGGATTATCACTTGAAATGACACTAGTTTGAGTCTGCATTGACCCTGAAGGAAGCTTTACACATTGATCAGTTATATCAAAAAAAAGGGGGGGTAGGAAGAAAGCTTAATCCTTCCATGTATGTAGCCAAGAAAGCACAATCTAAAATTGTGCAGATAATAACCACTAACTCGGCCTTTAAGTAACAGCTAACTTTTCTGGAGAACTCTTGAATCAACACTGATTCAGCAAAATATTTATTGTGTGTCTACAATGTACAAGGCACTCAGAAACAAGTCTTAGATTTTTTTTCTTCCCATTGATGAAAAGAAAGAGCACTGAAAAGAAGACTGGTAAAAATACTTCTCTTACATTAGTGAATTTAAAAGCTCAATCTGTGAACTTTATGAAAAGATACCTTCCAGATTAATTTTTACATGTTTTAGCTATTTAGGCTTTCAGTTAACAAACTTGCAGTTCGTATCTGTGCTGCTACTAGTGCCAAAAAAAAAAATCATATATGGTATACCTGAAGTTTTGGAAAGTTTAAAAGAAATACTTACAGATTTAATTTATTCTGGAGCCTGCACTTTTAAAAGCAGTAAAACAACTAGTGTTTCCTTCATGAAAGAATCCCAAACATGTGACGAATGTTAATTATTTTTTTCAAAATCTATTTGATGTGACAACTTTAATCACTAATTAATACGTGTGTAAAATATATATAAGTCAAAGGATATAAATGTTGAAAAAGTAAATGGAATACTGGATTAATAAGATTTAATAATAAAAGCAAAATAACATTTACCTTTTTTCTGTCTGGTAACTATTCCCCATCGTTTCCTAAAATGCTATTTGGCATTCACCTTGCCTAAAATTAGTGTCATGACAATTATTGGATTTATCATGCTGATCTGTGTACCGATGCCTCATTTGGTCTTTATGCAAGGTGCATGAATAGTGCTAGGTAGGAAGCTGGCTATGTGAGACTGCAGAAGAGGTCTATGTCAGGATTAACCTATCAGTAGCTGTGCGAAAAAGTATGCAGAGGGTCTTGCAGATCAAAGCAATTTTTTAAAAAGATTGATAGTAACTAGTAAAAACTCCGGTTATACACCCAAAGAAAGCATTCATTTGGCAATGCCTACATTTTATATATCTCAATTGACATTAGCATTTTTTCTCTATTCTGTACCCACTTTAGGTAGTGCTGTCATTATGAGTTCATCAGCCATTACATTAACAAAAATATTCTTTCCTGCTTTTTCCTGGCATAGGCTTCTTCCTCCTCCCTTCCCACATATGCACTCTTCCAGTAACTAATCTCTACAACCCTGGCAGTAAGAATCTGAAATGTTTAGTGGGAGATTTAAAAGAAAGATGGGAGCATAAGTGCCAGTGTTTTAGCTCTAAAGTACAGAATTAAAATCATATATCACTCTCTCCCACAAAAGTCTTTACTCATTAAATGTATTTTAAACATAACTGTTCTAGAAATAACCATGTTGCCATGCATCAGAATGTAGATGAGATTTGAAGAGCAGACTCATATAACTTTAGCAACAACTTGAACTGCACACTGCTCTATGAATGAGAGCATTACAGGGATGACTGTTTTGACACAATTGAAATAAAAAACTTTGAACTTTTGCCCCTCTCTCAAACTGATGATCATGCAAGAGGAGATTATGATGGTCAGAAAGAAAAACAGATGTCTATAACTAGATCTTGATTTCAATGGAAGGCCACAAGAACATTTAAAACCAACATTGGGATTGATATATATACACTAACATGTATAAAATGGCTAACTAATAAGAACCTGCTGTATAAAAAATAATAATAAAATTCAAAAAAATAAATAAATAAAACCAACACTCATCACCTGGAGAACAGTGACTTAATGAAATAATTAAATCCAGTGAAGAATCCATGTTTGGCTTCTAGTGCAGTATTAGGTGCTCTCCTGTAATGACTATAGGATGCTCCGGGTGTGTGCAGAGTGGAAACCTAAGGCTTTAGTTCAGTGAATTTCTATAATAAACACAAATAGTAACATAACTTGCTGAAAGAAGAAAGGGAATAGAAAAGACATAAAATGACCATTAGCAAATGAGGCAAGTAAAGAAAGCATCAACTGACATAATGGCCTAGAAGAGAGAAGGCTTGAAATTTTTAATTACCCTTTTCACTTAGATGGAGATTTAGAACACACATTCTTTATGTCTTTTAATGCTCTTTTGCTTCATCAATGGAAAAAGACACTTACCCTAATATATATATTATATATAGTTTATATATATAATATATATAAAATAGTATATATGTATATACACACATCTATATGCATATATACTACCTATATGTATGTATGTATATATTATATAGATAACTTAGTATGTATGTATATATACTTTGCTAAAAGAAAACCTTCCCTATTGGTTATGACTGTTAAGTACTTAGAATGTATTACCATAAGGGGTGGTCAAAATTTATTTTTAGTATCCTTTTTTTAGTTTCTTATCTGACTGAATATATTGAGATCCAAAGAGAGGGATGAAATGGTTAAACTTCGGTGTTTTCGGTTAAATTATTAGGGGTATAATGACGTTCTGAATCATAAGATCCTGAAGGTACATGTTACCATGAGCCCCCAGTCAAGACAGGAAAGCAGTTACATATTGGGCCAGAAGACAATTTAATCCACATGACGTGGTCACTTAATGAGTTACTTTCCACACTTTATAAAAAAGAACCAGAATAGACTCAAGTAATTGCATTAATGTGCTGGGACATTTTGTGGCCAAAATCAACATACACAAATGTCCCGCTGCATTAAAAAAAAATAATAACAACTCTTTAAATGGTTAAGGGTAGCTTATAGGTCTGAAAGTTTCCAACCAATTCTTTGTGTCTTTCACCCTAATTCATCACTAGTTTGCCAACCACTATTAAAACACTTTCACATCTAAACGTAAAGGCCCATATCCTGACATTGATCCAAGTACAGAACTCCCATTGAAGTCGATGAGAACGTTGCATAGAAATCAATGACAGGATATGGACCTCAAGGCTGGACCATCTCTCCCCTGGAACCTTTTTTTTCATTGACACTCGGAAATTTGAGAGTATTACAAGAAACAAGACACGTAAAGCGGAGCATTTGCGGATGGGCTCCAAGGTTCTCTGTTCCTTCCCTCGCAGAGTTTATTGTGGGCCAGATGCCAATTGTATTTTTAAAAAGGGGGGACTGTAACAGTGTCAACTTCAGCGGCAGTGATGTGCTTAACTAGAATTTCATCTCTCACTATGCAGGTGAGCAGGCCTTGTTTTAATCACAGCCTCTGTTTTGGCAAAGACACTACCTTACAAACTAAATGAGTTCTTTTCCAGCTCTGATGTCTGAATTGGCAATCATAAAATTTTTTACAAAGTATACTTCCTATTCAAAACTTGAATAATATTGAACATTTTATAGTCTAATTTCCAATAACAAACTATATGAATTATTCTGCCGTGCCATAAACACTAGAAATAATCCTTCAGATTTAAATTGAGTCTTTCTTCCAGTAAAAATGCAAAGCATTTCAGGCATATTGAAGGTTATTCTTTCATTTTTTCAGTCTTGAACACGGTTTTCAAAGATCTTCAAGAAAATGCAAACATCTTAAAATAAACTCAAAAGTCATTCCTTCCTTACCACCACTATAATATCCTCATTCTCTTTACCTACAAATAGGAAGGCAATAGAAAATTACAATATATGTTTGGTCTAGTTCAAGTTTTAAACAAGTCAGGGAGTAGTTTTCTAAAAGGACAGCTTTGATTTATGTTGTTGCTCATAATATTAACTCATATTTAAAGTGAACAAGCCAATTACTCACCTTGGCCTTGATTCCCCTCTAGGTTAAAAATTGGATAGATTGTCTGGAATCAGTGGTTCTCAAATTTTAGCTTCCTTTAGAATCAACTGGACCCCACCCCAGCAGTTTCTGATTCAGTAGGTCTTGGGACAGATGGATAATTTGCATTTCTAACAATTCCCCTGAGGATACAGATTCTGCTGGTCTAAAACTACAATTTTAGCCTTTAGTAGGTGTAAGAATCAGCTGGGAAGCTTGTTAAAATTGCACTGCCCATCTCCCTTCACCCCTAATTTAGACTGAACTGGTATGGAGGCGGGGAGTCTGGGTATTCTCTCCGTAAGGGGCAGCCACAGCTAATTCGGATGTGGTTGATCTCAGAATACTCAGAAAAAAACTACCCTCTAAGTCCCTTCAAGCTGCGACCAAGTATGACGTTTTTTGCAAGTCAAATTAGGAAGACTAAAACAAATAGCCTAGGGACAGAAAACAAACACCAGAGACAAAGACATCACAGAGGTAATGCCATAAGAGGCTCTACACAGGTAATCTTTTAGATTCTTTATTTAGTGGCAAAAACCAATGACCAGACCATCTTCCATTCTAAGCTTATCCTTTGTAGCATTTTATGCATTTGTAGTTATATAACTGCCTATTTACAAGAAGGTATATAATGTCTATCTTGTCAATGGCAATAAGATGACCAGGTTCCATCATTTTTTAAATTTGCCATTATATCTATTAGGTCTGACATATGGTGATACATTTTGGTTGGGACTACTTTCTTTGGTATGGGAACAGTGAACACCTTTCTTGCTACTATATGGAGAAATCCTATAGACAGAAAGAGAACTCAGCAGGATTTATAAAATTACTTTTGAGTAAGCTGAGTAAGCTACTTAGCAAGGTATAATGCAACTATATACTTCATTAACAATATTCCATACACGTTAGGATTATAGAAATCTAATGCTCCTAATTATTATCTATTACATTGAAAAAAGTTAGTCCACATGAAAAACAGAAATACTTTGCCTCACTGAGAGCTCTTGTTTGAGGAACTAGAGAACTGTTCAATACCCCTGGCCACCTTAGTTCTTCATAAGAGCACCATTTGTCAGGATCATTGTTTTTGACTTAATGGTGAAATAAAGGGTTCCTTCCAAATTCAGGGCACTCATTCTTCTGGTAAGTCACTGAACACTGAGAAAATAACAAAATTTTCTGTAATTCAGCTCTTTATTTGCAAAGGGGAAATGTTTTTGGATTAGGAGATTTCTAGGGAAGGCCTCTTCCAGTTCCAAATTTTTTATGGTTTATGAGTTAGAACTACAAAGTGGACCCAAATGTCTATCACGTCAAAAATTCCATAATGATACATGGTTTATATTTAGTGTTAAATTTCTTTTTTTTTTTTAAGCTGGAAAAGCAATAACTCAGACCCTTATTTATTTGTTCAAGTCCGATGTGAGCAACTACATAGATTTGATTCCTGATTTTGAAATTCAGTCTACACAGCAGAATATGAGAAAACAACATATATTTAGTGTTAAATTGATATTATAAATTATTTCATTCTCACTCAGCCTTCTAAATTCTTTCATATTTCTTTTTATCTGAAATTAAATTATTTCTCTATGGGTAGATCTCCTGTTAAGTGTTCTTACCACAATACAAACAAATGATAATAAAAAATAATGTTTCTCTTTGAAATTCAAAAAAAAAAAAGTGGTCCTCTTTTTCAACCACTTATTAGCATTCTTCACATTATGGTTACCTAGTAATTAGTTTTTTTTTTTAATTAACCAGAATAACTGGGTATAGGAAATTAATTTCTCTGATTTTTTGTATATTTTTCATATACTACATAAGTCCCTGTGAGTGCTATAATTGTAACCCTTTATAATTGGCAGACATTAATTACTGAAATTGTACTAGAATTTCCATATAATTTTATACCAGAGCCACATGAATACTGAATACATTCATCATGTTTAGAATACCAATGGGAGAAATTAATCTCCAATTATTAAGGTATGCAAGGACTTGTATGAATATGATAAGGATGAGATACGCATATTCCTGAGTCCTATGTCACAAGTAATGTGTCTGCGTATGTTCAAGTGTATTAAATCTAGAGCAGTGGTTCTCCACTCACTAAAATTAATCCAATCCTCTCTTGCTAGAGGGTTCAGACGAGTAGAAGAAGGCGAGAAACAAACCATGAAACAGCTCCCAAGAGTGGAGGGCACAGAGTAATAGGTGATCACAGCTGTCCTCAAGAAACTCACCTTACAGATATCCCGACTTTTGCAGTTCTCCCAAACAGCCAAGCTTACTACCTCAGAGGCATTTTCAACTCCCTACTCCATGGCACACATGCTATAGATTCAACCTCCATAATCTCTTTTTAGATCAGGATTTCTTACCTTGAGGTCCATGAACTGCCTCACAATGTCTGTAAACCTACTGGAATTACATGCAAAACTGCACACCCATGTATGGACACCCTTTCTGAGTGACGCGTCTACAGCTTTTATCAGATTCTCAAAGAGGGCTGTCACGCAAAACATTCAAGGGCCACTGGGCTAAACTGCTTCATCCTTTTTCAATTCCACTGCCACCAAGCAAAGCCAGGTCCAGGGCTCCCTCTTCTGAATATCAGGGTTCCTCCCATCCAGTCTCCTGGCTCCTGTCATCTTACACATGGTGCTTTCAAAGTCATCTTCCTGAAGCGCATGATCAGTCATGATCAGTAAGCTCACGATTACTCCTGTTCACTAATTTTCAGGGCTCCCCGCTGCCCACTGAATAATGTCTAAATTCCTGGGTGCAGACGCCATGTCTTATTCATCTCTGTATCTTCCGTATCTAGCTAGCCCAAGAGATTCATGTTTTCAAGTTCTCCTGAAGTCAGAAACCTTTTGTGTCCCAGCCCCTACCTCTCTACTGTGTTATCTGCCCCCATTTCCTTTCATGAAGTCTATGCTACAACCAATTCAATCATCTGACCTCCTGTCAGTTCTCTGAACATAATCCACGTTTTCTCTCTCTCCCTGCATCTTTTAATCATGTTGGGTATTTTTTTCCCTTTGATTGGGGTGCTTTCCTGACCTCTCCACACCCAGATCACTTCTATCTGATGAAATCTCATGCATCCTTCAGTGCTTAAAAAAATGCTTCTCCATGAAGCCTTCTAAGCTCTGTCTCCCTCGTGAGAAATTATCACTTTCCTCTCTAACCTCTTTGAGCATTTCTTAGGACTTTACTTTTATTAAGCACACAGAACTCAAATTTTAATATTGAATAAATCATTTATATAGTTTATATATTACAAGACACTGTATACTCCTTAAAGGCAAGGCTGTATTTTTTTTCTCTTTCCCACAATACCTAGCATTGACTCACACACCATAATATGTATTTCAAGAATATTTGCTGAAGAAATAAATGAAAGAATAAATAAACACAAAGTCATTGATTTTTCAGATGCTTCAGATGTTGATGAGAGGTCAGCACTGGTTTTACTGATGAAGAACATGAGGTTCAGAGAGGCAGAGAGAGCAGCACAAGATCACACAGCAGTCACATAGTGACTGGCCAGTTTGGGCCAGTGCTCAGATCAGATATTTGAATTTGATCTAAGTCTCTGCCCACCACACAAGGATGCTCCTTTTCCGGACAAGAAAATGCACTTAGATATTTTATTTTTAAGCAACTACAATCCTGTAGATTTTATAATTCTAATTATTGGCTTTACCATTTATTACCTGTGTGACAGTATTTTACTTAGTTTTCTCATCTATAAATTGAGGGTCTAAATTTCACGCTCTCTGTGCTTCCTTCCAGCTGTGAAGTTTGAACTGCTTCTGTCACCTCACCCTTCTTTCTCCAGCAAAGAAGGTAACTTACCAGGTTTTCCCAAGTTTTAAGGTGCTCCACCTTCCATTCTGTGTTCTAAGTGACATCTGGTTATCAGTAGATGGTAATGACAAATACAATGCAAGGGAATAAAGAATTCATATGCAAAAATTAGGCTCGATAAAGGTAAGAGCTTAAAGAAGTTTTTTTTTTTGTTTTTTTTTTTGCGGTACGCGGGCCTCTCACTGTTGTGGCTTCTCCCGTTGCGGAGCACAGGCTCCGGACGCGCAGGCTCAGCTGCTATGGCTCACGGGCCCAGCCGCTCCGCGGCATGTGGGATCTTCCCAGACCGGGGCACGAACCCGTGTCCCCTGCATCGGCAGGTGGACTCTCAACCACTGCACCACCAGGGAAGCCCAGAAGTTTTTTTTTTTTTTTTAATAAAAGATCCTTTAAGATATTTAAAAATTCAAATAACTAGGTAAAAGAAAGGATAGTTCCACAGATCTGATACTTAACCTATAAGGTTCTACTATGCGAAGCTCCCATATGTTTCTTCATTGTGACAAATACGAATAGCAAAATAAGGTTTAAATCTGAATGGCTCTGAGTGCTGCCCCAACAATCAAAAGTGAAACTATTTTTCTTTCATTCTTAATATTCCAAATATTTTCACTTTGTTTCCCACACACGGCATTGTTGTTTCTTCCAATTTATATATTCTACCCTAAAAGGCATTCTCACCCCTCTCAATTCCAACACAAAGTCTTGGGCAAAATCTGGCATTACCACCAAGTTCTGTAATTCCCTATCCTGTCTTTCTTCTAGTAAATCTTATGTGAAAGACTTTAACAGTGCCTGCATTTGTTCCTTGATAATATGAATGTTTGTCATACATATAGTCTTCAAAAGAACATGCTTTGTCTTCTTTAAGTGCAACATACACTGGAGGGAACAGTATAATCCGTGTTCCAAAAAGAGGGTCTCAGAATCCGATGAGGAGAAGTTACTAGATGAGATAAGCATTATAGAGAAACAAATTGGCCCACTTATTAGTCAAGAGACCAAGCGAATCCCTTTAAGGCCTCTAGATTTAGCAGAGGGCACAAAATCTCATGCTTTCTAAATTTGCTTCACCAGATTTATTACTTTCTCTCAGGATACGTTGATTTTCAGTTGACTTGATACCAGAGTCTTTAACTCAAATCTAACTTATTGTATTTTTCTGTCATATAGAAACCTGAGCAAAACAATAACAGGTGATAGTAAGGGAAATTAATCTTCAGAGTCATTTTAAAATAAACGGCCTTATAACTCAAAACGCTACCCCATTCATAGTAGCTATTTTGCCATTATATTCTCCCAGAGGAGCAAATAATAATGAAGATAATGTGACAATGTATTACGATAACATGGTGTCTATGCACACACAGGTAGCTTAGGGTATTACATATGGGTATTTTGGATATTCTTCACCCTCTTTAAAGTACATATATATGCATATATGTATATTTATGTTATATATTATTTATAAATTTGCATAAACACACATACTCCATAGCGTGAACAGAAGAGGATAACTATGTTTCAAACTGTGATAAGCCCTATGCCAATCAATGGTGTTCAATTCTTGTTAAGCCCTGTAACACAGGTTAACTCATTGTTACTTTCTTACAGTTGTTGCTACATAGTTGCAGTACTGCCACTCAATTCTGATTTGTACTAGAAATTGTACTAGAAGTTGAGATATTGGGGCCAGGTGACCCTGTGCATTAAAGGTAGTTGTGGCAATGATACACAGTAACTCCTGGAGTTTTGGGGTGATGATGTTGAGGTACAAGAAACTTAGTAAGTCCCACGTAGGCTATAGAAGACCTCGTAGGACCTCACCCCAGACAGGTGAAATGCCCTGCCCACAACCCAAGCCCCCTCCCTGAGGACACGACGGACACTTGAGATTCCCACTCTCTGAACTTCCCCAACCTTATGTCCTCTGCATTCTTTCAGCTTTGCACTGTACAAATAACGTATAGAAAGCTATGTGTTGACACACCCACTTTTGTCAAGCCTCTGCAGGGCTAATTCACTACTGGTTTTAATTAAGAACACATTGCTAAAAAAGAAAAAAAAAAAGAACCAAAATATCATCCGTTCAATAAGTCAGCAAGGATTATGCATTTTACAGCTCTAAGATACTTCTAACATTTGAGGTATAATTTATATTATATAAAAATGGGCAGTTTAGTTTAATTCTATTAAGTTTTCAGCTGGGTCCATCATATATATATATATTTTTTCTCCTTCTACAAGGAAATATGATTCTCGCCTTAAGACTAAAGCAAGTTAGGCAGCGAGTATGACAAAATGGTTCAAATCATCCAAATTACAGCTTTTAATGAATGCAATGTTTATGTAAACTCTGAGAAACACAGCTGAAAGGAAACTGTAGGGAGATGTGAGGAACCCAGTGCCACATCAGCTGACTTGAAGCAGTTAAAGGGCCTTCATTGCAAACAGAATTCAAAGACAGGAGCCTTGGCCTTGGGTTGGTTATAGACCTGAACCTTGAGAGACAGTTGGAACTGGGAGGTAAGTTAAAAGGTAAAGGAGAAAGTCCAAGCAAAGGTTTGAAGACAAAAAACAACCATACTGCACAGAAAATCCCAGAATGTCCAGGCTAAGGAGTTTGGATTTTAATCAATCATAAATGCGGAGCTATTGAATGTTTCTCAGCAGAAGGGGGGATATATTCCGTTATAAAGGAATCTTAGAAGACATATAGAATGAATTAGCAGGGAGAAGGTTAAAGACCAGGAGGCTGCTACATTTATCCAAGTGTAAGGAAACAAGAGCCGAACCTGAACCATGGCAGCAGGAAGCGATACACGCTGATCAATGAAAGAACAAAGAATGTGAGTCAGTGTTCATGAGTTCACTCCAGGAGGGCTGTAAACTTAATCTGTACCTCCCATAAAGGAAATATAAATTGGAAATTCTAGGGGATTTTGGACTGAGTGTATTTGATATGAAATTTTGACTTCAGTTAATAAACATGTCTCAAAGAAAGAAATACCTACGAGATTTTATGTTATAACAAATTCTACTACAATTTCATATTGGACCCACATAATATCATAAGAATTACACTGAGATGGGACTGGGCTAAGTTCTCTGTACCTCCTTATATACAAAATGCAAAAGCTGTACAAAATAATCACTGTATCAGTTAAGGATTGTGTTCAGTGGCTAACAACCAAGATACAACCAAAAGAGAAGTTAATTTTGTCTCATGAAAAAGAAGTCTGGTGCAGGTATTACAGTTTTACAATATTCCTGGTGTCCCACAGTCCTTATTCTTCTGTTTCATCATCCTTGTTGTGTACCTTGAATCTTCATGGATGTAAAATAACGACTGACATTCTGGCCAGCTTATCTGTGTTCCAGGTGGAAGGAAGGCACCGCCCTCTTCCCAATGACTTCTACTTAAGAGGTTGCGCCTGTCTGCAAGGGAAGGGTGGACGGTATATTCTTTCACCTGGGTATATCGTCACCATGACTGAAACTGGGTTCTGTTAGTAAGGCAGAATAGGGGGTATTGGGTGGGTCACTAGCAGTCCCTCCCACAGTCACAGAAATTCCTCCCAGCTCTAGAATTTTGTGATTACAACTCCACACAGAACTCATGCACAAAGAAATAGCTACTAATTGTTTTCTAGTGTCTTCTTTGAAACATTAGCCTTCTTTTTTCCTACTGAATTATGGAAAATAAGTCTGTTGTACTCTAAACATTAAGCCGAAAGAAACTCCACATACCACATTCTACCTCCTAACGTGGGATTTTTTTTTTTTTTTTTCACTTATGGGCAAGCCACTCTGCCCCCAGATAAAAGACTGTCGCTTTTCTAAACTGTGCTGGACACTGATACGTTATGCTACAATGCAAATGTACTGTGAAAGCTGTCAGGGAATATCCATTATTTGCACGTGGCAAATTTGGAACTAACTATATAGTTTTTCAGCATCAAAAGCCAAGGTCTTCGAGTTAAAGTCATCTATTTAGGAACTTCAGGTTCCTGTCAACTTGCATATCTCTAAGGTCTCTTGTCATCTGAGATCACCATTGCCTTTAATATTTAAATAGAATGCATGACTACCCACCTCAGAGTTTGTGGGAAACCTGTCCTCCCTCACTGCATACACAAACCTATAGAGTTTGTTGAAATGCTTATCATCTCCTGGTCACCTCTTGATCTGATTTTTTGCTTTCATTCAGTTATCAATGTCCTCTGTTTCCTGTACTTTTGTGTCCCCTATCGCATTCCTTTGCAGCTTTACCCCATGTGGACACTGCCTCTATTCATTAAATCCCCCAAAGTACTATTCACAAAATGCTGTCACTGGTAACCAATTTTTCCTAATGATTTTGAGTAGCAGAGAGATGTTAGAGTGCAGGACGGTACAGATACCAACTGAATGTTTGACAACATTGTGCTAACAATGCATCAGATTTTCCCTGGGCGAAGAGAGATTTCTTTTTGACTCAGTCCATCTTTCTACCTTGCTCATTGCCCACATCTCTTTGGCTCTCTAGACCCTTCATTTCCCCTTCTCCTCAGCCTCCCTATTCTCTCTACTCTCTTATGCAAAGGAATTTAGGTTTCACTCCCTGCCTTCTTAAAAAAAAAAAAACAGAAAAAACCCAGTAGCATGGTCTATATCTGCAGACTGAAAACCTTGTTAAGATGCTCTGCTAAGTACAGGACCATTGATGCCAGGCCTCTCCTCTTTTTATATAATAGCAGACATTTTGAAATTATCAGCTTATGTTTCTTTTGTATAACCACAATAAAATCAGAGACTGATATAGCACAGCCTAGGACAAACCCAAGTTCTGAGAACTGGACCAACAACAAAAAGTAGCTCTAAAAGCATTAAGACATTTATTTTCATCACTCAAAAACCATCATTGTGAATCTAACTCATAACTCATAGCACTATCTCACCAAACCCTCTATTTTCCTTCTCTCCAAATCTATTATACCCCAGAGATGTATCTGGGTCTTTTACAATTTAAATTCCAAAGTCTCTCCCAGAAACTCCGTTCCTGGTAAACTTCCTATCACTTTCTTCCCCTTTTTCTTTCCTCCTGCTTCTCCAGTTCTGCCCCTCTACCTATTCTTCCAATTGTGCATCACAAGCCCCCCCAAAACTGGACAGAAACAAGTGAAAGAAGTTGACAACCACACCTGCCCCTGAAACAGGTAGTCACTAGCTAGAAATATCTCAGTATAACACTGATGTGCCCAGAGCCACCTAAGAAAGTGACCAATCCTTAGAAAGAAAGCCAAGAATGAATAGAAATCCACTGGTAAAGAGGAAATGACAGAGGACCATTCAAGAAGTACTCATGGCCAGCAGAGAAAGCACATAAAACATATTAGACCCAGCTATAGTCCAGCTTTAAGCCATGAAAAGTCCAAGGGACAACAAAGGTAGCAGGAGAGTTTAGAACTATTCTTCAGTTCTTGATTGTTGGCTTTGGTAATCACATAATCAAATAAACAAAACAAACCTAAGAATAGGTTGGGTAGAAATTTTCCTATTGCCCAGGAACTGGCAAATAATTTGGTTTGTTTGTCTTTTTGTTTGTTTGTTTTTTTCGGTACACCGGCCTCTCACTGTTGTGGCCTCTCCCATTGCGGAGCACAGGCTCCGGATGCGCAGGCTCAGCGGCCATGGCTCACGGGCCCAGCTGCTCCGCAGCATGTGGGATCTTCCCGGACGGGGCACGAACCCATGTCCCCTGCATCGGCAGGCGGACTCTCAACCGCTGTGCCACCAGGGAAGCCCCTGGCAAATAATTTAAAACA
Source organism: Orcinus orca (assembly GCF_937001465.1). Classification (NCBI taxonomy): domain Eukaryota; kingdom Metazoa; phylum Chordata; class Mammalia; order Artiodactyla; family Delphinidae; genus Orcinus; species Orcinus orca. The sequence goes on from NC_064565.1 coordinate 96,507,207, forward strand.
ACAGATTCAGTATACTCCCACATTCTAAAGAGAGCAGTCAGCAGTTGATTGTCATGTCCCAGTCAACACCTATGAGCTGTTATGAGAAAGAGTAGAATCAGCCCTACTAAAATCAACTACTGCCCTGTCCTCCCTCTCCCCATCCATAATATATAAGAGGGAATAAAGAGGGCAACTGAGAAGTGAAGTCTGGGTAGAAGTTATTAGCCTATACAAAATGCAGTGATCACTGTTAGAGGCCAAGTGAGGTGGGAGCCTCAAAGAGAATCATTTTTAGCATCTGGGGGAGGGGCCTATAAGAATGGAAGAATGCGAGAATGCATCTTTTTCTCCAACTGAATGCTTGCTGGAGGCCCTCTAGGGGCTGCCTTCAGAGGATAGTGTAAGGAGGGCGTTTTTAGAAGAGCATGTCAGATTCCCAAATTTGTGATGTGTACATTTCCATAGACAATGGAGCTTCCACTTCTAAGGAGAGCAGGCTTGCTGCAGTAGCCAGGTGGAAAAGAGCTACTAGTTCTGCGACACAGGTTGCCTATGAAAAAAATGGGGTAATCCTGAACCTTGTTCTATTTTTCTGCAACTCTCAGAGGACAGCAGTTCCAGCGGTTTCACTTCAATTAAAGAACACAAGAGAATTGGAGCCAGTAGACCAAGCAACCCTACATCTACATTTTCAAATGCCTTTTTTCTAGATTTTTCTAATATTCTCCATCTTTCTTTTTTATCTTTCATCCTGGCTCTGATACGTCCGCTTAAATGTGCTAGAACCCATGCTCAGGTGGTCTGCTAGGTAATCCAGCATGGCTTCCTTCAGCATTTTGCTTCTTGAGATCACAGATGCAAAACTGGCCCCCATATGTGTCTACTTGTATCCAACTCCACCTTGGCCTAGATCATCACCATCTCTTACCTGGAGTTCTTCAACAGTCTCCAAAACAGCCTTCCTGCTTCTAGTCTTGCCCGTTCTCCTCCACCTCCTCTCCATGTTGCAGTAGAAGTAATTTTCTTACAACACAAAATGGATCTTGGCCTTGCTTTGGGCATAGAATAAAATCCAAACTCCTCATTTTGCCTTATAATATCTAGCATGATCTGGCTTCTGCATTCCTCTCTGACCTCATCTCCTTGACCAAATGGCTTATTGGGTGACCTTCTAACTCTTCCTGTGCCACTCTCCAGCCACAACTGTCTTCTAGGAGCTGTCATATGTGAACTTCGTTCCTACCTCAGAGCCTTGATTCAGTCTGTTTCTTCCAGTTCTCTCTTTCTCTCTCTCTCTCTCTCTCTCTGCATAACTGACTCCGCCTTTGGAAGGTCTTAGGGTCTTTGGAAGACCCTTTGGAAGGGTCTTCTTCTCAGACCACGCAATCAACAGTAAGCTCCTCCTGCTATCCTCTGCCATAAAATCATGGAGTTAATGGAGAGAGGATTGTTCATATTATTCATTACAATTTTTAAATAAATTTTAGAACATATATATTTATTTTCTCATCTTTTATTTCTCATCCCTAATAGATTATAAATGAAATTGAAGATTTTTGAAAATTTGAAAGTACGGGAAAAAGAGAATGGTGATGGATTCGCTGACTGATGGAAGAAGGTCTCTGAGAAATAGGTGAGATCACCAGAAGCGTTCTTCAACATGAGTAAGGAAAACGGAAAAAGAAAAACAATGCTTTAGATGTAAATATGCCTTTCAATGAGGGTGCTGGGGAAAGAGAAATGATTAGTATGGATGATTGCCAGCTGACAACTTCTATCTCTTCAGTGAGGGAGGAAATAAGAGTGAGCATCAAAATCGCAAAGCACTGGGCTTCAGAAGGATGAAAAAGGCTAAAAATAGTTGCTGAAGTAGATGGGACAGAAAGCTGATCAGGGACGTTGCAAATGGATTTGTAGTGCCACCAAATCAAGTCTTCATTAAGTTATCCACTCAATAAAGATATAGCGGGTTCCAATTCAGTACCGGGCACTGTACTTGTTTCTAGCATCGCAAAGACAGATAGGCACCACCTTGTGAAAATGTCTCTGGATTTGAATTAGAGGATGCTAATTGTGTAGCCTCCAAAAGGTCCAAACAGCCAGCCATCTCACTTGGTTCCCCTTGGCTCTGGTCAGAAATGAGGCATTGGTCACCGACCTGCCCTTGCTCAAGGTGGGCTCTTGCATTTCATGAAAGTCTTTATTGTATGGAACTTACTCTATGGAATTTACAAATCCTTCAATATTGGAGCTTGTGATTTTTGAGGATTTTGCAAAATATCCCCATTCCTCCTTCACAGACCTACCTCTCCCACCATTTCCATGGGACACAGGGGCCTTTTGGTTCATGCCATCCAAGGAAGAGGAACAACTTAGGTGACCTCACAGTTTTCTAAGAGAGATATCTAAACTAAATTACAATAGCAATATTCAATTCATAACAGTAAAACAATTATGCATATTACACTTTAATATAATTTTTTTAAAATAGGTAACACTGATACAAATCCTTCTATAATCTGGCCATCACTTCACCTTTTCAATGGATCTTAGCTTTGCTGCAGCTCAGGTTAACTCCTCCTAGACTCTTGAACGAGCCAAACCATTCTTGTGGCTGACTAAGGCCATATGACACCAGCTGGGAATTCTCTCTTCCTCTTCTCCTTTGCAAAGCCTCCTTTTACTTAAGTTTGATCTCAAGTGCTACATTTTTGAGATTCCAAACAGTTCTGGATTATTGATAATCCTAGAATATCCAAAATTGTTTAACATCTCTTTTAATAATTAAATTTTGAATTGATGGTCCCAAGCTTAAAAGATAACCCACGCCCCCGGAACCTCACAAAATAATAAACCTACATAAACAATTAAAATACACAATCCCTTGAAAATTTAAGGCTGCAGATATCTGGGTAAGTAGTCTCAGATTGAGATTTAAAAATAAAAAAATAGAATTCAGAAGACCAAAAGCACCTAAAGTTAAAAAGGGGGATATGTCTAGATCTTATGGCTAGAACTTAAAGAAACATTATAATTATGTTACTAGGTTTAATAAATACTTAAGAAAACTCATCAAAAAGGCCACACTGATGTTTAGAAATAGCTGAGGCTCTGTTGACTCAGATGGCTTATTCCATCTCTCAGGAATGCAAGTTGTTAATGGCAGCATGAGAGATGAGGTGATCTACCCATAAACACAGGGCTCTGATTCAGCCTGAATGCTAGTGATTTTAATGCCAGACACATCCACTTTCAGCTGGAGGGTATTTGTTGAGAGCTGCCGTGGAGAATGGCCACACTTAGAAAAAAATGCACACCCTTAGCAACCACTAATGAATAAAATACAAACCTACTGATCAGAATTTGGAAGTTGCAAAATACAATATGATTAGGTATTCTGAAGTAATAATTCGGGTATATAAACAAAAATAGATCTGGCAATATAGGTTGGGTTCTACAGGTGTTACTCAAGCTACCCTTCGTGATCCTCAGAAATTTTTTCCCAAATAAACTCTGGAAATTCAAATCTTGTTTTTTCAAAATCCCTGGAGTGTCTTCCTCAAACCATGTGAACAGCATTTAACAGTGGGAATTTCTTTGGGTTGGCGTATTGAGAGCCCTTTGTCATGCCAACTGATATCTGTCTGTGCAAAGAAGATACACACCTCCGAGAAACACATATAGGAAAATGAGACACCAGTTTGGTGTCTGTCCCAGTATTTCTGACCACTTCCACCTGCTCACCCACCCTAGATATTGGCCCAAATAACTATTTCATGGAGATACCAGGAACTGCTGTTAAAGAAAAAATGAGAGAAAGTGCCCTGCCGTTAAATTATTAAGCAGAAGTCATGGTATCTACTTCCATTTCCACCTCTTAAAATGCCTATGACAGGGGGTGGGTAAATCAAGTAACTTGAGTCTCACTTTCCCGACTGCTGAAGCAGGGACTCAAATGTTGCTTTAGTCAACATCTGCTGAGCATTTACTATGCACCAGAGACAGTAGTAGGTGGTGTGCTAGGTACAGCCACTATTTTCAGGCAGCTTACCATTTATTTAGAAAGGAAGACAAACGTCTAAACATACACATAATATGCACACTACTACACGATACACTACATTTCTAAAGATTGCCATGAAGAAAAAGCAAGGAGTACAAATTAAAAATAAATAAATAACACAGAAATGTAGCTTAATCTGGGAGGTCAGAGAATATCTCCTTAGGGAATGATATTTAAGCTAAGACGGTGGGAAGGTAGGGGGTGGAGAGAACATCCCAAGACAAGGGAAGAACATATGCCAAGGCCCCAGGCAAGGAGGAGTTTGAAGTGGTCCAAGAACAGCAAGAAGACTCCTGTGGCTACACTGAAGGGGAGAGTGGCAGGAGATAAGGCTCTTTGTGTTGTTCTAAGAACCAAAGAGAAATGTGTGTGAACATGCTTTGCAGAGTGCAAAGCCCAGCCCAGTACCACTGTGAGAATGAACACAGTCATCAGTGTTTCAGAAGTCCTGTTCTCAGCAGCAGAAGCAGCAGGTCAAAAAGAAAAAAAACACCTGAACATAAGTTTTACCTCTTCTTCCATCCTTCCTAAATTGACTATTTCATCTTTGCCATCAACCGAAGTGTAAGTAGATTTTCGATTTGCATTATCAGAAGTCTTAAAACAAGACCTAAATTTCTCTCCTTCATGTACCCAACTGGGCTTCTTTAAAGCCGGAAGACAAAATTACTGAAGCTTTTTTATATCTGGGCAACAGAAAGCAGAGAGAGAACCTTAAAAATCCAGGATTCCTTTATATTTCCATTTGTGCCACATAGTGACATACAGGAAACAAAACAAACCAATGGAGAAGAACAGGACACTTCCTCTAACCCGTGTCTCCATCTCTGCCACTCATTTTCCAGTGGAATTTATTTATTTATTTACTTACTTACTTATTTATTTATTGGCTGTGCCTCGAGGCTTGCAGGATGTTAGGTCCCCGACCACAGGGATTGAACCCAGGCCCAAGAAAGTGAAAGTGTGGAGTCCGAAACACTGGACCGCCAGGGAACTCCCTCCAGTGGAATTTAAAAAATGGAATGTGGGAGGAAGAATGGTGGGGATTATTTCCAGCAAACTCATTCATCCATCCATTCGTTCATTCAATCAGCACATATTTATTGAGTATCTATCAATCTCTGTGATGTTGTACATAGGAATTCTCAGAATTGAATTTTATTATACTGATTAAGTTTCACAATTACCCAGAGACATCAAGGATCTGGGGGAAGATTCCCGTTTAAGTTATGACCTTATCTCCTTTACACAAATATACTGTTAACCCATAAGGATAATGTGGACTCCGGCTTCCTGGACAAGGCATCAGAAAGGGACTCTGGCATCAAGATGGCATAAAAGCCAAGGGTCAAGAATGGAGGGAGGAGAGGAGGAGAGACAGACAGACACCAGAGGGGAGCAGTGACAGGACCCTGGTGTGGGCGTGGGGATGGGCATTGATGTGTACAGATGGCATACTGATGACAGTGTGCGTGGACAGTGTACTTGAATGTGAGCTCACTTCTCTTCTCCGAAAACTGTATCAGGAGGCAGCTTTGTTTGGAAGAGTTTTTTTTTTTTTAAATATATATATATTTTGTCTGCATTGGGTCTTTGTTGCCGTGCGTGGACTTTCTCTAATTGCAGCGAGCTGGGGCTACTCTTTGTTGCGGTGCACAGGCTTCTCATTGTGGTGGCTTCTCTTATTGCAGAGCATGGGCTCTAGGTGCATGGGCTTCAGTAATTGTGGCATGTGGGCTCAGTAGTTGTGGCTTGCAGGCTCAGTAGTTGTGGCTCACAGGCTCTAGAGCACAGGCTCAGCAGCTGTGGCACACTGGCTTAGTTACTCTGGGGCATGTGGGATCTTCCCGGACCAGGGCTCAAACCCATGTCCCCTGCATTGGCAGGTGGATTCTATTTTTTTTTTTTTGCGGTACGCGGGCCTACCACTGCTGTGGCCTCTCCCGTCGCGGAGCACAGGCTCCGGACGCGCAGGCTCAGCGGCCATGGCTCACGGGCCCAGCTGCTCCGCGGCATGTGGGATCTTCCCGGACCGGGGCACGAACCCGCATCCCCGGCATCGGCAGGCGGACTCCCAACCACTGCGCCACCAGGGAAGCCCAAGCAGGCGGATTCTTAACCACTGCGCCACCAGGGAAGTCCCAGAAGAGATTCTTAAACCAAAGTCATCACTAAAGCTTGTGCCTATTTCAATAAGTGCTGTCTCCAGAATGTTTCGTCTTCTGTCTCCCATACACTGAATACCTTGGGAAAACTGAGCTCACAGTGATGCATAACAAAGTATCAGGCAATTGCTGCAATGAGAAACAAAATAAAAGGATTGCTTCTGGGAAGTTGCATATAAGAAAGGATACAGAATGAAGTAGAGAGGAATTATCATGAATGTGGTTGAGGGAAACTAAGAATGGGGTGTTGTTCCTAGAGAAGAAGTATAAAATCATTTGAAGATGCTTAGCTGTACATGATAAACCTGACTTTTAATTGAACTGTCTAGAAACCAACCAGAAGCACAGAGATATAGAAGAGTTAATACATCCCAGAAGAACTTCTCAGAAAATCAGAAAAAATCTCTTTTTATAAGGCATCAAGGCATTTTATCAGCCAATCAGTTTTTGTTCATATATGCAGCTGGAATTAGTGGGGGAGGGAGAAGTTGGTAGATACAGAATCGTACATTTTTTGTTAAGTTTTTCCAGAAAGAAAAACAAACAAGGTGAAGCATGGCAACTGGGAAAAACTGTTCAAGGGGAATGTCAAGAGCTAAGCTAGCTAGAAATTTGCTCTTATAAAGGGGGTAGTCTCATATTCCCTACAATATCAGGAACAAAAATTCAGATATAATAACACATTTTTAAAGGAGACACAAAAAGTGTTTTGCTAATAAACACATCACGTACACTTTACAGAGCTCCTTTCCTGAACACGGTGGGAAGAATACAATAGAAAATCTGAAAGAAGGATTGCTCTTCCTCTGATTTCTTTCTTGCTTTGTCATTTTTGACATTTCAAACACCAGTTACTCTCCTTTTAGTTATACAATCACTGTAAATAGTGCTGAGGTCTTTACGGGACTCCATCACAGTTATTTCCCAATCTGTTCCAAATCATAATTTTGACTCTTTAAAGCTTAAAACAATTAGATTAAATGTTCCCTGAAAACAACCACCACTAGCATTACCAACACAACCACCATTCGTGCCCAAAATGCTTTCAATAAAATTTACCAAGTCAGTGTTAAAATGAGATTAAACCCACGTGAAAGACCCAAGTCCTTGCCACTTAAAGGGAACTGACATCCTCGGTCTCTTTTGGACACACATTAAATATTCATCTAGTTGGAAAAGCCAGTTGTAAGGAAAAAAAGGTCCAGCTGTAGATGTAGCAAATTTAAAAAGTCAAACTCTTTCGTATTTAAATATTCATTTTTATCTCACCAGCTAATAGAATTGAGGACTCACTCTCAGATATGTCTATAAAGCAGTTTCAGGTGCTAGTTCTAGGTCACCCTGGGTTGTGGATAGAAGAAGAATCATTTATGAACATACATACATATAAATGGTGCCCTTATACCAAGACAGTACTTTGCTGGAGGCATCTACCTATTGCCCAGATACATTTAAAGCACAGAAAGCAACTGTGTGACGATTTCCCACCAGTTTTTGAATTGCCTATTCAACTCAATCTCATAATGGAAACAAAGGCTTTTTAAAAAATTTGATAGCAATTTATTAATGATGAAATATAATCCTGGCCTCTTTCATCAAAACCTAACTTCTCCAATCAAAAGGCACATTACCATTCCCTAGTTCCAGGCTCCATTCTCTCTGGTTTAGACAATTTAAATAATCTCTTAATTGGTCTCTCTTCCTCTAATCTCTCCCAACTTAATCCAGCCCTCACAGTGTCAGGATACCTACCTTCCTAAAAAAAATAAAAATAAAAATCTAATTAAATTTCTTTTCCTCCCTATTCATGCTAGAGGATAAAATCCAACTCATCAACATAACATTTTTACTACAAACCTATCCCAACCTGCCTGGCCATCCCATTACCATTTCTTGTCTCTGACCACTCAACCCTCTAGAATACTCATTCGCTTCCAAATGTCCCCACCTCCGCTCTTGCATTCCCTGCCTGGAATACCCTTCTCCTCACTGCACCTGTCAAAACCTTACTCCTTCACGACCAAAATATTTGAACAATCTCTCTCACCCTCAGAGCTTATAAAATGTCATATCCTTTTGTACCCTTTGTCTTTAAACGTTTGGGGTTTTGTTATTGCCGAGGGATATGCCAGGTAAGCCTTTATGTTGAGCGTGCCATATAACAACGAGCCCCAAAGCCCCTTCTGCACACCTCACGTAAGGTGCACTCTGTTGGGTTTTCACATCGCTTCTATCTACCATTTGTCCCCCAGGGAGGCTTTCTGACACAGAAAGTCATCCCTTCTGTGTCAACCCCAGTGCTTGAAAAAGCATAAGCATTCAAGTGTTTGTTGGATTTTACTGATGTGGAAACATCTGCATTGGTAGGTTGGCCAAATTCAAGCTGATTCACAGTCATAGGAGGCGCCCATAGAACAATTTTTGAAGACCATTCAGTCTAACGGTTTTTAAGCATTTTCTGTTTCTTTGTTTTTTTGCCTTGCTTTTAGTAGAGCAATCCTGTTTTCAACAAGAGGTTTATCTGAAAGCCCAAGATGCAAAACAGATAAGAACCATTCATGTTAAAGCCTGAGGAAGCACAACCACAAACTTCCCCCTCCCATCCCCTGCCATTAAAGGGAGTCTGAAGAACACAGTTTAAAATCCACTTCACAAGTTAAAAAGTACGGAGGAGGAAGATACCCCAAATTCTAATACCCAGATCTTACATTATTTCTAAGTTTTATCACAAGCAGACATTGCACACTTCATATTGTCAAGTGAAATAAGTTCTTAAGAGTATGAGAAGTACCTTATGGCTTTCCAGAGAAGTTACATGGTTTCTAGTAACACCCAGTCACTAATATGCCTATTTTTCAAGTTATTCTGGAAAGTGACTTGCTTAAAGGCAACACATTGCAGTGTTTATGTGTTGGCCTTTTTGCATGAGCTCATTTTCTGGGGTGGGAGTGAAGCTAGGAGGTCACAAGATGGGGAAATGCTAGACTGCTAGATGGTAAAAATTTCTCAGTTTAGTAAAAATATAGCCGTGTTCCTTGGCTGGATGTAAGGCTGAGTGATCCAATGAACTATGGGGTTATGGGCCAGGGTACTTAGGAAGAAAAGCAATAGTAGAATTAGACAAAATAGTATGTCTCAGCCCTGCTGAGAGAGACAGCATTCTTCCCATTTCTCTTTAGACCACACTATGACACTAAAGCAGTTAAGATCTGCAAAGAATAAAGCAAGTTCTTAGGACCCCCAAGGATGTTCATCTTTAGAAGCACAGGAAGACATTAGGCTGGCATGCTCCTTGAATGGCAGTGGTGGACACCAAATATTTTTAAGTGACTTTGTTGGTGATGGCACTAACGTGGCCACCAGATACAAAGTATGTGAACAGACTTGTTCTTGGACATAGTGGAGACTCAAGGCTGACGTCCTCTGATGGATGGGAACAACAAGCCGGTGACAGAAACAGCAAGCTACTCACAGAATGTGGGAATGTTAATGGTTCACTTTCATATTTTCATCAATTATGAGAATTAGGGAATGAAAATAAAGCTGGGAAGTACTCTCTGTAAAACTCATCTCGTTTGAAGGAAAAGTTTTTCTACCTCAGCAGTCTCAACCTTTTAGCTTTTGTCAAAAGTTGGTCTGAAGCAATTAATAATGGTGAGGGGCTTCCCTGGTGGCGCAGTGGTTGAGAGTCCGCCTGCCCATGCAGGGGACACGGGTTCGTGCCCCGGTCCGGGAAGATCCCACATGCTGCGGAGCAGCTGGGCCCGTGAGCCACGGCCGCTGAGCCTGCGCGTCCAGAGCCTGTGCTCCGCAACGGGAGAGGCCACAACAGTGAGAGGCCCGCGTACCACAATAAAAAAATAAAAAAATAGAAAATAATGGTGAGGAACAGTCTACGGTACATGCTAAACACCTATCACCATATCGTCTCAAAGTTTTGCCCTTGAGATAACCAGAGGGTGCCATCTCGAAGTAACTCACTCTAACTCCCCCACAGAAATGACTTCACAGAGAGCTACTTTAATTTTGTACCCTCGTTTTTTCTTTCTTTTTTTTTTTTTTTGCGGTACACGGGCCTCTCACTGTTGTGGCCTCTCCCGTTGCAAAGCACAGGCTCTGGACGTGCAGGCTCAGCGGCCATGGCTCATGGGCCCAGCTGCTCCGCGGCATGTGGGATCCTCCCGGACCGGAGCACGAACCGGTGTCCCCTGCATTGGCAGGCGGACTCTCAACCACTGCGCCACCAGGGAAGCCCTCGTTTTTTCTTAATCAAGTGTTGATGTCGATGACAACATGCCTACTAAAATGTTGATCACTAACTTTTATATAAAAACTTTGCAATAAATTCACCTTAGAGTTTAGAAAAATGGTAGGAGGTAAATGATTTTACTGAAAACATCCATGCATTGTATCTTTTTTGGTTTCATTGTATTCTTCACCAGATGTTCATGAGGAGGGAAGTATCCATTTTACAGATAAACAGAGCAGAGCTCAAGTATGTTACAATTTGTCCAAAGTAAATGATGAGTGAAGGGCAAGACAGAGATCAGAACTGACCTCTCTCCACCCTCACTGTCCATTCTACTCTCCCATTGCCTCTCGACAAAATGTTAATTTCTCCTGTACAGATTCTGAAAACAATGGGAATCTACTGGATTTCTCTTTTTATGTGTCTTCTAGAGAATTCTTAAGTGACATAGCTCTGGGGTTCTAATATAAGTTTTTACCCTTATTCTATTAGCTAAATTGTTCTTGTAGCTTTTCACATCGCTCCTAAAATCTTTTTGGAAAGTAGGAGGACATAAGTAACCAATTTACTAAGCATTTACCCTGGAAAATTCTATTTTTAACCTTATGATTCAAACTAGAAAGTAGGAGCTTTATATATAGTAGATAGTATTGGAAGTCACTTTAAAGTCAGAATTTTTAATATACATTTTACGTTTGTCATTTTTATCCATCTTTACTAAGAATGGTACCACATATGCAACTTAATGTAGGCATTTTTTAAAAATCTGGAGGAATAAGCAGAGGTGGAGGCCAGTCAGAATCCATCTCAAACCAACACGTCTGCTTGCTCACAAAAACTTACCCAGGAATCCTGCTTGGTGTCCTGGTTATCACACAGCTATCCTTCAGTAAGAGAAAGTAGAATGTTCCCCACCAGACTGCAGTTTTCATTGCATCATATTTTGAAATGAGTCCACGTACAATACGAAAGACATCTGCGCTGACAGTTGTGAAACACTCAGAATCCCATAGGCATACACTGAGAGTTCTATAAGAGAGGGACACGGCTGACTAATGGACAATGTCAGAGCCATTCAGCCTCTGCACTTGCTTAGCTGAGTAATGAGTCAGGAACAGTTAGGCTGGTCTGTTAGCAAAGGTGGACAAACCAGTCTCAAAACACCAAAGACGCATCATCTAGGAATCTGGACTCAGTGGATTGCTGAATACCAGTTGCTGCCTATAAAAACTGAGTCATCCTGAGAAGTTGTCCAGGGAGTGTATTGTCTGAGGGGAGCTTGAACCTGAAACGCCATAAAAAGTTTCGCAAAATTCATCTGACCCAAAGATTACACTCTAGTTACATGTGTGCTAAAGAGATTTCATCAGCATCCATAAAGATGAGTGGTTCTAACACCTACAAGGTCTGAGATGACATTCTGGAAACTACTCTTGTAGAGGAAGGGCTTCTATGTGTAAGACATATATAAAGTGGGTGTTATCCAAAAGAATCTTTCAGGAGACTCAACAGGATAATTTCTTTTGTTTGTTTAACGAACCAGGATTCTTCAAAGCAGAAGTAGTATCTAACACAAATAAACATTTATATGTATTTAAAAGCCTTGGTATTTTAAAAGTTATACCCCAGTCTAATAAAAGGAACTGATTTTAAAACAAAACCCAAACAATTCTTTAAAGACAGAGCTTATCATTTGGTATAGGTTAAGAATGAAATATATTATTTTTATTTCTAAATTTTGATTTCAATAAACATGTGTTCCTTTCTTGGGCAAGAGTTTTGCTTAGGAAAATACAAGTTCAATAGCCTTTTCTTCATTATTCTAATCAAGACATTGCCAAGGGTAGAACCTTTAGGAAATGCAAAAAAGAAAAAAGAAGAAAACAAATTTTTTTTTTAAAAGGCTGAAAGAGAAAAGTGAATCCATAGGCTTATGTTACAAAACCACAGACATAACTGGGGAGAAAACTTGGGGACAACAGAGTGCCTTCTGGATTCTCTCTCTCTCCCACGTGCCTGCCTTGCTCTGGGTCAGCTTTAGTCCCTCAGCCTGGCTCTGAACGGGACACATCCGTGGGCAGCTCAGAGTTCCCAGCTCAAGAGCTTGTAACCAGAGACGATAAGAAGGCTGCACCACTAACTCTGGTTAGACAAAGTCAGGAAAGGAACCTGGGCAACTCAGCATGGGTCACATACTCATGCCTAGACCAATTGCCATAGTATACTCTGCTTAGAACAGCCAAAATCACAGCTCTCCCTGTGACCAGGGGAAGAGGTGAGTCCGATCGGCAGCCACCATCAGAACCACATCATCAGAGTTGAGCAGAAATTCTTTTGAGTAGGCAAAACAATCAATATTTACTCCCCAAAGTATTTACAGTTAACACTGTGATTACCCCAAATGTGTCCTTTATAAGTCTACATACCAGTTTTACATATCCGTGAGTGTATATGTACATATATATATACCCTAATATATATATATATATATATATATATATATATATATATATATTCTGTGTGTAAATACATATACATCCTAAGAAGCACTCTTTATATTTCTGCACTTAAAATAAATTTTCAAATTATACACATTTAGTACAAAATGAGTTGTGAAATGTTGTGCTGGCAATCTCTCAAAGACACAATAGAAACATTTTTACGTACAGGACATTTCCTTTGGGTACAAAAATCACTGAACTGTAACATTCAAGATTTCATTCAAAGGGGAAAAATGTGAATTTGGGGAAACAGAAAGGCTACTACAATTGTCTTTGTAAACAATACAGAAAAATATGTATTTCTGGCAAATAAGTAAGGCCATACCTTCAAAATCGGCTTTAAAATATTTTGGAAAAGATTATGTTCTATAATATTCCAAACTGAATTCTAAGCTGAGGAGATAAAAAAATTACTTTAATTAAAAAAAAAAACAAAACATGGGCTTCCCTGGTGGTGCAGTTGTTGAGAGTCCGCCTGCCGATGCAGGGAACGCGGGTTCGTGCCCCGGTCCGGGAGGATCCCGCATGCCGCGGAGCGGCTGGGCCCGTGGGCCGTGGCCGCAGGGCCTGCGCGTCCAGAGCCTGTGCTCCGCAGCAGGAGAGGCCACAGCAGTGAGAGGCCAGCATACCGAAAACAAAAAACAAAAACCAGTAGATGAATCAGTAAATCCAACTTGGGCTGTGTTGAAAGGTGTCAAATTAAGAGATTATGCACAGACTGTCATGATCTTCCACGTGGGTCAGACTGCTCACAGCAGGCATGTGGACTCTGACCAAGCCATGCTCTGGAAAGCAAGTTTCTGACCTCAACAGGAAGTATATTCTGAACTTCAGGCCAGAAGTAGGTGCAAGTAAAACTCTAGGTAAACTAAGGGTACACCGTGAAGCCAGAGGTCAAAAAAGGGCCCTGAATTCATATCAGATAAGGTGCTTGGAGTCAGGGGCAGCCCAGACACTAGAGGTCAGTGGAGAAGGCAGCAGCCCAGAGGCCGGAACAGACCCTGTTACTGGAGAGAAGAGCAGAGAGTCCCCTGTTTGGCATACCACTCATACAATCCTAGAGATGAGCAAGTTATCATATGCATTATGCAATCAGAGTATTTATTAGAAACAAGTACAAACCTGGTGTAAGAGTTCCTTTAGTTGAAAGCTGAAGTACCTTCTAGGGGTTTTCTCATATCTTTTCTGTATCTTTTCATATCTTCTTCTGTTTGTGTATGGACCAAGGCAACAGGGAAACTGGGAAGCAAGGCAGGGCACCAAATGGCAAAAGAAGGATTAAACAACAACAGTGAAAATGCTGGCCTCTAGCCACTTGCACCTGGTAGAGGGTGTCAAGAAAAAAACCACAGATGTATGCCTTGAGCTTTTGCAAATCTAAAAAAAAAAATCTATTAATTCTTTCAACAAATATTTATTGAGTATTCATACCTGTCAGGCAGTTTGCTAGGAGGTAAGGATGCAAAGATGCAGAAGACACAGTTGCTTCCCACGAGTAGATTTCAATACCTAGGGTGAAGCCAGCAAGTAAAATGTATATTATGAGTAAATGTCTAACCAAGGTATATATTACTATAAAAACCTAAATGAGGGAGCATGTCACTCTAACTGATGAAAAAAAATCAAAAGGCTAAATTTAAGTTTAGAAACTAAAAATGGATAAAGAAATCATGTCCAAACAGATTTCTTGTACATGTTGAATACTTCCTGCTTTGGGATGGGCCAGAAATATCAAGATAACAAGTTGAGTGTATTCTGCTGAAACCAGGAAGTAAAAAGGACCATGAAAAATAAACCTAAAAAAATAATGAAACGAATATTTGAAAGATTTAATACACAAAAACGGGGCTGAATTTGGAATGAGACATAGGAAGGAGACAGGCGTACTTGTTCCATAGGAAGGAGACAGGCATACTTGTTTATTTTCAAGATATCGGTTCACCAACTCAATTTAATGTTTGCTCCCTTCAGTCTAGAAATCTTCCAAAAGAGTAACAAGAGTCCTAATCTGTCCCTTATTCAGCAAGACTTGCAATACAGAGAACTACAAAAAAAAAAAATTCTTCCAGGCTCCACCCGCCCCCCTTCTTTTCTCCTTCCATGACCTCTTGTAAGTCTTTGATCATTTGAAAGGAATGTGTGGGTGGTGTGTAACCTTTAGAAACGTTTTTCTGCCAATTTACTATAGGGAAGTTTTTCTTTTTTTCCCTTTGCCCTAAGTTCTGCACAAAACCGTGCCCCACTGCATTGTGCAAAGCTGTTCAGAGTCGTCCTCGAAAGACTCCAGTGAAAAGAGAATGGAGTTGAGGCTGTGAAACCAGACAGCACCCCCTCAAAACCAGATCTTTGCGGCCCCAAACAATTCTGTCTCTTTGTGTGGGATAGCTAGTGGTTGGTGAGTCATGTTACCAGGTGTATTTATAGACCATGAATTAAAAATAAATAAATAGAAAAGCAGTTATCGCCTCTTGAGAGTCTCAGAATGAGCAAAGAGACTAGCCAAAGGAATGTCTGAAAATCCGAAGTGTCGCTATTATGAGAGAGCAGTCTAAACTCAACAGACCAGCCTAGGATAAAAGAGTTCATTCAAAAGACAGGGATTCTGGCTGAGTCCTCTGCAGAGTCCACAAGATTATTCACACAATGGCTTGCACTTGAAGGATGATCAATAAAATTTGCTGTGGAGTCACTAGCAACGAGTATCAATGAACTAGGTGGTTCTCGTTTGTTTCCTGCATCTATTTCTCCTTTAAGTTTGAAACATGCATGGTGTGTAAGAATGATATTCCTTTTCATTAAATTTTCTTTTTTTATATTCACTGCATATTTGTTTTTTAAAATTAATTTTATTTTTGGCTGCGTTGGGTCCTCGTTGCTGCACGCGGGCTTTCTCTAGTTGCGGCGAGCAGGGGCTACTCTTCATTGCAGTGCGCGGGCCTCTCACTGCGGTGGCTTCTCTTGTTGAAGATCACAGTCTCTAGGTGTGAGGGCTTCAGTAGTTGCAGCACGTGGGCTCAGTAGTTGTGGCTCGCAGGCCCTAGAGCACAGGCTCAATAGTTGTGGCACATGGGCTTAGTTGCTCTGCAGCATGTAGGATCTTCCTGGACCAGGGCTTGAACCCATGTCCCCTGCTTTGGCAGGCGGATTCTTTTTTTTTTTTTTTTTTTTTTTTTTTTTTGCGGTACGCGGGCCTCTCACTGTTGTGGCGTCTCCCATTGCGGAGCACAGGCTCCGGACGCGCAGGCTCAGCGGCCATGGCTCACGGGCCTAGCCGCTCCGCGGCATGTGGGATCTTCCCGGACCGGGGCACGAACCCGTGTCCCCTGCACCGGCAGGGGGACTCTCAACCACTGCGCCACCAGGGAAGCCCCAGTTTCAGTTTTGAAACAAGAAAAGTTAGGCAGTGGTGGAGAGGTGGATGTAAAGCATAAATACACACTTCAGGAGAAAATGGTATCGGCCATTGAAGCCACTAGGTTTCTGCAGTCACTTAAAAGTGGTCTGTGAAGTGGGATGCACTTAGCCAAAGGATGTGCAAAATCACCCATTTTAATGAGGGAGAAAAAAATCGGAACTTAGATTTATATGTATTTTGTCTAAGAAAAGAAATTAGACTTTACTAATATTTAATATATGGATAAAAATCAACATATATAGAAAATATACACATGGTTGTGTGTTTTGTGTTCAAATATCTTTTTCTGTTTGGCTTTGGTTACTCACTGGCTTTTTGTATCATTTTGTCTGTTTCACTCATCAATGTTTCTAAAGTTTTAGAAGAGGGCTGGGATATGGAGGCATTCAAAATACTGTGTTTTCTTGAGTGAATTGGAATATATTTGATTAGAAAGACTGAAGACTACTGGGTTAAAATGGAGTGTAATAAAGGTGAGGTTTTTCAAATGATTAAATCAGATTCAAGCATCAAATAGTGCTGATGTGTTTATCAAATTGTATAGATCAGAAAGGCACCCATCAATGGCTCGCTTCAGGCATCAAGTCCTTGGGATAAGGAAATGATTAAGCAAACAATTCAAGGTCCAAAACAGGCCTCTCTGCCAGCCAGAGAGGGAAGCATCTTTACCTGGAGTTGGACACCAGAGAAGACTGGGGAGGCTGAGGTGATGGAAGTGGGTCTGGGGGAGCCTGTTGATTCTAAGAGATCTGAGACCCATAAAAATCCCAACCATCATCATCAAAAAGACATTAAACTACACAAAATCCACCTTAAACCAGACTTGAAAAGTTGCCATATCTTCTCAATTTAAAAGAAAAAGGGAAAGTCTTAGACACTGGGTAAAATAAAAATAAAAACCACAGCTCCTATTAAGGAAAAAAAAACATGGATTTGCTAGTCATATATAAATACCAAGTCACCTATTTATTACCTGTATAATCTTGAGCAAACTCCTTGACTTCTCCCACCTCACTTTCCTTATGAATTAAAAAAAAATCACTAATACATCTCACAGGTCTATTGATTAAATAAATTAATGAAGCAGTCCCCAAATCTCAGTCTTTCTTATAATATTTTAAAACTTTGAATCTAACAGTAATAGTATTATTTCACTGTTATTTTTCCCTTAAAAAAAGAAAACTTTGTATTATTATACACTATCATGTATCATTAATAGTATCATAGTATCATAAAGATACTATAGTATCATAAAGATCTATAGCTCCTAAAAGTAAGGGAACCACATCATTCAGTTGCCTGAACAGTTTATTCCTGTTGTCCCGGTGTAATTATTAATACCTTTTCTTTTACTTACAAAAGTATTTCAGTCTAGACAAGAAATGATGGGGTCACCTGTCTAAAACTATCTGTGTACCCCCAGGGGTGTACTTAGCATTGGGGAACACTGACTCACGTGTAAGACATGCCGCCCACAGTACCTGGCATGTGGAAATCAATCAACCGTGAGAGTTTTCATCCTTCCCTAAGTGCATGTGAGATGGGAATCATGGCCCTAACAGCTCTAGAGGCTACAGAGAGTGGTGGTGGTCACAGGGGGGACAAATGCTGTGGGAGAGCGGGGCACGGAGCCAGCAACAGCTGTGGTCACCATCCTTTCATGTCCTATCCTCCCAAGTGAGTTATGAGAAACAGATATGTATTGGATACTGGGTGATTTGTGCGTAGGTATATTAATGAGTGAGCACAATTTAGCATCTCCAAAAGTGTGAAAGTGATCTGCAACAGAACACCTGCAGACATAACAAACTTCCAGTTGTAAGATAAATAAGGATATAAAGTACAACATGATGACTGTAGTTACCATGGCTGTATGGTATACTTGAAAGCTGTTAAGAGAGTAGATCCTAAGAGTTCTCATCACAAGGAAACAGACGTTTTTTCTTTTACTTTTTTTTTTTGTATCTATAGGAGATGATGAATGTTAACTAAACTTACTGTGGTAATCATTTCACAATATATACGAGTCAAATCATTATGCTGTACACCTTATATTTATATACTGCTGTATGTCAATTATATCTCAATAAAACTAGAAAAAATTAAATTAAAAAAAAACACCTGAAAACATAAGACAGCAAGGTCTTTTTCTCTCTGTTTGTGTTTATATATATATATATATATATATATATATATATATATATATATATATGTATATAAAAACAAGAATTTGTGAGACACTAAAAATTGTGACGAAAATCCAGTTGTCTTCCTCTGAGCTCAGACTGAGTTAACAAATTTTGGTGGCGATTGGGGGGTTGATTTCAGATTCTCTCTTAGACTTGCTTGAATTTCATGGATGATAAGTGCACAAGAAGCAAGCATGTGTATAAAACTAAAGTTTCCTTAGCATTTGAATCGACTTACCTCTTACAGTCTAGAAAATATCTTCTGGAAATAAATGAATGATCACTGCTATTATAGTTAAAACCGAAAATATTATGACAATAATTATTGAAAGAAAAAGTTGAATTGTGAGTAGGGATATAAACCAACCCTGAGAGACAGTGTTTGCATACCTCCTGTCTTCCAATGAGAGTTGTAACCTTTACAAGTACCATCTTGATTTTGGCAGTGAGTACCAAGTACCCTAAGGCAAAAAGAATGTTTCTGAAAGTACAGAGTAAAATGAGTAAATCTTAAAATAAATCCCATGTGTCTAGGTATAGAGCTTATATTTTAAACTAGTAGGTAAATTCCTCTTCATTCAGTAACCATCTCAATTCCATGACAAAATCGATGCTCGATCGTTCTATTAATAAGGGTGCTGAGTAGCCCTTATCTACATTTAATATATATTAAAAGTGTTACAAAATTTTGTTCTAAATAAAAGCATTGTCCATGTGAACATACTAAATATCAAAACAGGTAACAGAAATAACTAGATGTTTAACAAGCAAAAGCAGATACAGGAAAATATGAGCCCTTTAAAAGGTCAAAGAAAATTTTCTACTAGCTAGAGTTCTGTGCATTTGCCCTCGGAGGCTTTCTGAAAACTCCTTTGGGGCAAAATACCTTTCCAAGTGAAGTAGTTTTGAAAGTGGTTTCAACTCTTCTGATGTGTTACTGTCTGAATCAAGAAAACACTTCCTTTGTCTGCTTATCAGTAGGTGCTTGAGTATGCAGAAAGGATGAGGTTCCAAGTGGAAGGTACTTCCCCAATACCTTGTAACCTGTAGTTCTAAATGCTGGTCTGTTTGCACATTGAAAAGGTAGTTTTTAAAACAAGCATAGGCATTTTGTGTAAAAAGATATCCTGTGTGGTTTTTCTTTAGAATAAAGGGGAAAAGATTGTAAAACATACTTCATTACAAGCTGGGATCTTGGGTATAGAGCAGTTTTTTGTTTTGGTTATTCTCTTAGAGGAAATTTTTCTTTAAGGTTAAATTGAGGTTACCTCTAAGCAAAATAATGAAAATATGGAATGGGATGAAATTCACACTAGACTTTTGTCTGCTTTTACTGCTAAATTTCACTCATTCATACAGTCACTATAATCCTTGTAATTTGTTGTTACCTTTTCCAGAATCATTTACATTTAATTTTTTTTAAATTTTTTTTAAAGTATTTTATACTAGAATACAACTTTTATTTATTTATTTATTTTTTATATTTATTTTTGGCTGTGTTGGGTCTTCGTTTCTGTGCGAGGGCTTTCTCTAGTTGTGGCAAGCGGGGGCCACTCTTCATCACGGTGCGCAGGCCTCTCACTATCACGGCCACTCTTGCGGAGCACAGGCTCCAGACACGCAGGCTCAGCAGTTGTGGCTCACGGGCCTAGTTGCTCTGCGGCATGTGGAATCTTCCCAGACCAGGGCTCGAACCCGAACCCGTTTCCCCTGCATTGGCAGGCAGATTCTCAACCACTGCGCCACCAGGGAAGCCCCATTTACATTTTAAAAGAGCATCCTTGCTCCAAATTGATCTAGAGATTTAATACAATTCTGATGAAAATTTCCAAAAGTGTTGTCAAAACTAACAAGCTGATTCTGAAAGTTATATGGAAATGCAAATGACCTAGAAATGCCAAAGCAATTTTTAACAAGAGCAAAGTTGAAAGAATTACACTACCTGATTTCAAGATTCACTATAAAGCTACGTAATCAAGACAATGTGGTAGCAAAAATTAGAGATATAGGGACTGGGATAGGAAGTCCAGAAACAGAGCCATGCATATAAGGTATTTGATTTTAAACAAGGTGCCAAAGCTAGCCTTGTCTAAATGAGAACAACTGTATGTCTGTATGAAAAACAACAACTTTGACCTTATCTCATACTATAAACAAAAATTAAATGGATTCTAGATCTAACTGTGAAAGTTAAGCTACAAAACTTATAGAAGAAAATATATGAGAAAAATCTTTGTAACCGTGGGTTAGGCAAAGATTTTTATGTACACACACACACCATGAACCATAAAACAAAACAAAAAGTAAAGCCACAGATTGCTAGAATTCATTATCTAATAAAGGACTTGTATTCAGAACATACAAAGAGCTTTTACAACTCAGTAATTTTTTAAAAATGAATGGATTTATAGCCATTTCACACAAAATAATAGGAATTGCCAATATGACTGACCAATCAGTGAAAAGTTATTCAACATCATTAGACATAGAAGAAACATAAATTAAAACCACAATGAGATACCACTACAAATCCACTAAGAGAGTTAATTTTAAAAGACTGATAATACCAAGTGTTGTCAAGGATGTGGAGCAACTAGAATTCTCAATGCAGTAGATGGGAATATACAATGCTACAACTATTTTGTAAAATTACATATACATATTTCCTTGTGGGAGTAGTATTATTACCTGGGTTAAATAGGCCTTTACATCTGAGGTTTCACAGGACCTTAGGCTAGCTCTCTATCCAGGCCAAGTAGATGGTCATGTTTACTATGTGACTCTAAAAGACAGGGAAGACCTTTTCTCAAGTTTTGGCAACTAAATGTCTTTCTCTTTCATTTGATTTCCTGAGCTAGTGTTCTAGAAGTCATATCTAACTTTTTCTTTTCCTTCATTTCCCACCCTTTCCACACTCAACAGCCTTTCTCCTACCCATCCCCATTACTAATATCCCTGTTTTACACCAGCCCTTATCATATCATGCACAAACTTTTTATAGGTTTTTTCTTTTATAATTCTTTCCATCTAACTTTCCTTCTTCTAGCATGATGTTTGACCCATACAAGATACAATATGTAATGTGTCAAAGTCTAAAGCATAATACTACGAGGAACAGCATCTAACCCAAGACTAGAACAATGGACTTGCATCATCTACCTATGTGCCCCTCTCCTGGCCTATATCCTCCTTCTCCCTAGAGGTAAGAACTGTCTTGAATGTTGTACAGTATTATTTCTTTGTTCTTTTATTCTTTATAATTTTATTAGATATAGTGTTTTAACTAGACTTTCTGCTGCTAGAGCAAATTATAGCATTTCCCTGCTTCAACTCTTAACTGTCTATGTGATAAATTCAAACTCATTTGCATACAAGATTATTCACAATATTGTTCCTCTTACCTATGTAGTCTCAACTTCTGCCACACTTCCTGACCACAGCAAGTATTCTATATACTTTCATATCAGGCTTTCATTACTCACTGGAGCAACCTGCGAGTTGAAAACAAACAGCTCCCCAGCCTTACTTGCCCTGTTCTTGGCTTCATCAGAAGTGAATGTGGAAAATCAAGGACTTTTTTTAAGATGATGGGAAGATTACCAAGAAAATATATTCTGATGAAATTCTCAAAGCAAGTTCACACTTCAGTTAGCAATGTGTGTTTTGCATTCATCAGAGCTTTTGATCCCAAATCATAAAAATCTATCCTAGATATTGACACTAAATATGGGACAACCTTCTGTACTCCTATTTCCATGTCTTAGAGTCATATGGATTAGGAAGTGTCGAGATAGACACATATTTAACAGATTTGTCAGTTTCATTTTGTGGAAGTATCTTGAAACGAATCTTGAAGTTCAATGGAGAAGTTCGAAAATATTAGCTTTTAATTATGCTCTTCTTAACAGATAATAAACTTTGAACTTAAATCCAAGCCTAGTTATAGGCTATTTTAAGTTAGAATAACATACAGAAATTTGGCAGGTGTCAAGAAATCCTGAATTACAAATGGACAAGAAAGGATGGGTAGGTCCTTAATTATAAAAATTCCGAATTGGCACATATGCAAATCAAGCATTACACTTAACAGAAATTGATTTACCTTTCATTACCTTTTAAAAATTTTAGTTCCTCAGTCAGTAATTCATATTTTTCCTTTGTGTAGTCATTTTTATTTCTACAAGTCAAGTGAATGATAGTCACAGCAATCTTGAGGGTGTTTTAATCATCACTGTTGTTACACACTCACCCCAAACAGGGAGTACCTAATGTGTTAGTAACTCTCTGTATGTGTGACTCTTTCTAATCATATAGTGACTATTACTATACCATTTCAGATTTATATTTAGAGTAATGAGCTCATATATCAAAATGCATTTCAGGGCAACTCCTGGCATAAAATATAATAATTTGAATGCAAATAAATTGAGCTTATGTTTCATGAATTTATTCTGATTCATCTTTAACTTTTGCTGAACTTTTACTTCATACTTGATACTTAGCTAGAAACTATAAAGACTATAAAAATGAGATTCTTTAATCTTAGTTTTTAAAGAAGTTACAATCTGATTGAGAGAACCAAAGATATACACACCTAGAGGGGTGGGATAGGGAGGATGGGAGGGAGGCTCAAGAGGGAGGGGATATGGGGACATGTGTATGCATATGGCTGATTCGCTTTGTTGTGCAACAGAAACTAACACAGTATTTTGAAGCAATTATACTCCAATAACGATCTATTAAAAAAAAAAAAAGCAAGTAAAGGACTTGGCTACATTTAAGATAATGCAGAACAAGTGATGTACCTGAAAGAATGTGAACAAAGAAATTATCAGTGTAGAGGGAGACAGGAAAACAAAGTCTTTAGGGAAGTATGCACGAAGATCAGGAGCATTTCCTTAACTCATTCCTGGGACTTAGGCTATACTTAAGAATAAAATAGAAACACTAAATAAGAGGTCTTATTTAGTAAGGGTGGTGCCTGAATTTGAGTTGCTCTAACAAGTTACCACAGACAGGTAGCTTATACAACAAATGTCTATTTCTCAGAGTTCTAAAGGCTGGACAGTCTGAGATAGAGCAACTGGAAGATTCGGTGTCTGTTGAAGACTCACTTTCTAGTTCATAGAAGACTGTGTCCTCACATAGCAGAAAACTGAAAGAGCTCTCTGGGGTCTCTTTTATAAGGGCATGAATCGCATTCAGGAGGGCTCCACTCTCATGGCCTAATCACCTCCCAAAGGCCGCACCTCCTAATACCATCACATTGGGGGTTACAATTTCAACATATGAATTTAGGGGGATACAAACATTGTCTATAACAGTTGGTGACACAGTAAGCCTAGTATGGGCTCTGAGGTTTTAATGTAGGTAATGAAATAATTATGGGCTCTATTAACCATAAAGGGTGTCACAAAGAGTGAGTCTTTAAAAACCTGCTGAGGAAAATCGCAACGCTAGCAACTTCTTAGTTTTCATGATATAGGAAGCGAGTTGCTCAGTAGGTGAATCCTTTGGAAGGCCTGTCTAATTAACAGATAGGACCTTTGGTGAGATTTACTCCAGAGACTAGCTGATAAACTGTGTGCTGTGTGTATATGTGTGTGTTTAATTTAATAATTTGGTTATGAATTTTAACTTAGTTCTATCAAAATGTGCTATCAAAAGTATGTCATAGTTTTAAAAAATAAAAGCTCTCCTTGCAAAGCACCTATTCTTTACTTTCTTCTCAATCTTCAATAGGACCCACTGTGGTAGTTGGATGAGATAAGGTGACTTTATATATTGAAAACCATTTCTGGTCATGGATTTTGTCATATGGAGCCAGAACTGTTTGAAAATGAGGTGACAGTGTTGCTCTAACAGGCTCCTGAATTGTTCTATGACTGGGATTATTGCTCCTCCTGGGCAGGAAACCATGACAGGTGGCTCAACTGATTTACCAGAAGCAGTAATTGTTTAATGTGAAGGCTGTCAAGTTTCATTTTCCTGGTGCTGCTGTGCTTGCAGAAATTTGGCTAGTGAGTTAGAGAAAAAGTCAACTGGGAGAAGAAATCAATGCTGCTTGAGTGCCACTGCCTATCCTCCAAGACACCTCTTAAAATGCTCTGCCCCTTGGCTTTTGGTTATTCTCTTTAACTCCCTTCCTCAGCTGTCTTGTATTTTACAGTTTTCAATTCAAAGTCCTGCTTGAATGTCTTCAAAATGCACAGGTACCTTAACACTTCCTGACACCTACTAGATAATTCTACTTGGCTGTCCCACCGGAATCTCAATCTCAATATATCTAAAATTAAACCAATTACCTTCCCTGAAAAATCAGCACCTTTCCCTGACTTTTATATCCCTGTTAACTGCTGAACCATATATACAACCACTCAGACATGAGCCTTCAGAATAACTTTTGACAGGATAAAGGGAACTATTTTGGTGGGAGAGTCAGGAAAACACCCAAAATGAAATTTATAGTACACAAAACATAGGTTCCTTCTACATTTTACTCTGCCTAATAAATAGATTTAAATACATTGCTTACACCAGGCTATGCCCCAAAGTTAGTTATGAAGTTCAAGGTAATTCTCAAAAATCTTTAATTTCTTAACTATCTGAGCTATTTTCAGTGCTAGTAAATCAGAAGGTTAGAATAAAGAAACATGAGCATTAAAGAGTAAGAATTTGCCAAATTTTACAATACTGTTGATGGAAGAGGGTGCCCCAAGAGTAAATATTTGTTTTAAATATCTTGGCAGACATCCCCTGAGAGTAGAGAGGGATGCATTCATCTATCATGATTTTATTATGCTAACCGTTTGGACCATCAAAACTTCTCCTCCAATTAGTCATCTCTCTGATAATTCTTTCCACATAAATGTAATATAACAGGCAGGCATCAAAACAAATGTAGGTAATGCCATACACTACAGGGTATCATGAGGATTTAATCAGGGATCCTAGATGAGTTGAAGCTAAGAGCTGGATACACCTGGTGTGTGGCATAAACAATGCCTATGCACCCTGACCACAATCAACATCTTCACCATATCTGTTTGCCAGCTCCACTGTTTCTGTGGGTGCTTGGAGTGCGGTCTGATACTGTCCAGAGGCACGCAGTGCCTTATGACTCTATGTTTCACATTAAATTGATATCAGCTTGAGACATCACCCAGCAGTTTGAGAGGGAGTCAAGTAACCTTAAAGTTCCTACCTCTACATCTGGATCATTGAAGTACTATGGGACTAAGCCAGTGCAGAAAGGTAATTTGGTACTTCCACTTTCAAAAGGCAGGTGCCCTGGCATCTCTCAGACTGTAGCTGCTATCACTGCCATTGTACTTTGCTGCTTCATGGGGCAGGGACTGGATGCTGGTTCTCCACTATCTGCCCAGATCTGTACTTCTGAGGCCAAGAAAAACCCTGCCCAGGCAAGCCTGGTCCTTCAAGAGAAGACTACTGCCCAGTATCCCTACTTTTTCTGAACCAAGCTTACCCACATGTAACCCATGCCCTGGCTCCCAAG
Organism: Orcinus orca; assembly: GCF_937001465.1. Classification (NCBI taxonomy): domain Eukaryota; kingdom Metazoa; phylum Chordata; class Mammalia; order Artiodactyla; family Delphinidae; genus Orcinus; species Orcinus orca. Next base: position 96,533,287 of record NC_064565.1, read on the forward strand.
GCTGCAGATCAAGGCACCCTGTCACTTCAGTCCTGTACATAACCTTCCTCATCTCAGTCCCACCTCTCTTCCAGCATAGGTGTAGACCTCTGCCCTGACTGAACCTGAAACCATTATCTCTCTTCCCAAGTTTGTGTTTTCATCCCAGGGACAAACTACTTTGCTTTTTTGCCCACCTCTTCCTTTTCTATGGTAACAATTTGAACTATCTATCAGAATCTCAAGATCTCAGCCTTCAGAAACTCAAAAGGGCCTGTATACCTTCCTTAGGGACACAAAGGACCCGGGTCTTAGACACACACATTTCTGTTTACCTTCCCATATTGAATAATTTCCATTCTTCCTAATGTGCAACCCCATCTCAAGAACAGATTGGAGGTCTTCTTCCTGCAGCAGAGATCAAACAAAACAAAACAAACAAAAGAACAATGCACACACAAGTTAATTTCTAAATGGGTCACCATGCTACAGAGATATAAGAGCATCTAATGTTAATTTCTAAATGGGTCGCACTGCTACTGGTGTGTGACAAATCTGGGGCAGGTAACAGAAGCTAAATTGCAGGGATAAAAGGAAAGTATTTGGAAATGACCCACCATGAGTTAAAAAGTCAGCTGAAGATCTGCACTTAACAGAAGAGTCGGTGGACACTGGTAGTTTGGGGGTAGTTTTTAGCTAATTTGGGCCAACCTTTTGGCTTTGCACCCTGGGAAAGAAAAAGTGTTGTGGAGTGCGTGTGGGTGGGTGGGTGTTTTGAACAAAGCAAACCATTTTAAAAAGCTTTTACCCATCAGGCCTAAGCCAACTCTAATATGGGAATGAAACACAGGGAAAGTGATAGCATTTTCCTACAGCAGGACTGAAGATAAGGTGTGGGTCCCAGAACAACCGTGAAGGTTCAGTAATAGACAGCTCGTGGCAGCAGGGGCAAGAGGTAGCAGGTAGCAGAGGCAAACCAAGGGTAGCACTCTGGTGTAGTGTGCCAGTGTCTAAGGGGGTTCTGAATGATGGAGGAGCAAACTCAGCAGGCACCGGGGCAAAGGCAATCCCGCAGGCAAATTGAAAGTGGCAGTTTGAGCAAATTCACCTCCACAGAAGCAACCAAAGAGTCTTTCCAAAGTCATACAACTGAAAACTAAGATGAAGGCTCCTGCTAACTAAGTCATGAAATAGGTTGTAGGGACTCCTAGAGAGAGGTCATAAAAGGGGAGAAACAGTAAGTACTTGAGGTCTTGGCACCATGCAAGTGGGGGTTAAGGTTAAAGTGACACCAGTATTCTGATCAAACAATAAAATGACTTATTTGAACCCACAAATAGGTGAAGGCTGGTGAGATAATTTTTACATATTTAAATATCCCTAACAAGGCAGAATTTAAGCAAACTTTCATTAGTTTACCTCCTCTGTGACATTCTTTCCTTGCAAGTTGTCAGGGGTGTGTGTGTGCATGTGCTTGTGTGTGTGTGTATGAGTTTGGTTGTCAGTTGTTCTGAACTGAATTACTTCTGGCTAAACTGGTAAAATTATTAGTTTTTAGGACTTCCAGGCCTGAGAATCCAAATCTGGAGCCACTGTAAACCAAGGGCCATTCACACAGTGTGCATGAGCTGTCCAGTGACTCTGCTTTCATAATTTACCTTTAATTCATTTTCTCCATGTCCTACTGTCAAAATCATAATCTAGATCTTCATTAACTCCCATTTCTCTATCCAGTGAATCTGATACACTGCGTCCATTATGTCTTTCCTAGCTCCATTACATCTACCTGGGATGCCTCTAAATCCTACCCATATTTCAAGGACCAGCTCAACTATTACTTCCTTCATGAAGATTTTCCACATCACCCACCCAGAAATTAACTACCCCTTCCGGGAAGTCTTAAGGCTATTTATTTATGTTACATAAATGGGGCTTCTTTACCTCCTTGTTTGCCAGTTAGTGTGTATGTGTGTGTGTCTGTGTATTACCTTACATGGTAATTACTTGGAAAGTTCTAAGGACAAGGACCACATCTTTACATCCTGGCACAGGGTTCCTCACTCATGTTAAACCTTCCTCCCACCCTGTTTGCCACTGATCTCAGGCTGCCAGCTGCAATTTTATTACTGTGTTTTTCTCTTAGGGCAATTCTTAATATATATGTTAGCTACATGTCATATTCATAAAAAATATGGGAGGTTTGAAAGGGAACAAGATTAGAAAAGACTATTTGATTTGCACCAAAGCATGGGTTCCCTCACTCAGGAATGTATTTGACCCTTTAAATCCCCTAAGTTTTAATAACTTTTTCAATTCTTTTCAAATGCACCCCATTATCCAAAAGCCTTGGAAAAAACATAAAATAGTGATAAGTGAGTTTCCCCACTGGTTCCCACATTATTCTCTTTTCACCTAGACTTTCCACCTCTTGAACAATATCTGATGAACACCATGTTGATGACATACAAGTAGATAATTCAACATCAGCCAAATAAAGTCAAAACTAAATGAGTCAAGCTTTCATGTCAATGTTGCAAATTATACTATGGCTAAAAAAGTCCTTTAAGTACCAATTAGTTAAGTTAACCATTGCTTAAAGCTTAAGGAGGGCCAATCTTCTTTCAACAGGCAGGTGCAACTGTGCCACTAATCATTCCATCGGTATTTGCACAAGTAAGGCCTCTACAGTACTGCCAAATTCAATTCTATAATTCAAGTAGACAAAAAAATAAGTGAAATTGATTTCACAAAAGGACAATATATCTCATAGGCATGGGCTCAGAAATGAAACAATTTTTATTCAAGTTTCACTCATTCAAGTTATTAGCTATTTGATCCTGAGCCATCAAATCTAAGGCTGAGAATCTAAGAATCTAAGAATCTAAGGTGGCCTCATTCGAATTTCTAGTAAGCCCCACTTCCTAAGTATGTGACATTGCTCATACTATATTGTGCTCTGGTTTCCTCATCTGGAGATGAAAACTATCTACCTCATAGAGTTATCTGCAGAATTAAATAAAATAATCCACATAAGGCTAAAAATGTCTAGGCCAGAGTTAGTGCTCAATAAATGTTAGCTATTATTTTTATGTGGTAACTCATACATTTATGCTAATACTGTGTCTATAACTACAAAATAAAACTGATGAAAATGAAAATATCAACTATGCATTTTATTCCAGAGACTAAACTGTGAAGAACAAAAGGATAAACCAGCATGGATCTAAAAGCCTGCAATGATTTTCTAGGAGTCAAACGTTTCAAATTTTGTGTTCACTTACTTTGGTTTAGAACATATGAATCTACTGTAAATGCTAATAGTCTGTGATCTTGAATAATATCAGCGTGTAAACATGCCTGGTGATTCTGAGTCCCAACTAAGAAAACAATATTTGAAATTTGCACAGGGACTAAAGTCTTAGCACAGTCTCAGTTGTACATCTGTGACAAATCAAGCTAATGAAAGACAGCAGATTTTCACAGCAACTCAAATTCCTATGATCTTGCATTTGGTGCTCTCTGCTACAAACAATAACCCCAGTTCAGCCATTATATCCTCATTTTCTGGAAACTTACAAATGTATGGATGATTCACTGAATTTTTTTCATTTTCTATCTGAATATGTTGGTGTCATTCAGGGTAGACACAGAGTAAAGCTCCTAAATGACTTACTGATGGGGATAAGAAGCATTTAAATAAATAATTTATATTCCAGATCGTCACATGGATACCTTTTTAAAAGAGAGCAAGTGAAAACATTAAAGAACAAAATTTCCACCTCCTATTATTAATTGAAATGCTTTTCATTAATGGTGATAGAATAAACACATTTACTAGTCAGATGGCTAAGTGTCCATTATCAAGTGCTGATAAGTTGCAAGAAATTGCCCTTCCTAGTGCAGTGTAACCTGAATGCTTTCTGCACTTCCACCAGCTCAGATAAGGTGCACCAAATTATCTTTCCAACTGCAGTTGTGTCACCTGAATGCAATTAACACCTTATTAAGTGTTAAGGCATTTCTGCAGGTAATAAATTAGTCATGGCTCAGTACCTCACAATACTTCTTTAGTACGGTACTTGATACATTCACTGTAGGCTATGGACATGCGAAAAACAAATTCTTTATAGCAATACAATTACAGGGATAATTTTATATTTGTCTTAGTGATGCTGATTGCACAAGCAGTCAGAGGGTGTAAATCAAAGATGTCTCTTTTTGTGACCACAGGGCTTCTTCTGGATTCAGGCAAAATTTAGTGCCAGAAAGCTGATAAGTGTATTTCTGGAATTTTTATTAAATTTAAGTCACTAAACCATTTCTTTATAAATTTTGTTCCCACTTTCTTTCCTACACTGAAAATCTTAAGATATAAAAAATTAACTATAATCAAGCTAATTAAAAAATTGCAAGTGAATGTGGAGCAGCTCTTAATATTTAAAATACATGAGTAATTTTAAAATTTTATATCCACTTTATATAAATAAAAACTTCACTCATTTGAAAAAATCCCTCTTCCATTTTAGTTCTACAAGTTAAAGTCCACATATTAACAACCTGTTCCATGAAGAAGAATGAATGGATGAAATATCCTTATTAAAAAATAAAAATATTGATAATTAAATAGGTTTTACCCCCACACACAAAAATTTTTAGATAATCTCTTTTTGCATTTCTTCTGAGATTCATGTTTTCTACCTGTTTTCTTTCCCTTCCCCTAAAGAATCATCATCAATGATTGAAGGCCTGCACAGAATTTGTACTTTGTAACAACATCGGTTCTTCCAAGGGAACCGGAGAACCTTTCCTGGGTTCAGATGATAGAAGTTATAAGATACTTGATTTCTTCACTAAATACGAGCTCTAGTTCTACTGCTACAGAAGTGAGTTTTCAGTATATATGCACACATGAGTAAAAAATTCAAGTTATTTGCGAGTAAGCAACTCTTTGGACTTTGCCTGCAATACTGTTAAAATGTAAGCGATGATTTTTTTTTTCCTTTCCTTGTCAGGAAACTAGGCCCTAGTATTAAGTGCCACATAAATAGCTAATTGGGTGGAATGATCAGAAGATTACATAAACCACTTCTCAGGTAGGAACCTCTGAGACAAGCTACAGAGGAATGTGGGTCAAATGTTTCTTCATTCTTTTCTGTGCATATGAAATTAATATTGATATTTCTTAATGAACTCCAGATTGGCAATTTTCAACTTTCCTATGAAACTACAAATCAGACCATGATCACAAAATCTATTAGAAGGTTAAGATCACTCTAGTCCACCTCCTCATAATACGGCTAAGAAATTAAAATCTAAACAGGTTAAATGACTTGCTCAAAGTCACAGAGTGAGAACCCAGATCTTATGATGTCTCATCTGGAGCATTAGGGGGATGGGGGAGGTGATGCATGTACCTTCTGAAGAAACTCTGGGTGCAATGTTCCATTATTTGTTTTTAAGAGTGGAAGCTGGTATATTAAAGCATATTTTTATATACTATACACAGCATTTCCTAAGTTTAATACTGATTTTGTTTTGAGCCACATTACAGTAGCTAGAACAGTAAAAATACTTTCCCTCTATTGGGACATTTTTATTCTATATGAGCTTTCAGAATACTTCTCCATCTTTTATTTTTTATTTTTCTGATATGTCAGGAGTAAGCCAATAAATTTTCATGAAGTTTCGGCATTATTAAAATTGTCCTCACAACTTGCAATTTTAGGTCAGTTTTGCCTCATATGATTTATCAAATCCTAAAATTAACTGAAATTAAACTACAAATGCTGTGTGTGACCCTTTTTTATCAAAATATAAAGTCTTCTGTAAAATAATATAAAGAATAGTTGAAGACATCTATGAAAAAAATACATCATTTAAGTAACAGTCATAAAATACTAAGAAAAAACTTTTTTAAAAAGATTCTATAACTTTTACAGTTATGGCTGTTTTACATTATAATTTTCTATAATGCTCAAATAATGAGGTTTAAATAGTATTTTTTAAAATAGCCCTTTAGTTGCAGTTAGTTCAAAATTGAGTTAAGGAACGCTATGCTTCAGAATTAGTATATAATTATTCCTTTGGGTCAATGGTATGTTTCCCATAGAGCAATCACTGGTGACTACAGGAATGATTAGTTATATACTAAACAGATGCCTTTATCTATTTCTACTCTCAGTACTGTCCTTTGACTACAACTCTTAAGATTTGATAAACAACAAAGATTAAGACTGTTCTATTGAATATCCAAGATAAGATGCCCATATTACTGCCAACATGCTATTAATCAATTTATGAATGAAAATATACACTGACTACGGTTGAGGGCTATTTTTCTGTACAATGATTATCTTCCCCATTGTTGATGTAATTGCACTTCTAGAAATATATATTACGGAAATCAAGACATAGTCAAATATTAATGAAAAAAGTCTTAAAATATTTATTGTAGCATTATCTAAAATAAGCAACAGATGGAAAAAAAAGATCCTTAGAAGTCAGAGAATTATTGACAAGTAAATCATGGCACATAGTTCTGCTTTATTACTTTTGCTTATTTTTCAATTTATCCTTAATGAATACCTATTACTTTTATCATTCTAAATGAAGGCTTTACAATATTTTTAAAATGTCATTTTGACAAAACTAAAATTTAAGGGTTCAAGAGAACCACAGTACTACATGTGTCATTGCCAGAAGCTAAGTTGTGAATGTATGCTGAGACAGATTGTATTTTCCAAAGAGGGCCACTGCAATATAGCTCATGTCACATGCTCTATTACAACATGACATCTAGTAGTGAGGTCTTAGTCCCCTCCCCTTGAAACCTGGCTGACATTTGTGAGCACATCTACCAACAGAGTACACTGAAACAAGAGTACCTTAAAATCTTTATGATTTCCGAGTCTAGGTCATAAATATGCCATGCGTGTCCACCTTGGCTTTTTGTTTTTTTAAGAATGATCTTTCTTCAAAGTCTGCCACCACACTATGAGGAAATCCAATCTAATGCATGTGCAGATACCACATGTTTATGCCTTATTTAGATGCTCTGGCCAACAGCTCCAGCTAAGGTCCCCCAAAATAGTCAACATCAACCACCAGACATGTGAATAAACAAGCCTAGAGATGAATCCATCTCCCAGCTATCGAATCATCTTTCATTGAATTTTCCCAGTTGAGGCCCCAATCTGCACCCTTTCTGAACTCTTGAAACACATAATCTGTGATCAATAAAATGGTTATTGTTTTGCACCACTAAGAACAGGCTGGTTTGTTTTACATCAATAAATATTAGGAACATATGTCTCTTCCAAAGAGAAACAGTTACTTTCCACTAAAAGAGAAGAAATGAGAAATTACTAAGGCATTCAACTCTCCAAATAGCCAAGACAGCAAATAAAAAGTTTGCAAACATCGCTATGAATAAAAATAAAATTTGTATGCTTAAAATAATCAAACCTTCTTGCTTTAAATGCTTAGAATCAAAATTGAATTTTCAGAAAATACTTGAGTGTTTGTGAATTCTTTGTAAAAGAAAAGTCATCAAACTTCACTCTAAATGTTGAAGACCTTGACTTCAGCCTCAAGTACCCATAACAAAGACTAACTACCAAAATAGGAGAAAGGAGAAACACTATGTTTTCACTTTGATTGAGAATATGTACAGTAGTACATAAGAAAATGCTACAATGAAATAAAACATAAGAGTTCTTGAGAATGAAATCTACTTAAAAAAAACTTTTAAATATAAACTTAAACTACATTTCCTAAGACACCAGAGTCACAAGATGAATAAAATGCAAAAATATTTTAGTACTACCATAATAAGGAATTACAATATCTGATAATCCAGCTTCCAACAGATTAACATGGAACAGGGATATTATTTGCTATGAATGTGTCATCTGACACTCTGTAATACAATCTGAGTATAATATACTTGTTCCTTTAAGTTAGTGATTATTGTTCCATCTGGACACATAAATGTCAGAAGAAGCAGAACAGACTAATTAAATAGTTCTTTGTTATAATAGAATTCTAAGATAAAAGGTCATTAAATCATTCATTCATACAGTAAGATACATATTTAATAAAGATTAGGTACAGGGTATTAAGAGACATCTAACAAGCCTTTGGCCGGGAATAGGAGGGAAAGCTTCAGATTGGTTTCTTTTTTAAAAAAAAAAACAACTTTATTGGAGTATAATTGCTTTACAATGGTGTGTTACTTTCTGCTTCATTACAAAGTGAATCACCTGTACATATACAAATATATATCCCCATATCTCCTCCCTCTTGCGTCTCCCTCCCACCCTCCATATCCCACCCCTCTAGGTGGTCACAAAGCACCGAGCTGATTTCCCTGTCCTATGCAGCTGCTTCCCACTAACTATTTTACATTTGGTAGTGTATATATGTCCATGCCACTCTTTCATTTTGTCCCAGCTTACCCTTCCCGCTTCCTGTGTCCTCAAGTCCATTCTCTAGATCTACGTCTATAATCCTGTCCTGCCCCTAGGTTCTTCAGAACCATTTTTTTTTTTTTTTTAGATTCCATACATATGTGCTAGCAGACAGTATTTGTTTTTCCCTTTCTGACTTCTTTCACTCTGTATGACAGACTCTAGGTCCATCCACCTCACTACAAATAACTCAATTTCGTTTCTTTCTATGGCGAGTAATATTCCATTGTATATATGTGCCACATCTTCTTTATCCATTCATCTGTCGATGGACACTTAGGTTGCTTCCTTGTCCTGGCTATTGCAAATAGAGCTGCAATGAACATTGTGGTAAATGACTTTTTGAGTTATGATTTTCCCAGGGTATATGGCCAGTAGTGGGATTGCGGGGTTGTATGGTAGTTCTATTTTTAGTTTTGTAAGGAACCTCCATACTGTTCTCCATAGTGGCTGTACCAATTTACATTCCCACTAACAGTGCAAGAGGGTTCCCTGTTCTCCACACCCTCTCCAGCATTTGTTGTTTGTAGATTTTCTGGTGATGGCCATTCTGACTGGTGTGACGTAATAACTCACTGTAGTTTTGATTTGCATTTCTCAAATGATAAGTGATGTTGAGCATCCTTTTGTGTGTTTGTTGGCAAACTGTATATCTTCTCTGGAGAAATGTCTATTTTGGTCTTCTGCCCATTTTTGGATTGCGTTGTTTGTTTTCTTACTATTGAGCTACATGAGCTGCTTGTAAATTTTGGAGATTAATGCTTTGTCATTTGCACATATTTTCTCCCATTCTGAGGGTTGTCTTTTCATCTTGTTTATGTTTTCCTTTGCTGTGCAAAAGCTTCTAAGTTTCATTACGCCCCATTTGTTTATTTTTGTTTTTATTTCCATTTCTCTAGGAGGTGGGTCAGAAATGATCTTCCTGTGATTTATGTCATAGTGTGTTCTGCCTATGTTCTCCTCTAAGAGTTTGATAGTGTCTGGCCTTACATTTAGGTCTTTAATCCATTTTGAGTTTATTTTTGTGTACGGTGCTAGGGAGTGTTCTAATTTCATTCTTTTACACATAGCTGTCCAGTTTTCCTAGCACCACTTATTGAAGAGGCTGTCTTCTATCCACTGTATATTCTTGCCTCCTTTATCAAAAATAAGGTGACCATATGTGCATGGGTTTATCTCTGGGCTTTCTATCCTGTTCCATTGATATATATTTCTGTTTCTGTGCCAGTACCATACTATCTTGATTACTGTAGTTTTGTAGTATAGTCTGAAGTCCAGGAGCCTGATTCCTCCAGCTCTGTTTTTCTTTCTCAAGATTGCTTTGGCTATTTGGGGTCTTTTGTGTTTCCATACAAATTGTGAAATTTTTTTTTTTCAGTTCTGTGAAAAATGCCATTGGTAGTTTGATAGGGATTACATTGACTCTGTAGATTACTTTGGCTAGTACAGTCATTTTCAGAGGGTTGATTCTTCCAACCCAAGAACATGGTCTACCTCTCCATCTGTTTGTATCATCTTTAATTTCTTTCATCAGTGTCTTATAGTTTTCTGCATACAGGTCTTTTGTCTCCTTTGGTAGGTTTATTCCTAGGTATTTTATTCTTTTTGTTACAGTGGTAAATGGGAATGTTTCCTTAATTTCTCTTTCAGCTTTTTCATCATTAGTGTATAGGAATGCAAGACATTTCTATGCATTAAAATTTTGTATCCTGCTACTTTACCAAATTCATTGATTAGCTCTACTAGTTTTCTGGTAGCATCTTTAGGATTCTCTATGTACAGTATCATGTCACCTGCAAACAGTGACAATTTTACTTCATCTTTTCTGATTTGGATTCCTTTTATTTCTTTTTCTTCCCTGATTGCTGTAGCTAAAACTTCCAATACTATGTTGAATAATACTGGTGAGGGTGGGCAACCTTGTCTTGTTTCTGAGATTAGTGGAAATGGTTTCAGTTTTTCACCACTGAGAACGATGTTGGCTGTGGGTTTCTCATATATGGCCTTTATAATGTTGAGGTAAGTTCACTCCATGCCTACTTTCTGGACGGTTTTTATCATAAATGGTGTTGAATTTTGTCAAAAGCTTTTTCTGCATCTATTGAGATGATCATATAGTTTTTCTCCTTCAATTTGTTAATATGGTGTATCACATTGATTGATTTGCATATATTGAAGAATCCTTGCATTCCTGGGATAAACCCCACTTGATCATGGTGTGTGATCCTTTTAATGTGCTGTTGGGTTCTGTTTGCTAGTATTTTGTTGAGAATTTTTGCATCTATGTTCATCAGTGATATTAGCCTGTAGTTTTCTTTCTTTGTGACATCTTTGTCTGGTTTCAGTATCAGGGTGATGGTGGCCTTGTAGAATGTGTTGGGGAGTCTTCCCCCCTCTGCTACATTTTGGAAGGGTTTGAGAAGAATACGTGTTAGCTCTTCTGTAAATGTTTGATAGAATTCGCCTGTGAAGCCATGTAGTCCTGGGCTTTTGTTTGTTGGAAGATTTTTAATCACAGTTTCAATTTCAACGTTTGTGATTAGTCTGTTTATGTTTTCTATTTCTTCCTGGTTCAGTCTCGGAAGGTTGTGCTTTTCTAAGAATTTGTCCATTTCTTCCAGATGTCCATTTTATTGGCATATAGTTGCTTGTAGTAATCTCTCATGATCCTTTGTATTTCTGTAGTGTCAGTTGTTACTTCTTTTTCATTTCTAATTCTGTTGATTTAAGTCTTCTCCCTTTTTTTCTTGATGAGTCTGGCTAGTGGTTTATCAATTTTGTTTATCTTCTCAAAGAACCAGCTTTTAGTTTTATTGATCTTTGTTACTGTTTCCTTCATTTCTTTTTCATTTATTTCTGATCTGATATTTTTGATTTCTTTCCTTCTGCTACCTTTGGGTTTTGTTTGTTCTTCCTTCTGTAGTTCCTTTAGGTGTAAGGTTAGATTATTTATTTGAGATTTTTCTTGTTTCTTGAGGTAGGATTGTATTGCTATAAATTTCCCTCTTAGAACTGCTTTTGTTGCATCCCATAGGTTTTGGGTCATTGTGTTTTCATTGTCATGTGTTTCTACGTATTGTTTGATTTCCTCTTTGATTTCTTCAGTGATCTCTTGGTTATTTAGTAGTGTATTGTTTACCCTCCATGTGTTTTTATTTTTTACAGATTTTTTTCCTGTAATTGATATCTAGTCTCATAGCATTGTGACTGGAAAAGATACTTATACATATTTTCTTAGATTTACCAAGGCTTGATTTGTGACCCAAGATATGATCTCTCCTGGAGAATGTTCCATGAGCACTTGAGAAGAAAGTGTATTCTGTTGTTTTTGGATGGAATGTCCTATAAACATCAATTAAGTCCATCTTGTTTAATGTATCATTTAAAGCTTGTGTTTCTTTGTTTTCATTTTGGATGATCTGTCCATTGGTGAAAGTGGGGTGTTAAAGTCCCCTACTATGATTGTGTTAGTGTCGATTTCCCCTTTTATGGCTGTTAGCATTTGCCTTATGTATTGAGGTGCTCCTATGTTGGGTGCATAAATATTTACAATTGTTATATCTTCTTCTTGGGTTTATCCGTTGATCATTATGTAGTGTCCTTCTTTGTCTCTTGTAATAGTCTTTATTTTAAAGTCTATTTGTCTGATATGAGAATTGCTATTCCAGGTTTCTTTTGATTTGCACTTGCATGGAATATCGTTTTCCATCCCTTCACTTTCAGTCTGTATGTGTCCCTAAGTCTGAAGTGGGTCTCTTGTAGACAGCATGTATACAGGTCTTATTTTTGTATCCATTCAGCCAGTCTACGTCTTTTGGTTGGAGCATTTAATCCATTTATATTTAAGGTAATTATCAATATGTATGTTCCTATTATCATTTTCTTAATTGTTTTGGGTTTGTTATTGTAGGTCTTTCCCTTCTCTTGTGTTTCCTGCCTAGAGAAGTTCCTTTAGCATTTGTTGTAAAGTTGGTTTGGTGGTGCTGAATTCTCTTAGCTTTTGCTTGTCTGTAAAGGTTTCAATTTCTCTGTCAAATCTGAATGAGATCCTTGTTGGGTAATCTTGGTTGTAGGTTTTTCCCTTTCATCACTTTAAATATGTCCTGCCACTCCCTTCTGGCTTGCGGAGTTTCTGATGAAAGATTAGCTGTTAACCTTATGGGGATTCCCTTGTATGTTATTTGTTGTTTTTCCTTTGCTGCTTTTAATATTTTTTCTTTGTATTTAATTTTTGATACTTTAATATGTGTCTTGGACTGTTTCTCCTTGGATTTATCCTTTATGGGACTCTCTGTGCTTCCTGGACTTAACTATTTCCTTTCCCATATTTGGGAAGTTTTCAACTATAATGTCTTCAAATATTTTCTCAGTCCCTTTCTTTTATTTTTCTTCTTCTGGGACCCCTATAATTCGAATGTTGCTGCGTTTAATGTTGTCCCAGAGGTCTCTGAGACTGTCCTCAATTCTTTTCATTCTTTTTTCTTTATTCTGCTCTGTGATAGTTATTTTCACTCTTTTATCTTCCAGGTCACTTATCCACTCTTCTGCCTCTGTTATTCTGCTATTGGAACTTTCTAGAGAATTTTTAACTTCATTTATTGTGTTGTTCATCATTGTTTGTTTGCTCTTTAGTTCTTCTAGGTCCTTGTTAAACGTTTCTTGTATTTTCTCCATTCTATTTCCAAGATTCTGGATCATCTTTACTAGCATTACTCTGAATTCTTTTTCAGGTAGACTGCCTATTTCCTCTTCATTTGTTAGGTCTGGTGGGTTTTTACCCTACTCATTCATATGCTGTGTGTTTCTCTGTCTTCTCATTTTGCTTAACTTACTGTGTTTGGGGTTTCCTTTTAGCAGTCTGCAGGTTAGTAGTTCCCATTGGTTTTGGTGTCTTCCCCCAGTGGCTAAGGTTGGTTCAGTGGACTGTGTAGGCTTCCTAGTGGAGTGGACTGGTGCCTGTGTTCTGGTGAATGAGGTTGGATCTTGTCTTTCTGGTGGGCAGGACCGGTGTGTTTTGGGGTGTCTGTGACCTTATTATGATTTTAGGCAGCCTCTCTGTTAATGGTTGGGGTTGTGTTCCTGTCTTGCTAGTTGTTTGGTATAGTGTGTCCAGCACTGTAGTTTGCTGATCGTTGTGGAACTGGGTCTTAGCATTGAGATGGAGATCTCTGGGAGAGCTTTCGCCGTTTGATATTATGTGGAGCCGGGAGGTCTCTGGTGGACCAATGTCCTGAACTTGGCTCTGCCACCTCAGAGGCACAGGACTGACACCTGGCCAGAGAATTAAAACCCTGTCAGTCACACAGCTCAGAAGAAAAGGGAGAAAAAAAGAAAGAAAGAAAGAAAGAATAATAATAAAATAAAGTTATTAAAATAAAAAATTTAAAAAAAATTAGAAAGTAATTTAAAAAAATAAAAGGAAGAAAGACAGAAGGAAGACAGCAACCAAACCAAAACACAAATCCACCAATGATAACAAGCACTAAAAACTATACAAAAAACAAAAAATGGACAGACAGAATCCTAGGAGAAATGTTAAAAGCAAAGCTATACAGACAAAATCACACAACCATACACATACACACTCACAGAAAGAGAAAAAGGAAAAAAATATATATATATCTAAAACAAAAAAGGAAGAGAGGCAACCAAATCAATATGCAAATCTACCAATGATAATAAACTCTAAATAGTAAACTAAGATAAACATAAAACCAGAAACAAATTAGATGCAGAAAGCAAACCCCAAGTCTACCATTGCTCCCAAAGTCCACTGCCTCAATTTTGGGACGATTCGTTGTCTATTCAGATATTCCAGAGATGCCAGGTACATCAAGTTGATTGTGGAGATTTAATCCGCTGCTCCTGAGGCTGCTGGGAGAAATTTCCCTTTCTCTTCTCTGTTCGCATGGCTCCTGGAGTTCAGTTTTGGATTAGGCCCCACCTCTGCGTGTAGGTCGCCTGGGTGCCTCTGTTCCCTGCCCAGACAGGACGGGGTTAAAGTAGCAGCTGATTACGGGGCTCTGGCTCACTCAGGTCAGAGGGAGGGAGAGGTACAGAATGTGGGGTGAGCCTGTGGCAGCAGAGGCTGCCATGACGTTGTAACAGCCTGAGGTGCACCATGTGTTCTCCTGGGGAAGTTGTCCCTGGATCATGGGACCCTGGCAGTGGCGGGGTGCACAGGCTCCCGGCAGGGGAGGTGTGGATAGTGACCTGTGCTCGCACACAGGCTTCTTGGTGGCTGCAGCAGCAGCCTTAGCGTCTCACGCCCATCTCTGTTGTCTGAGCTGATAGCCACAGCTCATGCCCATCTCTGGAGGTTGTTTAGGAGGTACTCTGAATCCCCTATCCTCTCACACCCTGAAACAATGGTCTCTTGCCTCTTAGGCAGCTCCAGACTTTTTCTGGGATTCTCTCCTGGCTAGCTGTGGTGCACTAGCCCCCCTTCAGGCTGTGTTCACGCAGCCAACCCCAGTTTTCTCCCTGGGATCTGACCTCCAAAACCCAAGCCTCAGCTTCCAGCCCCCAGCCGTCCCGGCGAGTGAGCAGACAGGCCTCTAAGGCTGGTGAGTGCTGGTCGGCACCGATCCTCTGTGTGGGAATCTCTCCACTTTGCCCTCTGTACCCCTGTTGCTGTGTGCTCCTCCGTGGCTCTGAAGCTTCCCCCTCACTACCCCGCCTCTGCCAGTGAAGGGGCTTCCTAGTATGTGGAAACTTTTCCTCCTTCACAGCTCCCTCCCAGAGGTGCAGGTCCTATCCCTATTCTTTTATCTCTGTTTTTTCTTTTTACTTTTGCCCTACCCAGGTACGTGGGGAGTTTTTTGCCTTTTGGGAAGTCTGAGGTCTTCTTCCAGCGTTCAGTAGGTGTTCTGTAGGAGCTGTTCCACATGTAGATGTATTTCTGATGTATTTGTGAGGAGGAAGGTGATCTCCATGTCTTACTCTTCTGCCATCTTGAAGGTCTCTCCCTCCAGGTTGGTTTCTTAAAAGAGGTAATGTCTAAGTAGATACCTGAACAGTAAATAAGACTGCACTGAATAAAGAGACAAGTGGTAAAATGTCCCAAGTAAAATTAGAGCCT
Source organism: Orcinus orca (assembly GCF_937001465.1). Classification (NCBI taxonomy): domain Eukaryota; kingdom Metazoa; phylum Chordata; class Mammalia; order Artiodactyla; family Delphinidae; genus Orcinus; species Orcinus orca. The sequence continues at coordinate 96,548,815 of NC_064565.1, forward strand.
ATATAATAAAAGCTCAAAGGAGAAGAAAAAGGCATGGTGTACTGAAGAAACTCTAAGAAATTCAGTTCATCTGGAGCTTAAACTCTGAGGAGAGAAGTGGCAGTAGATGAGACTGAATAAGGCTGCAGAGACTGAATATGATACACCCTACACATCATTCTTTATTTGGCTTTATGTTATGACTTTGAAGTGTTTTAGGTACAGAAATGTCACAATCAAACTATTTTCTATTAAGATCTCTCAGGATGAAAGCAAAAAGATCAATTAGAAAGTAGTTTGCATTGATCCAGGGAAAACACAATAGTGGCTCCAAATAAATCAGGGACAATGGAATGAAAAGAAATGGATAGATAAATTCCAGTGATGTTAAGGTAGAAATATCAGTGAGATTTGTTGTTGATTGATTGACTGTGGGACTGAGGAAGACATTAGGAATTGAGAATGTACCAGAGTATCTGGCTTGAATGACTGAGAAGATGGTGGTGACAAACTCTGAAACTAGAAACACAAATGGAATAATACTTGGTTGGGGTGGGGTTATGAAGAAACATCAATTTTTAGATATGCTGACTTTGAGATGTCTATGGAACATCCAGGTAGAGGTATTAAGGAGACTCTTAGATCTGAAGCTCAGGGGAATGATTCATTCTAGAGCTAGTGAGCTGGAGACCAAGGGTTTACAGATGGTACTTGAAACATCATGAGCGAGTGCGATCATCTTGGGAGAATGTATCAGTTGAGAGGTGTAGAGAATTAAATGTGTGGAAACCAGTGTTATTTATGGATAAGGTAGAAGAAGGAGAACATTCAGAAGACAGAAAAAATGAACAATCATAAAGGTAAGAGGATGTCTAAAAGAGAGTAGGGTCATAGAAGTACCAGAAAGTAGAACTGTTTATTAAAGAAGGATTTGTCAATAGTTCAAATCCTATAATCAGTAAAATAAACTCTGGAAAAAGTTCACTAAATTTAGCCTTTCTTTTTAGTAGTCCCAAATATTCAATATGGTTTGCCTCGTCTATGTCTTTAGATTTCTACTGATTTCAGAAGGAGAAACTGTTTAATTATAGCAATCATACATGCAGGGATATTTGAGATAAATGGAGATTTTTTATTATTATGATACCATTCAAAATATATTTTATTGGAAAAAAATGATATAACAAACTTTCTTCCAAAAATTCCTTCTGTAGCTATTGTCATAATAAATTCAATCTAATAATTATTAATTTGCTACTTAAAAATAGGTAAACTGAGCACAAAGACATTTGGTGGTCTTCTAAGGTTTTCTTAATATAGGAAATGATCTTTGGACAGGGACTCATATTCTGATGCAGAGTCCTTTGTACAAGGCTCTAAAAAACATCAGGCAAAGCAAATAATCTTGTTAATTTCCTATAGAACATTTTTGTAATATCCCATTCATTATTCAGCTTTTATCATTTTTAAGTAGACATAAACAACTTTAGAGTTTCATATAATTAAAAGTTTTACACTTTGTGTGTGATTCTTTACAGTCTTTACCAGTTTGTCAATTAACGAAGAAAAAACCTCATTTATTCTAGTTATGCCTGGAAGCTGAAGTTCCTAGTAAAAAGGCTTCTTACATAAATAAAAGTAAATGCCTTAAAGAACTGACTTTCCCTGACTTCCAGAATTATAAACCAGTTATTGCTCTTCCTGAATACATTCAATACATTCTAAATGCAAAACAGGGAATTTGTTAATCCCTTCTGTGCTGTAATATCTCTGTGTTTAACCACACTGATCTATGTACTATTTCAGCAAGTGGATAGCAATGACAGACATTCAAACTAAATTGACTCTCACAATTGCTGCAGATACCTGCTATATATTTATCAAGGTTCACTCACCATATCTAGTGGAAGATAAATCCAGGACACAGTCAACAAAATGCACTCATATGCCTCATTTAGGCCTAAGCAACTAGAAGAGATAGGTGAAAAATTGGAAGGCAGTTTTCACTGCTTAAAAGTCCAACATCTTTTATACAAATGAAATATATAAATAAAATAAATTTTATCATCCAAACATTATTTTATGAGATGAATAGGTGGCTATACCAGGCGAGGCCATACCTAAGGATAACTCTTAAAATCAACAGGCACCACCACAATAAAAATGTCAAGATAGAGTAATTTAAGGAATTATTAATTGTTCATTCTCTCTATGGATATTTGCTGAGTTTCTAACCTTAGTGCTAAGCACTAAAGATAAATATGTAAAAAAAAGTCATGATCCCACCCTCGAGGGCTTTACAAGAATTTCAAGTGGGAGAACTGAGTAACAAAAGGAGAAAACTGGAAGTGACTTTGCATAATATAGCATGTCAGGAGACGGTACTGGCCTACCCAGCAATCATGACCTTTCAAACATTTTCTTCCCTTCTTTCCCCAGATAACCACCCTCCCTTGTCCAGCCATGACTTCAAAGGAGGTACGCCTCAGACCCAGTTCCAAAGAGTGAATCATAACTGGTAAAGGCAATCATCCTACACTGATTCCCCTGGTCAATGATTGGCTTCAACATGGGCACATGATCCAAGTTTATCCAATGAGATAGGAGAATTCTGCTGGGGTCTTCTGAAAAAGGTTTCCTCAATAATAATGAGAATTATATAGGAAGAAGAAGTACCTCTATTCCACTGGATGTTGTTTCATCATGATAGGATACCTAGTTCTACTGTTGCCATTTTGTGGCCATGAAGGATGCTAGCCTAAGGACTAGAAAACATACTGAAACTAGTAGGAAAAGGAAAACAAACACACACATACATATACACACACCAGATCCTGATGATGCCTCCAAACCACTAACTTTTTGTTATAGCAGATAATAAACTGTCAACGTTGCTTAAACCATATGAATCAGAGTTTTCTGTTTATTGCCGCCAAATGCATCGTAACCAATATAAACACTCTTAATTCACAGACAAGGTAACAGAGACCCTAAGAGTTAAAGAGATCTGCCAGATGTCAAGCATCTAGTTATATCTGTATTCTTGGCAGCCAATCCCCTTTTAAATCAATGGCTGTCACATTTGAGATGGCTACTCTCCACCAATGCTAACCTGACCATGCTGAGTTAAGGAAATGTCCCTGTTTTGCATTTATTACCTTGATTTGGAAAGTACTATCCCATTTCCATTAGTGTCTATCACAAGACTTACTGATTAACCAGAAATGGGTATGTTCATCATGTACTAAATCCAAAATATAAGGTTCCATAAAATAAGTGCTGATACGTACTACATGTAACCAAGTGTAGCCATGTGATGGTTCTTACCATTTCTGTTGGCAAATGTAATGCCTTGAACCTTTAATAATACAAATGTTTAAAAGCAAGTTTTATTGGAGTTACAAAATATCACAAGGCTCACTCTTGATTCCACTAATGTATTATTAGAGTTGAAGAAGACCATGTTTTCATTTATTTATGGTATGATGTTATACACATCAATTGATGTTTAAAGCAACATGGTCAACATTCAATAGTATTTTTTAAGTGAGTATGATTTTTCAATAGGTGTAAATCCTAAAACAAAATTTATTATATGGACAGATTGGTATACAGTGTCAGTGATGGAGGTGGTGCATATTAAGGAGCAAGCATGTGGGGGATGAGGCATTGGTGGCCATGGGACACTGATTATATATAGGGAAATTGATCAAATAAGTAAATACACTAAGGATAATGGGAATCATGTTTCTATCAGGAGGAAGAGTTACAAATGTGGAAAGGGAGAAAACTAGGATAAACTGCCAGTGGTGCTGGACTGGAATTGGAGTTACTGGTTTGAAATTATGGTTTTCAGTACATATAGATAGAAATAAAAACAGAAGGGTATGTAAATGTATGTTTGCATATATATTATATATATTTACAGGTATATGTACATACCATACACATGATATGTAGTAAACAGGCATATCCATACAGTATTTCCCAGCTTACCTACTGAGAGGCCTTGGAGCAGTCGTACCTCAATCGAATTGAGCACACCTATAGCATCCAGATCATAAAGCCAAGGCTCCTTGGGGAAATGGTTGATACCAGTGCTAGGACAAGGGAAGTACAAGATAAGCCTGGAATATCTTGTTGTGCTAGACTGTAAGAAAATGATCCGAAAATTATGGGGATTTGTCAAAGGGACACAGAAGTCAGCTGGGCTCCCACTGGTGAAACCTTGGAAATTCGTGCATAAAGTAAATGACTGAATAAAATAGAAAACCGAGGCCGTACTGATACTAGAAATAAAGAAGAAATTTAAAGTCTGATGAGGAACAGAATACTTACATAGGTGTAAAGTGCTGACCCAGTAAACACTTTATAAAGAGGAAAAGAAGTAACTTTCCAGGGGAAAAGACTGGCATTAATCAAGCAATTAATGTAAACATCATCAGCAATGGAACAAATCAAAATCATGCAACAACTGATAGAATGCAATGACAAGAACACAGTATTACTTCTGTGACATACCCACAAAAAAATGTATAATCTAGGGCTTCCCTGGTGGCGCAGTGGTTGAGAGTCCACCTGCCGATGCAGGGGACACGGGTTCGTGCCCCGGTCCGGGAAGATCCCACATGCCACGGAGCGGCTGGGCCCGTGAGCCATGGCCGCTGAGCCTGCGCGTCCAGAGCCTGTGCTCTGCAACGGGAGAGGCCGCAGCAGTGAGAGGCCCGCTTACCGCAAAAAAAAAAAAAGAAAAAGTATAATCTGACTCTAATCATGAGGAGATTGTTTTTAACTGTAGGTTTTATTATTATTCAGGTATGGTGAGGTCAACACAGGAGACTGCCATTGAAAAGACAGTTTGTTATTCATAATTCCTAAGAGGATGGGGCATGCCATGTCATGCAGGGACACACAGGGAAGCACCAGGGTTAAACACAAGCAATAGGAGCAAGGGGAAAGCATGGACAGGAACCTTTATTACAATCTTTTCAGGGAAGGTAAGGCAAGGAGTAATAGGCAGGCTTGGGATTGACTAGTTTAAATAATTTCTGCAAGCTCTGGGGTACAGGGGCTACCTTTAGTTGTTTTATACCTAACCCTGGGATGACTAGGGAACAGAAATATTGCTTCCTGTAATAAGAGCCAGATAGAGGAGGTGGTTCTCCCTACTAGGTAGACCCTAGTGAGGGCTCTGAACAGGCTGGTTTGCATATGAAAGACACACCCTCAGGGACAACTGCTTGCTATCTCCATTGACCAACCCTGGGAGGGGCAGTCTCTCCCCAGTCAGGGAGGTACCAGTGCCAGAGCATCAAAAATATACAAAAGAAGCAAATATAGTTAATAAAGATATTTCAGATAAACTCATATTGAGGACCATTTTAAAAAACTGTAATCTTCTACAGTGTCGGAATCATCAAAGACTTAGGAACTGTTCCAGAATGAAGAAAACTAGAGCCCTGACAACTAAATGCAATGTGTAAAGTGAATCTTTTGCTATAAAGGACACTACTGGAAAATTGGTGACATCTGAATGGGGTCTGAAGATCACTTTCTGATTTTAATGATTAATATTATGGTTATGTAGGAGAATGCCCTTGTTTTTAGGAGATCACATTGTTCAGGGGAAAGCTCTTGGTATTATACTTGCAACTCTTCTGCAACATTTAAAATGTTTTAGAATTAAATATTAATCTTTACAAAATATATAAATATGAAAAGATATATATAAATATGAAAATATAACATTAAAGAGTAGAGAAATATTAAATCAGTGTATTTTAAATTCAGAAAATATTCTTGAACTCATACCTTGAATCTTGAATTTTTCTTACAAACTACAACTGCCTCAGACACATTATCACATTTGTTTCACAGCATAACTGTAGGTACTTCAATTTCCATTGTGCAATGACCAAAAAACAAGTTAAAGGAGTGTGGACGGGGTAGATCTCAGCCAAGCAAAAATGCTAACCAAGGCTCAGGCTGCTCTAGGTCAACACCTCAGGAGTTAGTAGCCTATTCTAGGATAAAGTACTTCAATATCATCTAAAAGTAGGCACAAAGAAAGGGTCAAAGAGTAAGAAGCAGCTGTAGACTTCAAGAAGGTTTAGAAATACATATAAGACCCCACGATTTCCCTGTCTCCATGAGATTCTTCCCTTCTTATGCGGACAGATCTAAGCTCTCTTTGGCCACCCCAGCACCATATTTTCAAGGTTGTTGATTGCCCGTGACTACATTCTGGCTATTACTTTCCCATCAGTATTCCCACTGCTTCTCCTCAGTTGGAACATAAAAGAACTGTTAAAAGACTTGCCAGCAGGCTGATTTTTGCTGATCCTAGGCATAAGAGAAGAAGGCTTGGCTTCTCTCTGGGCTTAGATCTTTAATACAAGTCTATGTTGTCTTGTTTTCCTCTTAGTTTTTATCTGAGCAAGGTTATGAACCACTGTACTACTCTTCCTGGATCTGTTTTTCTGTATCACCATCCTTCTTCTATGCCTTGTATTCTGGGGGTCAGCAAAAACCTTAACCCCTTCCAGAGATATCACAGAGTAGGCCATAGCTTCTATTTCAATGACCTGAGTGCAATTTTCAGAGCAGATGGAATTGATCAGGATAAAGGAATCTTCTGTACATCAATTAATACCATGTATTAGTTGTGGCAAGATAATGTCTCCTTCATCACTTGCATCTACTTGCTGCAACATAGCACAACCCACACCACTCCTGGAGACCAGAACATTCATTTATTCAGCATCATTTCCTGAGCATCTACTACAAGCGAGGCCCTATACTAAGCATGTCAGTGACCAAAACAGGCATATCAGTGAGCACAACAGAAACAAACCACTGCTCATTTGGGGTTTATATCTAGCAGAAAAGAAAATGAACAGGCAATGAGCACAATTAACAAGTAAATTATAGCATATGCTAGAAGGTGATAAATGCAATAGCAAAAAGAAAAAAATAGCAATAAATGCAATAGCAAAAATGCAATAGCAATAAATGCAATAGCAAAAATAAATGCAATAGCAAAAAAAAATAGCAAAAAGAAAAAATGTAGAGCAGGGTAAGGGAGACTGAAATTACTGGGTTTGGGACATGCAAATTGTAATTTAAAAAAACAAACTAATATCACAAGAGTGTTTTTTTGTTTGTTTTTTGGTTAGGAAAAAAATTGAGACAGATTTTTAAAATTATAATAATACATACATGAGATTGTGATAATACATGAGATTGTGATAAGAAGTAGTTAATGTTAACAACAGAAATGTTTGTCTGTATTGAAGATGCTTTATCCTGAAGTCTCTATACCCAGGTTTGGGGAGGGAAAAATGGAAGGAACAAAGCCAGGGGAAGAGCAGAAGAATCAGCAGAACTTTGTAAAAATAGCTGAGGGCTGTGGAGGCTGAGGGGATTGTAGAAGAGGAAGAGATGAGGGAGGGAGACTCTGGAGGAAGAATTCCTTTATGCCATCCAAGATGAAATCAAAATCACCTAATATGGGGTTAAGTGGAGGGAGAAAGCACAGACATCTTTTGCCCCTTTCCCTAGATTCCACCAGTCTTCCTGATTGCCTATTAGTAAGATTTTTCTGGAAAAGAACCATGTCTTCTTTTCCTACCTTACTTATCAAGGCCACTAATGACCTCCAGGTTACCACAGCTAATGGACAATTTTCAGTCTTCATCTTGACTTCTCAGTTGACTCTTCCCTCCCATTAAAAACTCTCCAATTACTTAGCTTCCAAGTCTCCACACACTCTGTTGCCCTTCAGACTCTCTGGTCCCATTTCTCAGCCTCCTTTGTTGATCCCTCCATATCTTCTCAACCTCTAAATATTATAGTGACCCAGTCCTCTGTATACTCATCTTTGAAGAAACTGTATCCAGGCTCAAGGTTTTAAACACCATCTCAGTGACAATGGCAGACAAATCCGTATCTCCATCCCAGAACTTGGTCTGCTTTTGAACATTTCCACTTGCATGTCCAATGGCCATGTCAAATTTACCATATCCAAAACTAAACTCTTGATTTTCCCCACACACCAGTTCTCCTCTAGACCTTCCCAACTTGTGAATCAAGTGGCAACTTGATTCACCTGGTTACTCAGCATGAAAACCTTGGGATCATCCTTGATGCTCCTCAAACATACTAAGAATACCCACTTCTCAGGGACTTGGCATGTGCTGATCCCTCTGCTTAGAATTTCCTTCCCCCTCCATCTTCATAGCTCACTCTCTCCTTTCCTTCAGGTCTCAATTGTTGCCTCCTCAGAATTCTTTTCTCATGACTCTTCCAGAAGTAGGATCTTCTGTCATTAATTAGCCCCTTGCTTTTTCTTCACAAAACTTTCACTACTTGATGTATGTTTATTTTTTGCCTATATCTCCTTTTGAAAAAAAGCTCTATGAGAGCAGGGATTTTAAGTTTGTGTATCTCTATGACCAAAATTAGTGCCTGTCATATAGTAGATATTCAATAAAAATTTTTGGAAAGAATAAACAAGAGAAATAAGGTTACATAATATAGATACAAGATGTATGCAGTGTTAGGCTAAGTTTTTAACTGAGATCAAGATGGTCCCTGTATGTTGCTATCTGAAAACAAAACCACCTGGACCTTGGGGGTGATTGCAACAAAAGCTGTAAGTAAAGCTTAATGAATGCCCATAATCCTTGGGAGAGCTTCTGACTGTAGATCTTTGCTGTCCAATATGGTAGCCTTTAGCTACATGTGTCTACTTAAATTTAAATTAATTAAAATCAAATAAAATTTAAAAGTCAGTTTCTCAGTTGCACTCACAGCATTTCAAGTGTTCAATAACCACAGGTAACTAGTGACTACCATATGGACACTTTTTATCACTGTGGAAAGTTCTATTAAATAGCACTACTGTACAGTAGCACAGCACAGCTTTCACCACACCTAAAGCTTACAATTACTTAGATCTTTTCTTCCCTCATAATTTGCAAAATGTCAAAAGTCTACTGTTCAGGTATTTCAGTATTCTATTTCTGGAGGTATCACAACCTCTTAAGGGATCCACTTCCATAACAGTGTGTATATGTATACACAGAAATACACATATACACACAGACACACATGATATTTTTCTGAAAGGAAAAACTTTTGCTCACTTTGGTCTTTTGTTCCTGTATGTTTTATACATTTTTACTTCACTGAACCTAAAAATATTTTTGAATGTCTCCTATATTAAGAATGCCATGTTTGTCCCTGAAGGGATAAAGAGTGTACAAGTAACAATTAAATGTGCAAGATGGCTTAGAGAAGGAAACAACTGGAGATGTTGAAGCCTGTTATACTATATCCATGACCTGAACTAAAATGGAGGCTTGGGCAAAGAATCAAAGAAACTCAGTGGAAATTAGAGACAACATAAAGGAAAAGTCAACAAGACTTGAGGACTGATTGGACACGAAAGACATAGAGGCATGAAAGTCAGCTCTCTTCCTTGAGTTTGTGGGTTCCTAGTATGTGCATCACGCTGGCATTAGAAGCAGCCAAAGCTTTGGAAATTAAAACCAGGCAAATCAGGTGTGAAAAAAAAGTTTTTAGGGGATCTAATAATTTTGATTTGGAAACAATAATGGTAAGACATTTAACTGAAAATATCCAGCCACCAGTTGGACTGGAGGGCAAAAGGTTTGGAAATCACTTCTAACAAAGACAAGAAGGAAAAGATAAAACATGAATACTTTTTCCTCTTCGTGGGCACTAGCACCTTCAAATATTTTCAGTCTATTATTATGTCCTCCTCACCACTACTCCCCCCCACCCCCTCTGTTTGCCAGTTTTCACTAGGTCTCTCTTCCAAGCTTTCATCATAAATCAAACTTTCTATTCATAGCATTATGGTACTGTACTCGAGTGAATTCTCATAATTTGTCTACTTCTCTGTACAATGTCCTACTTACCCTGATGAACAGAAAAGTATTTTTATACTGTGGAGCTGTACATGCAAAGTTTGTATATTTTGGAACATAGCCCAGTTAAACTGTAGTAACGTAACCCATTAATGTATAGTTGTTTACATGCATCTCACACAATTAAGGGTGTCTTACAGGTTTAACGAGTACCACAAAAGCAACTGAGAGTTTGTAGTATAAACTCTGTGGACTGAGGGTTGCTTTTGATGTTGACCCTGAGACACACAGCATTTAAAAAAAAAAAAAGAGGGGTAATAAAGGGCTCTATTTTGCTAGAGATAAATAATGTCTACATATTTTTGTGGAGTTGTGACAGAGCAATTTAAATTATTATATCCCTTTATATTTAATGTGTATTTATATGCACATTTTTTACATTTAATACAACTTCATTTTAAGAATCTAGCTGAACAGAATCAGTGAATCAGGATTTGAGTGGCCACAGTCTATTTCAAAAGAAGCAAAACAAAACAATACAAAAACCAACAAAAATTCAGATAATTTAGATGCTATTTAAGAGGACTCTGTGATTAAGATCACTCATTCATTGTTAAATAAATGAGTTATTTTTATAATAAAAGCACAAGTGGCAAGGCACTGCACAAAAGGGAAGCTTAGCCTTTCTTGGGCATCAGGGAAACTTCCTAGAAAGTAACTTTCCAGCTCAGTCCTGAATGATGAATTGCAGCAATCTGAAAGAAGAGGAAGAAAGAAGGAAGCAGGATCTAGGGGCAGGCAACAGACGCAATTCTCACAGCCTCCCATCTTTAAGAAAAAAAAAATAATAAAGCCATATCTGTGGCTTTTCAGAACGTTATGTGAGCTGCTTGAAAAGTAAAATCACAAGTATGGAAATACATGGTTCTCTTAAATAAAATAATACACAATTTAAAATCTTCAAATGATCTTAATGTGTGAGATATATGAAGACACACTGACCACTCCAAAAATTGGGGGAAAATATTTTAAAAAGAAATAAAACACCTTTATCTGGCCCTTTGAAATGGCACTAATCACCTGGAGTTTGTTTTCTTCACTTGGTCACATTTCTCACTCAAAGACTAAAAATCATTCCCAAGGGACAAGGAAAGGAAAAAAAAAAAAAGATAACGCCACCATCTTCTCCTACGGACAAATGTTTCCAGTGACTCCTAATATTTATAACGCCCAGCTTGAAAAACCGTATTATAAAACTCTGGAAAGAACTGAGACATATGTCCAAATACTAACAAAAGTAAACAGCAGCCAGAAATTCTACAATTTTTGTGTGATTTCACAGTTGCTTTTATGTGGATCAGGTTACTATATTATTGGAATCTTCCTGTTGATTCTAGACTATCAAAAGCATTTTAGAACTGTTGTGTGTTTGGGATGCACTTCTACATACGTGAATCTGACATGTGCAGTTTTAAAATCCAACCTACATTAGAAAATGTCATTCTGGTCTTTTTGCTCCAGGAAGGAGACTGTCATCATTTTTTTAAAAATCTCTTAAATTTTTGCAACATTATTATAACACTTAAAATCATTTTAAGTATAAAAATTGCAAAAACATAAAATTAAATGAAATGTAAATTTAAAATATTAACAAGTCCCATCTACCTTAAAATTTAATGATAAAAAATAAACATAATCAATCACATATAACCAAATCATTTTAATAAAGCATTCATTGGCTTATGGATTCAGAGAGAACTGGCTTTGAATCCCTGTCCCACCTAGCTATATAGCTTTGGGCAAATTTGCTTATTTCCTTGAACTTTAGTTTCTTAATCTGTAACATGAAGGAAATAATCTCTAATCTGTAAATTTTATTTTTGAATTATACAATAAATTATATAAAGTATCCAGACAATTTTGAAAAATAAACATTAATGTCTTTTCCCCTCCTTTTTCCTGAAGTGTTACCTTGAATTCCATGAATGACAGTAAAATCCACTACTAATATAGGGCAATCAACATGTTAGTAAGAACCACATTATAAACACACTTAATCCCTCCATAATTGAATTAATCCTGCTTATTGATTTTAAAAATCTTCTTCTTTCATAAAGTATTACCCTACATGAATGTTGTCCAAATTAACATTCACTTATTAGGAAATAGTTGATAAATTGAAAGCATACTTAAGGTTTTTATGAGCATTCAAATTTTGTTTTATTTTTATTTTTCAATGCAGCATATGAAGAATGATGATTTCTAAGGTCAAATTTTAGGATGAAAGCAACAGAGTCATTATATTATGTATATATTGTGAAATGATCACCATAATAAGTCTAGTTAACATCCATTACCATACATCGTGAAAGTTTTTATTTCCTTGTAATGAGAACTTTAAGGATCTACTCTCCTTTTTGTCATAAACCAAAAAGAAAAAAAATTATTCAGATAAACATTAGAAATCATGAAATATTGGCTATAGACCACAAGATCTATTGAACCCAAATGGTTACCATTTATTATATCACTTCCATAACATTATAGAAAGTGTTTTGAAATATATTTTACCATTTAGTTTGTACAATAAGGCTACAAGGTAGAATGATTATATTTATTTTATAGATAAATAAACTGAAGCTCAAGGAGTTTAATAAATTTGCTCAAGATTACACAGTTTATAACTGAAGAAGTCATTTAAGTTCAGATTTTTCTAATTCTAAAACCCAAGCTCTTCAAGATTAAGAGCAGAGTTATAATTATTCAGTGTTTTGGTAAATAAGATCTTAGGCTATGGACACAAATCAAAACCACCTAAGAATTAAGTATAATTGTTATATCTTAGAATGATTCTATGCTGTAGTAAAATTAGAAGTAGACTTTGAGTCCAAAAACTGGTCTAATCTAAAAATTTTTAGGTAATATAATTATAATATTTATTAGTAACTGTGTGAATTTCAACAAGGCAATTGACTTAAGAAAACTTATTATTGATAATCTAGTCCAGTCTATCCAAGTGCTAAAATTCTATTACATACAAGTGATTTCCTAGATATTTTTACATAGATTTCAACTTTTTAAATGTTTAAACATTATACAAACAATATATACTAATGGATGAATACAAATAAAGGTCTAAAATTAAAACTAAAATTCCTTCTCTCCATATAGCTAGTTCTAGTTATCAATAAAACAGTAGGTTCTTTTGTATGTATCCAGAAAACTCCATTTTCTATTATATGTTTAGAAAGTTTTATTAAATTATAATATATAGAGAGAAAAGTACACAATTCATAAATAGATAGCTGATGAATTATGATAAAGTGAACATACCCATGTAATCAACACACAGATTCAGAAGTAAAATACTACAACTATCCCAGAAGCCCCTTTCATGCCATCTCCCAAATATTACTCTCTCCTTCCTCCCAGAGATAACTCTTACCCTGAATCCTAACACCATAAGTTAGTTTGCCTGGATAAATGGGATTGTATGAATTGTGTTCTTCTGTGTCAGTCTACTTACACTCAACACTATGCTTGTAAAATTCATGTATTGCATGCAGCAGTGGTTGATTTACTTAATTATTGATACTATGAAACTTCTGATAGAAATATAGAAGTGAGATGTATGTAGAATATGCTAAACTATAATATATAAACATATTACAGTTTATGTATCTATACCACTGTTGATGGACATTTGGGTTGTTTCCAGGTTTGGGCTATTATGTTTAATGCTGATATAAACACTTTGTTCAAGTCTTTTGATGTACGTACGGTGAATTACTTGGATATATATATAGAGGAATAACTGCTGGGTCATACCATTTATTATGCTCAACTTTAGGAGACAGTGACAATTTTTCAAAGTTCTACACACTTTGGCTCCCAAACGTGGCTCCCATCAGCTGTGAATGTGAGGGTTCCAGTTGTTCTACATCTTTCCTGACAGTATTAATCTGGAAACAGTTTATAAATTTTAGCCCATTCTGGTGGGTGTGTAGAGGTATCACACTGTATCTTGTAATTTTAATATTCCTTTCCCTAATGACTAACTTTTAATATGTTTGTTGGCCCTTTGTATATCCTCTTGGGAAACTTCTGTTCATTTTTTGCCCATTTAGAAATTATTTTGTCTATTATTTTGTTATTATTTTGCAGGATCTTGTATATATTTGTATTATTACATGTAAGCACTATGTGGTTTTTCTTATCATTTTTTAATGTCTTTTGATGATCATAAATCTCTCCATAAATTGGCAGAATGTTTAGTCAGACTATATTAAAACATTTATAAGTGCATCAAAAACATAAACTACCTAGGAATAAATCTAATTAAAGCTGTATAAGACCTATTCTCAGACAACTACAAACTAGTATTGAGAGAAATTTTAAAAGATCTAAATAAATGAAAGGATATGCTTCAGTCACAGTAGAGAAGGCTCAGTATTCTTAAGGTGTCAATTCCCCTCTATTGATTCACAGATTTAATGTAATCCACATTTTTAAATGAGTAAGTTTCTTTTTTGTGTGAGGCTGAAATCAACTGATTATAAAATTTTTAAGGAAACACAAAAGCCAAGGATATCAAATCTAATCTGAAAGACATAGAGAGAAGTTAATACTGTCTACCAAGATTTACTATAAAGTTAAAGTATTTAAGACAATGTATTATTGACATAAAGATAGATAAGTAGACTAATGGAGCAGAACAGTGAGTCCAGAAACAGCTACATATATAATTCACTCTTGATTTATGACAAAGGTGGCACTACAAAGCAGCTGGGAAAAGAATGTCCTTTCAGTAAATGGTGCTGGTTATCTAAATGAGTACATGCTTTTCTGAACCTTCTTTCAACTTAACAATATATGTTAGCAGTCTTTCTATATCAACACTTCCAAACCTAACTCATTTTGAATAGTTACATAATAGTTCATCGTATAAATATATCTCAACTAATTCACCCATTCCCATCTTGATTGATGTTTTAGCTTGTTTGCAACTTTTTTTTGGTGAACACCTTTGTAAATATATCTATAGATAACATTCTAGAAAGGGAATGCTAAAGCAAAGACTGTGTGAATTTAAAGTTATTGACATATTTCCCTCCAAAAGGCCACTGCTACATAAGCTCTTATGAAGAGTTTACGAAAATACCTGGATTATAACATAAATGAGAGATGTTCCACATTTGTTCCACTTTTACTCTTCATGACTCACAAAGGACTTTTTGAACAAATTTAATCACATTAACCACTGATAACTTAGAATGAAAGTAATACCGCCTCTGCAAAGATTAAAGAAAGGGCTGACAGAGCAAAAGGGGTGAACTACTCTATGAATGCATGCAAAAGTGGTCTTGGTACATGGGTAGTGAAAGCACAGAAACACTGTTCTCAAAAAGAAGATCACAGGAGTAGTAGCCAGTCTTGGGGTCCATGGAGAATGCTAACTCAAGAGGCAATATACTGACTGCAAGGAAAGTGTCCTCAATTTCTACTGATTATACTACACCCAGTTGCAAGAGATTGAGTGAACTGTCACGTCGTCAAGGAATTCTGTAGTTTTGAATATTGTGGGGTATTTAAATAAGTGAGTCATCTGCTGGGGTGCTGAAATCTTATTAAAGCCTTTCACTGGAATGGTATTTTCGTAACTGGATTGAACTTTTACTACACCCAACAATTCGGCTAGCGCTGTCTTCCTTGAAAAATAGATTCCTTTTTCTCAAATCATACAAATTCTCCTCCCATCTTTCAAGGTTCATTTTAAGCCTCATTCTCTCCCTGAATGCTCCCTTGAAACTCCCTTCCATACTGCAGAATTTTTCTTACACTTCAGGGTTGCACTTGATCAAGGTGCAATTATGTAACATTCTGTCATTGTTTCATACCTAATTGCATCATGTATACCTGTCGAGTTTCCCAAAATTTACTGTGCCAGAAGGATGAGATGGGAACCTACCTTGCACTTTCACTGTGCCAGGCACTTTAGTGTTGTATTTAATCTTCATAGCTACTCCCTAAGGTACGCATTAATATCTCCATTTTTCAGATGGAAAAATAGAATTCCAGAGATATTATATGCCTTCTTTGGTCACACACCTACTACAGTGGCACTCTCGGATTCAAACTCAAGCAAATTTTATTTCATAGTTGCTCACCACAATATCTTCCCAAAGACTTCTCTATACGCTTTTTGTGTTGTAGAAATAACACCTCATTCCTGTGGGTACTTGAACCTATGCTATCAGCACCACCACCACCACCACTAAAGTGGAAAGGTTAGGGGCTTCAGGGACTGGAAACTAGAGTTCCAATCCTGACTATGCTACTCTGAACACCAGTCTCTTCCATTTTTGAGAAATGCATACAAAATTTATCCAACTTCCAAAAGGTGCAGTCTGTACACAGTACATTTAATCCTGCTCATTTCTCAGAAGTAGTATAACCTAGTACTCAAATTGAGTTTTAGAGTAAAAAGAGTCTGGGTTTCAATCCAGAAGCTGCCACTCTTGAGCCATGCTAATTTCAGCAAGTTATTTAATTTCTCTAAGCCACATATCTTCATTGGTAAAACGGGTTTAACAATTACCATCTCACCGGATCATTAGATGGATTCAATGAGATTATATACCATAAACTTTTTAGGATATTGCTGGCCCACAGTAAGTGCTACACAAAACCATCTATCATTTGTACTCATACCCACTGGATAAATAGAAAATAGGCATCTATGTGATAAGTATACTAATAATTCTGCATAAACATAGAAACTAAATGAAAGCAAAAAGGTTTGGAAAAGAGAACAGTATTATTTTAATTTCCTTTAGTCTTAGTCTCTGATACGTAGTAGGTCCACTGTCAGAGTACTAATTAGACTACTATGGTTATAAGTCATAGCTGCACAGTAAATAATATTTTTGAAAATCTATAAGGAAAAATCACCTTTTTCTGGATTGACTGGAAAATAAGTTTATCACCATATAAGGTTATCTCAATCACTTGTTTCTGTTTTATCACAACATTTATTAAAATTATAAGTAGCAAGAAATATTCAGACTCAAGTCATAAAGAGTGATTGAGACTCTCTGAGTCACAAAGACATATTTTAAGAATCTTGTGTGTTCGCTGAGATAATAAAAACATGAAATAAACTTTTTATCATTTTTGTCTGCATTTAAGTAATGAAAATAAAGCTTGACACATCTACAACCAGTAGAACTGACTCAGGAAAAATGATTAACATAGACTTTGCTTCTCTTGATGAGAATGTTTAAAATAATCTTTAAGAAAACATATTACTTTTCAATGAGGTCTCATATCAACATGTGCTCTAACATTTCTACAGAGATTTGCAATTAAAGTTAGCAGAGCCTTTGCACGTGACATTATATTGTAGATGCATTTATAAGGAGGAAATATGCTAATATTTTTAAGTTCTCCTAAACATTGGAAATATCTGAAGGATGAAGCATCAGCTGAGGCAAACTTCATCCCAAAAGCTTGCAGACTTGTTTGCAAGAACCTCATTTGAATGCTGGCCTATCAAGTCAAGCACAGTTATTTTAGACAGGAAAAAAAAAAAAAAATGGACAGCAGGAGTTAAATTTGATGTTCATTAACATGAAGGGAAATTTCTTGCCTCATTTAACTAATATCTTAGTTGGTACAGTGTGACAAACAAATTTTAGTTGTTAAAATCTATTATACCTGCTTTAAATTGCATCTCCCCATAGCCAGAGGCTCCATAGTTGTTTAAATTCAATTTGAGTTGCCAGGGGCTGTTAATGGGTAGGTTTTTCTATTTATTCTCTTAATTGTTCTCTATCTAAATTATCACTGATGATGAAATCTTATTTGCACCACATTCCCACATAATCAGAAGGTCTAAATAATTTTTCCTCTTCAGGATAATGACATAGAACTAAAGGTCCACAGAAATCTTTAGGGATAGTTTTTGTTCTTGTTGTTTTTATAATGTGCCACATTTAATTTTAAAATAAATAATTCCACTTGGGCTTCAACAGCATTAAAACGATATGGAAATAATAAACAAACAAACTGAAAATTATACTTGCTAAGCCCATAGTAGGCTCTTAATAAATGTAGAAATGTGTGCTGATTGACTATCACAGTGTACTTCTAGCATGACAGTGCCTTTCAAAACTTTTAAAATGCAAATTGTTCTGTCTTGAGTAAGGCTTTATATCTAATGTGTCATATGTATGACATGACTTTGATATTTCATTCTTTAACTAGTTACTGAGTTTACAATATATTAGCCACAGTAAAACACAATAAATTGGAAAGGAAAATCTATACCTATCATTTCCAGCAGAGGTCTCTAGAGAGCAACTAAAATTATGGAAATAAGGGATATATGCTCAGAAATTTGAATAGAAAATTTAACTCTTCAGCTTTATGTGAGCCCTTTCTTTTCACCCACGCCCCCTTCTCTTTTGATGTCTGTGCTCCTTCATCAGATAAAAGGCTGTCTAAAAAACTGATCAGAAGTAGACACAAGAGAACAGGTTAATCCCAAGTGCACCGGTGTAATGTGTCACAAAACAGACAATGTAATTATCTCAGCAGCCTGTTTAACCAGCTAATTCGGCAGCTTTGCATACCAGCGGTGAGCTCATCTGTTCACTATATTACCAGCCAGGATGTTTTCCACCAAGATCACTACTACACTTTTACAAAAGCTTGTAAAAGTCGGAGGATTGAGTATTATCTTGAATGTGGTATAACAGCTTTTTGCAGTTTTTTATTTATAGGGAGGTAACAGACTAACAAAGAAAAGAAAATGCAGATTAGTACTGCACAATACAAAAGAAACTGAAGTCGATGATATAAATCTCCATACATGTTCATTTAAAATGAAATACCCTCTCTTTACTTGGAATCTCTGGGGAAATGCTAAACGACTTAACAGAAATGTGATTTGATGGCAAAGACTTCTAAGCCTGGTTTTACTTTTCTTAGAAGTAAATTTATTTGCTCCAAATCCAGTCTGCATTTTGCTAATACTAGCACGCTTTGGGGGAGTTGGTGTGGGCTTTAGAGTCAAACTGACATGGACTTGAATTCTGGTTCTTCAACTTTTTCATCTCCTGATCTTGGGCAAGTTAGATCCACTTGCCTCATCTTTAAAATATGAACTTCTAAAGATTAAAATTCCTAATCTTTAAAATATGAATTATACCTACATTTTGCATGGTTACCGAGGGGTTTAAATCACATGTCAGGGAAATGCTTGGCACAAAGAGATAGCTAAATAAACAGTAACTATTTTATTACATGATATATACACCTATATATATATATACACACACACACACACACACACACATACATAGCACACCCACATATATATGTATATATACACACACACACAGACACATATATGCATGCATTACATGTATATAACTTAGAAAAAAAATAGTTAACCAAAACCTCAGGAAACATTCATGTATTATCCCAAGTCTTTTCCTTAAAATGACTATCCCCTGACCACAATGATAACACCACGTAACATGCAGGTCCAGCAACCAGCACAGTGCTTTGTGTGTTCAAGAATATTTGTTGAATAAAATAAACATAACAAACTAAGAGAAGAAAAACACTGCAGATGGATTTGCAGGAGAACTCATAGTGGGAGAGCTACATAACTCAATTTTTATTTCAGCCAACATGTGAAGAACAGTCTCTACAGGGAGTCAAACAGAAATCAAAGGCAGGGAGACTTTCTGGTTCTTCTTTCCTCTGACTTTGAATATATAAAAATATTCCACAATATTGACCATATTTTAAAGTGATCTACTTTGCTGTTCAATATTTCCAGCAAATTAAACTTTTATACCGAAGGACAGTAAGTTCTGCGTCTAACAGCTTAGATGTACCTTATACCTTTAATGTTACATGTCTCATCATTTGACACAGTTAAATGACAACAGCTGCAAGAGAGTCAAAGTCTTAGACAACAATTAAGATAGTCTTGAAGGGACTTCCCTGGTGGCGCAGTGGATAAGACTCCGCACTCCCAGGGCCCAGGTTCGATCCCTGTTCAGGGAACTAGATCCCAGATACTTGCTGCAACTAAGGAGCTGGTGAGCTGCAACTACGGAGCCCGCCTGCCGCAACTAAGACCCGGTGCAACCAAATAAATAGTAAAAAAAAAAAAAAAAAAGATAGACTTGAAGATGAGGCAGAGATGTAGGAAGGTTCTGACTTATAGTAAAGTCTATGGAAGTGTCTGTTACACTAAAGAAATAAGAAAACACAAATGGATTACACCTGAGGTGCAAAAGGCCCAAGGAGAGGGCATGGAAAAGCTAAATGGTCAGGGAGGTGGCCAGGAACTAGACTTAAGAGCTAGCCAACCACCATCTCCCGAAGTCTCACAGCATGGAAGTCTCAGGTCTTCAAAGCAAATTCAAAGCCAGAGGAAAGAAGAACCAGAAAGTCTCCCTGCCTTTGATTTCTGTTTGACTCCCTGTAGAGACTGTTCTTCACATGTTGGCTGAAATAAAAATTGAGTTATGTAGCTCTCCCACTATGAGTTCTCCTGCAAATCCAGCTACCTCTCCCAATTTATTTCAAACCATCTTATGTCTAATCACTCGACTGAGACCATACTGGCACCATTCCCTTTTCTTTTTTCTTTCAAGAGCCTGGGGCATTTTTACCCACCATTAACTGTTGGTAGGTCTCTTCCTCTCAGACTTTTGCAAGGCTTACTTCCTCACTCCACTTCCCCATGTCCTGGTTCAAATGTTATCTCCTTACAAAGGTCTTAGTTGACCACCCTTCCTAAAACAGCAATTCCAATCATCCTTTTAATGCTGCTTTGTTTTTCTTCACAGCACTTACCTGGACCTCAGTTTATATTATTTATTTGGTTATGTATTTACCATCTCTCACCCCACTGGAATATTAGTTCAGTGAGTCCAGAAATTTATTTCATTCACTCATCTATTCCCAGAGCCTAGAAAGGTCCCTAGCACACAGCAGTCACTTGGTACATATATTTGCTGAATAAATGCTGGTAAAGGAGGTCAGTAGCTGAACATCTGTGTTTCCACCACCTTTTGTCCATTCTAGTTTCATACTGTACAATAATTGTGAATTTCCATGTTCTAGTGCCACCAGTACTCTGTCTGTTCCTTAAGTAGGGTAAAGCCTACATCTTAATTCAACTTTGACTATACTGTCTGGCACACTGTGGCACCTGAGAAAATAGTTGTCTAGTAAACAGAAATTTTTAAAAACGAACAAAAAAAGACTAAATATTAAAACTATTGAAGTATTTTTAAAATTGAGGATCATAGTACATTACTAAAAGTAATTAAACATATCAAGATAAAACTTCTGTGGTGATCATTTTGAAATATATGCAAATATCAGATCATTATGTTGTACACCTGACACTGATGACATATATCAATTTTACCCCAGTTAAAAAATAAAATAAAATAGGGATAAAAAATACTTCTGTGATATCAAATGCAGCCCACTAATAAATATCTCTCTGTCTCGGTCATTAATAAAAAGTACCAGACATTGTGATTTTATCTTGTGGAATTCTCAATATACCCCTGGCTGGGTCTCATTATACCATTCCTAGCTCATAGATGTAGAAATTGAGGCAAAGAATTGTTAAGTGTCTTACGCAGAGTCACACAGATAATAAGTGCCTACTCACTTGAATCCTAGTCACACAACAGCTCTGTTTCAGAGGCCTTTAATATCTACTCTTCAGACTGATCTTCTGACACTTCAAATATTATTTTCTCCATTTTCTTTTATCATTAATACCCATTTTCTACTTCCCTCTTCTAACGATCAAGTTAATAATCACTAAATTAAGAACTTAAATGATGCAAAGCTTCAGTAAGGTTTGGATGCCAAACTCTGAAAACATATTGAATAATAAATGCATATAACCCCCCAAAAAAGGGGGGGTTAATGAAGATTAATGTTGTCCTTGGGTTGGTAGAATTTAAATTTTGTAAGAGTGTCCTAAGCCTATTTAACAGAGAAAAAAATGTTGCCATCTTTTTGTAAAACATGCATTTTAAGGCACTTCTATGAATTTCTCTCCCATAGAGAGTGAGTGATATATAGCTGGGGTCTAATTCATTCCAACTCATCACATGTATTTTGTAACTCCGTATCACCCTCTGAAATCAATAGGCAGTTAACACTGAGAAGATGTATTTAGGTTTGAAAGAAGATAAAAATTGGACTGTGATCTATTCCTTGTATGGGATCCTGTTACCATCTTTTCATATGGTATCAGATCAAACAACTTAACTTGTTTTTTAGACTCATTGCCCAATATTCTTAAGCTCCTGTATAATTTACTCTTACACTAAGTTTGTAGGCAATATTAATTTGCATGGGTTAAAAAAAGGGTCATTGGTTTCTTACTAAGTATTTCATTCCCTTTGGCAAAGATAAAGAATAAGTAGTGACTGTGTGTGTCAAATTAATAGTCCCTCCCTCAGCACCTTTATTTTTAAAGTTTTCTTAATTTTTCTTTTGTTATCAGATAATTTATATAGTTCTATTCAAAAAGTTCATTATTTTGAGGTACCTTTCTTTTATTCACATATTATTTATTCATTTACTCAACAAATACTTATTGAGAGGCTAATAGGCTCTGTGATTACACTGGAAATAACAGTGGGGGAAAAAATAGACACAAAGAATGAAAAACAATGTGCAAAGGCATCTTTGAATGTCAATATAATTATAAGATTAAATGAATAGTCACAACTTCTTGGTATATATGACATACAGGGCCAGGTCCTGTGGTTGAGGAAAACAATGCAGTACTTTGACGGTTACATCAACTCTGTCCTTTAACTAGGGTGTCAGTTAAAAAAAAAAATATATATATATATATATATATATAAACACACAAAATGTAAAACTAATTAGCTATTCTAATATTTGAACATGAAAATTGTAAATATGCAGGTTGCTCGACATTTTACTAATTTACTGAGGCATATTTATTTCTATGGAGTCTGCAAAAAAAAGAAAGTGTTCTTATCTTTTGGTCATGGTTTAGGTGTCTTTGGGATGCAAGACAAAGGACTGGGTTAATTTTTGAACCAAAAGTCCTGGTATTCCATGCATACAGAACCATATGAAATGAGGCAGGGGGTCTGTGTGCTCAGGACCGCAGTTAATCCCACTTGGTTAGGGCATAATGTAGTGCAGAAGAACAATCATGCTGAAAATGCAATTTGGCAGGAGTGTTGAGAGCTGCTCTTGGCAAGTCAAGAAGTTGACGGTTTTTAGGTAGGAGAGTAACACGATCAGAATTGGGCTCTTAAAAGATTACTCTGACAACGTTGTAGACAATGAATTGGGAGGGGCGTCAGACGAGAAGGAAAGAGACAAAAGGAGGACATATATGTCAACCCCAATGAAGGCCTGAGCTACAAGAGTTAAAATAGGAGTGCACAGATAAGAAAAGGGGCTGCAGAGAGAAAATCAACAGCCAGCATGGGGAAATGGACTAGGTTTGGGCTCAGAGGAATCTGCTCAAAAAATAAGGCAACTTGTTTAGAATACGTCTCACTAAAGTTTCTGATGATAATGAATCAATACAAGGGCTTTTAAAGTTACCTCAAGACAGTCTCTAGATAAACAGAATTGCCTCTATAGAACATGTTACTATTTATTAATAATAAAATATTATATAATAATCATATGCTCAATATTATATTTACATATTTATTAAAGTCATTTTAATAATAAACTAATATTTATTGAGCACTTACCAAACAGCATGGTAAAAATGTTACATATTACATTCATTATCTAGTTAAGACCACAACGCATCTACAGTTATTACCCTGTTTTTCAAGTGAAAAAATTGAAAATTAGAGACAGTAAGCAACATTAAGGCAGAATTTGAACTCAGCTCTGCCAGGCTCTGGAACGTGATCACTGAGCCAGTCACACTTACATGTGAAAGAAGAATAATCACCTCACCCTGAAGATCAAAGAAGTTACAGAATTTGTCCTACTTCCTTATCAAAGTGAAATATTCAAATATTTTATTCAGATATGATGAACGTCTACTGAGCATCCACCACATGCCAACCTCTGCTTTAGATGCTTAGACTCTGAATTCTTAGGAACTGAATTCTTACATGTCAGGCATAAAGAAAATAACAAACTTTCAGAGAATTCTTTCGTTCTTACTACTCAGGTACTTAAACTCTTTGTGCTGATTAGGGGAAGCAGTGGGGAAAAGAACCACACGGGGCTGAGAGGCAAACTTATTCTACCTATAAAGTAAGATGCAGCTGCCCAATGAACAACAAAAAAAGGCTCTGAGGGTTGGGATGGAGAAGTGACTAAGAATTAAGAATAGAGTTCGTAGGTGCTGAAGGCTTTGCAGGAAAAGAGGAGAGATTAAGCCATTTATGTTGCTGGAGAAGAGGAATTTTGGGAAAGAGGAGATGGTGAGCTGTGTAATCCCATCTTTCACATTCTGAAAAAAAATATTTAGGAGAGACCCACATTACATTTCAAGAATTTGGGGGATTGGATTTTGTTAACTATGGATATATCACCATACTAATCAGGATATACTTAGATGAATCAGCTTCAACTTGTTATATACATGCTAAAGTATACATCATGACCATTCTGAGATATGGCCCCATGTAATTTGTTTCTAATAACCATTAAAGAACCAAAGTTTAAGAATAAATGAATTCCTTTTCCTTTGTAGATTAGAGCAGAGTCAAATATATGCCTATAATCATGTCACTCATTCAAATTCTGAAATCCTTTTTTTTTTTTTTTTTAAGAGGTGGCAATGAGGTAGAGGCATACCTAGCAGAGAGGCACTTGAATTTAACCCGAGTGGAATATGCAACAGCAGTTAGAATCATTTCCCATAATGGAATTCCAATGATTAAAACAATTTACCCAGGAGAAAAAGGAATGGGGTAGAAGTGAGAAATCAGGGATTCAGAATGGCAACCTTAGAAAAAGCTCCCACTCACAAGAAATATCCACCCACCTCTCTGTGTCTAATCCTACAGTCAACTCCCCCACCCTCCAAACTCTAGTACCAAGTCTTTCCATATTTAGAAGGCACATAAGAAACATTAGATTCATAGCTCACTAGGGCAAAATCAAAATTGCTTCTGATCTTCCCGTACCTTCATATTTCAGGAACTATTTTTGTTTTGTTTCGCTTTGCTTTGCATACAATTTTCCCTGAAACCAGCTTCCTTCTCTATGCTCATGTTCTCCCATAACTACAATCACCAATGGATTCACGTTCCTAAACTGGGACCTATACTCTGAAAAAGGTTTGAAAAAATATATGTGAGAGAAAAACTCTGACAGATTATAACTCTGAAAGATTATTAAACATCATACCTGCTTGACTTTTTCCTATGAACTATTAGCCAAGTATCAGACCCGTTTTTAGATTTGGATTCCTGTATAATTCCTTGGATAACTTACCCTAACATTACTCTCATTTTTGGACACTGTCTTGACCTCCAATATACTCAGTTTTGTTCACCCATCTCTTGGCCAGTTATAACTCTCTTTAGACTGCAGGATAACTCTGCCCCTACTCTCTTTCTAATACACCATTCCCCAAACCAATCCCATCTTTAACTCTCCTGTTACTTCACTGTTGAGTAACCAGGGAAATGAGAAAAGCTAGGCTAGAACATGAGGACCAGCCCAGAACGATGTGAGGGCAAGTATGGCATACAGGAGAACATGTCTTGAGAAGTTCATATAGACAGGGGCCATGGGTATCATGAATTAATTCAGGAAGAATCTGGGCTGGCATCTAAGATCTAGATCCAACCAAAAGAGATATATATGACACAGAGTTTGAGCCAACCAGCTGGAGGTTGACTATGAACATAGATGCAAGTTAGTCATGATGAAACAAGCTAAGGGGGTCAGGGATCCAGATTAAAATAGTGATGGGCAGGATGGGCTACTGGATAGATTCTGGATCAAGAAACCTAAAAATCAGTTTAGTATGGTATAAACAAGCAGCCCGAACAGGAAGATGTGAATGATCCTAGGGCAAGGACAGGGTCCCTCCTATTCTGGTTATAAGAAACCTCCCTTCTTGGTTTAAGAAACCTTGGTTGCTTTGCAGAGTGAATCAGCACTATAAAGGTACTTTTGTTCAATACTTTTAACAGAGAGCTACAGACTTTTATTTAACACTCATAATTAAATTTCCTAAACATATTGTACCCAATTATACAATCTATTTGCCTTAGTGATAGTTTCTTTCCCTAAAGTATGTGAGCATCTTTGCATACAATGTCTGCTCATTCAAAAATTTTCCATAATTCAATGTGAACTGAATAGCAATTATTTACTCTATAATAAAGACATTTGTCTAGCTAAATTTTTCTAAATAATTTCTCACACAACAAAATGTTAAATGCTATCATCTGCCAAGTTCTATGCATATTTCATAACCTATTGGTGGGATCTGGAATGAGTAGGTAAGGAGGTTAAGGGAAAAGAAATCATTGACTCAAGCTCTGCACCACAGTTATAGTGAAGAATGCAGATTTTTTCCCCCCATTTTGGCCAGCACTGCTGCTGCTGAGTATGTTAGATTACCTTATTTCCTCACTCTACCCTAATGTCAACTCTTTGTGTCCTACATAAGCATAAAAGGGCTAATTGTGAAGTTGTGGGTAAGGCTACATGAGCTCCTCTGAAAAACGTGTATAAAGAAGCACATTATAATTAAGACAATTCACACAGCCCTGAAATCCTCAAAAGGCCCCAGGCTTGGTTTGGTTTGGTACCAGGATATATCAATTTGATAGCCAACAGTCATTGCTTATTTCATTTCTTTTCAATAAAGAGAAGCCTTCTGGCATACTACTCCTGCATGCTACATCACCATGCTATCACAACAGTTTGATGAGTTTACACTGATTTAAGCAGCAGTCAACATAAAATGATAGAAACTGGACTGACATGAGGACAGGACAGCCATTTTTACCTTGGCAAAAAAAAGGGGGTAAAGCTGGCTTCTCTTCCTTTAACAATACAGTGCTCCCTCCTTATCTTGTTTCTTTTAACTTCTGTCCACTAGACAATATTCAAAAACAGGTAAAGAATATCATGAAGATCTTAAATTACAAATACATTCAAGTAAGGCACACAAATGGCCAAAAGTCATATGAAAAGTTACTCAGCATCACTAATATCACGGAAATGCAAATCAGAACCACAATGAGATATCACTTCACACCTGTTAGAATGGCTATTATCAAAAAGATAGGAGAGGTCTTCCCTGGTTGCACAGTGGTTAAGAATCCACCTGCCAACGCAGGGGACATGGGTTCAAGCCCTGGTCCGGGAAGATCCCACATGCCACAGAGCAACAAAGCCCGTGTGCCACAACTACTAAGCCTGTGTTCTAGAGTCTGCGAGCCACAACTACTGAGCCCATGTGTCACAATTACTGAAGCCTGTGTGCTCTAGGGCCTGTGTGCCGCAACTCCTGAGCCCGCGTGCTGCAACTACTGAAGCCCATGCACCTAGAGCCCATGCTCCACAACAAGAGAAGCCACTGCAATGAGAAGCCCATGCACCGCAACGAAGAGTAGCTCCCGCTCGCTGTAACTAGAGAAAGCCTGTGCGCAGCAAGGAAGACCCAATTTAGCCAAAAATAAATTTAAAAAATAAATAAACAAATAAATAAAAAGATAGGAGATATCAAGCGTTCTCAAGGGTGTGGAAAAAAGGGAACCCTTGTACACTGATGGTGAGAATATAAATTGGCATGGACATCATGGAAAACAGTATGGAGGTTCTTCAAAATATTAAAAATAGAACTAGTATATGATCCAGCAATCCAGCATCTGGTTATCTATCCAAAGGAAATGAAATCAGTTCCTCAGAGAGAAATGTGATCTCCCATGTTTACTGCAGTATAATTCACAAAAGCCAAGATATGGAAACAACCTAAGTGTCTGTCCACAGATTAACTGATAAAGAAAATGTGACATACATAGAGTGGAATATTATTCAGCCATAAAAATGAAGGAAAAACATGGAACATTTGGAACAACATGGGTGAGTGTGGAGGACATCATGCTAAGTGTTATTTCAATTGTCTGCCAGGCATAGAAAGACACACAGTGTATGATCTCACTTATATATACATGAGAAATATATATAAATATATATGTATGGAATCTAAAAGAAGTCCAACCCATGGAACCAAACATTAGAATGATGGTTGCCAAGGGTTCAGGGATGGGGGAAATGGGGCGATGTTGGTCAAAGGGTACAAAGTTTCAATTAGAAGATGAATAAATTCTGGGAAACTAATGTATAGCATGGCAACTATAGTTAATAATACTGTATGGTGTACTTGAAATTTACTAAGAGAGTAAATCATAAGTGTTCTCACCACACACATACCCAAAAAGGTAACTATGTGAAGTAATGGATGTCTTAATTAACTTGCTTATAGTAATCATTTCACAATCTAAACATATGTTAAATCATTACACTGTAAACCCTAAATAAATTACAAACACAAACTAATAGTTTGTTTTCTCTATCAATATTAAGTAGAAAATATTTATTTTTAAAAGTGCATTTAGTTGCCAAGATATGGAAGCAAACTACATGTCCATCAACAGATGAATGGATAAAGAAGATGTGGTTTACACATACAATGGTATACTACTCAGCCATAAAAAAAGAATGAAATTTTGCCATTTGCAGCGACATGGATGGCATGTTGGGGGGCACTGTGTTATGCAAAATAAGTCAGACAGAGAAAGACAAATACTGTATTATATAACTTATATGTGGAATCAAAATTACAACAAACTAGTGAATGTAACAAAAAACAAGCAGACTCACAGACATCGAGAACAAACTAGTGGTTACCAATGGGGAAGGGAGGGGCAAGATAGGAGTGGGGGAGTGGGAGGTACAAACTATTGGGTATAAGATATGCTCAAGGATGTGTTGTACAACACAGGGAATATAGCTAATATGTTGTAATAACTAT
The DNA here is from genome assembly GCF_937001465.1 of Orcinus orca. NCBI lineage: Eukaryota > Metazoa > Chordata > Mammalia > Artiodactyla > Delphinidae > Orcinus > Orcinus orca. Next base: position 96,577,759 of record NC_064565.1, read on the forward strand.
AACTAGAAGGTAGCCTTTAAAAATTGTATACAGGCTTCCCTGGTGGCGCAGTGGTTGAGAGTCCGCCTGCCGATGTAGGGGACACGGGTTCGTGCCCCGGTCTGGGAAGATCCCACATGCTGCGGAGCAGCTGGGCCCGTGAGCCATGGCCACTGAGCCTGCGCGTCCGGAGCCTGTGCTCCACAACGGGAGAGGCCACAACAGTGAGAGGCCCGCATACCGCAAAAAAAAAAAAAAAAAAAAAAAATTGTATACAAATTTTTAAAAAAATTAAGTGGATTTAGGATTAGAAACCCCAGAAACACTAAATAGTATGGGGTGAGCTAAGGAAGAAGAGCCCAGAAAGCCAGAAAGGCACAGAGAAAGAATGGTCAGAGAAGCTCAGAGACAGCCATAAAGAACTCTGTCATGAAAGCAGAAGGGTTACAGATTTTTTTCCCCAAGAAGAGTATATTAAATATGGCAGAAGAAACTTGCTCAATAAAGAAATTGAATATAAAAAGGCCTGAAAGTGACCATCAGCAACGAAAATTAGGACAATGTTAATTTTCGTCATAAAGTAGCTTCAGCAGAGTTGAAAAAGGCGGATAAGGTATGTGGTATGTATGTATGAATAGAGAGGATCTGCACTTCAGATGGAAATGGGAGTGAGGGCTGTCACAAAAATGACAGGGGACAGCCAAAGAGAAGAATTCTAGGGAAACAAGGTCAAGGAAGACTTTTTTAAGAGTTGGAGAAAGAAGTATATTCATTGCCTAAACAAAAGGAGCCAGTAGAAGAAAACAGATTAAAGACATAGTTGACAGAGAAGAGTGCTAAGTCCATTCTGAATCCTACCTATGTGTTCAACTATCACCTAGATTCTGGGACTAATTCTTTGTCCAAGTCAGCCTTGCTGATTTCTGCCACTTTCTGTTACAGGCACTAGTTCCTGGGCTCTGACTTTATCCCTTGTGATCAAGCCCTTAACTTGAGCCCTACTTATTCAATACAAATTATTCTACTATTTGAAGTTCCCACCTTGATTAATATCCGAGAATCCTTGTTCTCTCTAGAAATGAGATTTTCACTTCATGCTCCACTTCCTTCTCAGATGTGCTTTTAACTGCCTAATCTCATAGCCATTTCCCCATCCCCTTCTTCTTGGTTAATACAGCCCCAATTCTAATCATGTGATTGTTAAGGGATATGATAACATGTGTTAAGGGAAACTGAGCCCCTTGCCATCCCACGAAGAGGAATTTTACTTAGCACGGTTAGTTATGCTGTTTTCAAAGGGGATATGTCAAAATTCTCATCTGCGGCTGGTCTTCTAGGAAAGGAGAAGCCCCGGAAGAGATTTCAACTATCTCTACTTTACGTAGCTGTGTCTACACAGAATACCTGGTATGAGGACACATCCAGTGATGATGAAAAAGCAAGACAGGACTGCTGAGCAAAAAGAGGGAAAAAATCTGGGTCACTGGAATATTTTTTTGTTTCTTTGTTTTTAACATCTTTATTGGAGTATAATTGCTTTACAGTGGTGTCTTAGTTTCTGCTTTATACCAAAGTGTATCAGCTATACATATACAAATATCCCCATATCTCCTTCCTCTTGCGTTTCCCTCCCACCCTCCCTATCCCACCCCTCTAGGTGGTCACAGAGCACGGAGCTGATCTCCCTGTGCTATGCGGCTGCTTCCCACTACCTATCTATTTTAACATTTGGTAGTGTAGATATGTCCATGCCACTCTCTCACTTTGCCCCAGCTTACCCTTCCCCCTCCCCGTGTCCTCAAGTCCATTCTCTATGTCTGCGTCTTTCTTCCTGTCCTGCCCCTAGGTTCTTTATGACCTTTTTTTTTAGATTCCATATATATGTGTTAGCATACGCTATCTGGTTTTCTCTTTCTGAGTTACTTCACTCTGTATGACAGACTCTAGGTCCATCCATATCACTACAAATAACTCAATTTTGTTTCTTTTTATGGCTGAGTAATATTGTTGAAGCTCTGAATTCGCTACACCCAGAATTGCCTACCTTCAGTCTTCTGGTTTCATGAGATAATTTCCTTTCTTGGATTCATTTTATTGGAGTTTCTGTTTCTTTAAACAAAAAGTATTCTAAGTGGCTTATTGTGGAAGTAAAGGTCAAGAAAAAACTGATTTTACTGAGGTCATACTACATATCAGATATTTCATATGCATTATTTGATTTAATTTTTATAACAACCTGGTGAGGTTCATACTTGCTCCCCATGTAAAGATGGGTCTGACCCAAAAGCCTGCATTTCCCCAGAAGTTGGAAGTCCTGACACAAAATTCTAGTATGTATCATTTAAGTGTTGCTTCTCAACTTCCCCGATACCAGTTTCCTAGGTTCAAACTTTTGTCTTATGAATATCAAAGTTCTGCAATAGAGCATAGGGCTATGAACGCAGAGAAATAAAACTGACTGTTCACACCTTAGTATATTTATTAGCTGGGTAAACTAAGACATTACTTGGGTCCTAGATTCTGTATTATTACCTGTAAAAGACAATAACAGTACCTACCCCCAAAGGGTTGTTGTATTAAATTAGATGATGCCTGCATAACATTTAGCAAATACCATCACCGATTTAGTCATGTAACAGTGTGTCTTTATTCGTATTAATACTGCTACTGTAAAATATACAGTCAATTTTTTAAAATCACATCATAGAAGTTTAAACTATAAGAGACTGCAGAGATGAAATTTTGTGATATCCCTGCCGTTGAGAAGTAATATTAACCTAATTCAAAGACTAGCTCAGGGTAAAATATATAAATGACCTTTTTATGAGTTCTTTTTAAAAAGCTAAATAGAATGAATTTATATCACCATTATGATAACAATCATATAGAATTAATGGCCAGTTAACTAAACATTGTAACATAGCTACATGGAGTATAGAAGAAGAATACATCTAGTTAAAATTTAAGAACACGATGATCTTAACTGCGTTTTACCATATCTGGCTGACAACTCTGTAGTGTTGTACAGTTGAAAGAACACTGAACTTGGAATCAAAATAAGAAGCTGGGTTCAAGTTCCTTCTCCATTATTTATTAGGTCTGTAACTTTGTGCAAGTCATTTACCATCTCTAAATCTCAGCTTCTTTATCTTTAAAATGGGAGTGATGATTTAACCCTTTGTTTATCTCATAAGATGATTCTGAGAATCAAAGTATATGCAGAAGACTTTCATACATTGAAACGTGCAGTATACATGTAAGGGAAATAATAAAAATTTTAGTATACACAAATGGTGGAAACTTCAGACTCTGCATTCTGTAACATGTTCTTTAAATTTTTATCCTTGGGATGTTACTCGTTACTTATTCTGAAGCCTCAGCAGCCTTTCTGAAACTGCACAGAACACAGCACAATACCACAGATGGCTGTAGGTTCAACCAGAGCCTTCTGAGGAGGATGATCTTTGAAGATTTTCCACCTATAGAGCTGTTCTCACTTTGCTCACTTTAGCTGATAGAATCAAGCTACAAGCTTAACATGTGATAGTCAGTTTGAGTCAAGGTTGGAAATCACTCAATCAAGAAACCACTCCATCACTGTCTAGAAAACAAATGGATTAGAGAAGAAAAACCAAGATGACTCAGACTCAATTCTGAAAGTGTTTTTAATGGGGCATTGATTCAGCCTCTACTGAATATTTACTAAAAATAAAAAATGATATTGGCAATACTTTTTGCGGCATCTCTTCCAGACAGCTGTGACATTTGAGGAACACTTGGAACACTGCATATAAAAATTCTATAAACAATAGAATCATCCTTGTCTATTATTATTTTTATCATTCCAAAGGCCTTGAATAAATGAGCCATTTTCCAGGAATGTCAGAAAGCTCTAGAAATTAGTAAATTGGGCACCACTACTCACAATCTATTATTGCAATTTTCAGTTAGTAGAAAAGTCCAGAATCCCTCTTCCCCATAGAAACTAAGCTTTAATGCTGGCTAGATTCTCAGACTTGTCCAAAACGTAACAGCAAGCTCCGTGTGAGACAAAATGGGAAGGGGATGCTCAGAAAGTTAAGGAAATCATTGACAGCACTGACAGTGGACACTATATAAGAGTCAGAACAAACCAGGGGCAAGAGGGTCATGTACCACTACTGGAGGCCATGTTTGAGGAGGAATATGTCCAGAAAAGACCAGCAAATCATGTATAAACCACAAGTTCTCTCTCTCTTTCCCTTTATAGCCAAGCATCCAAAAGGAATAGTCTACATTGATTGACTATCGCCTATTCATTGAAAAATTTATAATATTTGATAATACGAAAGGAGATAACCAGTTTGGAGGTATTACAAACTAAAATATGTATCTAGGACTACAATTATTTGGTTTTAGGGAATGCAAATGCCCAACTTTTCACAGAAATACCACATTTTTTTTGAGATTATTATATCAATTTATTATCCCACCAGCAGCATATACATTTTTACACAGGTCTCTATTCTTCCCAATACTTGATGTAGTCAGATTTTTTGATTTTTGTCAATCTAATGGGTATAAAGTTATATCTGATTATATTCTTAACTTGCACTTTCCTGATTATTAAAGAGATTGATTCATTTTTTTCATTTATTCCTCATTTTCATGTATGTTCATGTCATTCGTCTATTTTTCTATTAGGTTGCTTATATTTCTTATTGATTTATAAAGGTTATATATATATTTATAAAGATATATAAGTACAGGAAACTAATCCTGTGTTAGTTAAATGTGTTGGAAATTGTGTCTCCAGTTTACCACTTGTCTTTTTATTTATGTACCTTTTGATGAACAGAAACTCTTCAATCCAATGTAGTTAAATTTATCAGTCTTTTCTCCTATGTTAGCATGTTTTATTTCTTGTTTAAGAAGTCTGCCCTTACCCAGAAGGCATGAAACACTCTCCTACATATTTTTTTTTAAAGTTTCAAACATTTCACATTTAAGCTCTTAATCCACATGGAATTGATTTCTGAGCATGCTGTGGTCCTCGAATAACTTTTCAATTCATGCATTTTTAATTGTGCTGTAGTCCTTCCCCCAAATTTCTCTGGCTCAAGTCACAACTAGCCTTCATGTCATCAAATCCAATGTGGTATTTCTTGTCTCTCATTTTTCTTTTTAGCATTTAAGATTCTCCAGAACCCTTTCCTTCTTGAAATCGTGTTCCATTTCATCTGTGACATTACTCTTCCTTGACCTTCCTTCCGCCTCTTGATCTTATCTTCTTTGGCCTTCATAGATTTCTTCATTTATATCCTAAATGATGATGTGACAAAGGTCTCCATCTTCAACCACTGCTCTTCTCATCTATTTAGTCTTTCCCAGGATCTTCCCCATACCCATCGTTTAAATAGATACATATCTTCTAACAACTCACACATGCGTTAAATTCAGCTCAGGTCTCCTCTATCCATAATCCTTGAGCCAAGTGCCTACTGGACACTGCTGCTGGGATATCCCAAAGACATTTCAAAATAAACATTTTCAAAAGAGAACCTTTCTTCCATCCTTTCACCTTCCAAAATCTGCTCCTCTTGCTTCATTCACTAACAGTGAGATTCACAGCATTCTCTACCTGGTTAACAAATCAGAACTAGGAAGCCATCCTATACTTTTTGCCTTGCCATCATTCTCCTTCATCTTTTACACCTAATCAATCACCTAGACCTATGGATTCTTTTACCTAAATAGCTCTCACATGTGCAGACTCCTCTCTATTCTCTCTTATGCCTCCTTAGCTCAAGGACCCATCACTTTTTACTTGGGTTTTTGCGGTAGCCTTCTAAATTGTCTTCCTGGAGCCAGGCTGGTCCTCAGAAACCATCACCTGCAACTGTCTGAATGATCTTTATAAAAAGCAAATCTGACAATGAGGCAGGAAGGGAACACCCTCTCCTCATATACACAATACTCCTACACCCCTCAACCCTCACATTGCTCCAGCCCACACTTCCAGGCACAACACTCCATACGGAGATGGCCATCAATCCTCCTGCTATTACCATCATAGAAACTTCTGTTGAGCTGCTATCCTTGGATTAGGAGGAATGTTTTGCCTTCCAGTCCTTACTTCTGCCAGTTCCTGGCCCACTCAGCTGCTACCCACAGCATGGATTCTCACCTCAGCCACTTTTCTCTCTACCTAAATTAACACTCTTATCTCTGAATTTCCCTCACAACTAAAATATTCTGTAAATTCTAAATTCTTACCACATGTTCTCCTGACCTTAGACAAAATCTGACTCTCACCTGAAGATATCATCAATCATCTCAGGTCTTATCCAAGACCTACTATAAGGTCTGCATAAAGTCACTGCCATCCTTGCTCCTACTCCCTTCAGGCCGTGACTGTTCCATGAGGCTATTCATCTACAAACTGAGGTCTTTTCAATCTCCATCAAACAAGGAGGATCAACAGCAGTCTGCTTTCACCTGGAGTGGACAACAATACATATTACAGTCTTGCTTAAAGCCTAAATTACTGCCCTTGATCTCTCATAATGTAGTCCAAAAGAGCTTTGATAATCTTGACATTTTCACAAGCACCACACTGACATTTTATTGATGAATCTGAAGAGTAGGAAGTGACATTACACATGCCACTGGTAAGATGCACGTGCACCAGAGGGTGACAGATAAACCTTAAAATGATTCAAGATCCTGACATATTGGTGAGGATTTTAGAAGTTCATTGTCTGCAGATATTCTTGGATATCTTCTCAAAGCTAATGGACAGGCTCACACGTTGCCTGTTCTACTACTAAGAAAGAAGCATAACACTTAAAAGGCCTCCTTATATTTTAGATAGAGATTATACCACATTTGGAACTACTGCTCCTCTACATTTATAGGGTAATATGGACACAGCTTCCAAATTTGATTAGAGACAGAGAAAGAGAAAGAGAGGGCTCTGCAGCAGATTAAGGCTGCAGTGCAAGCAGACCTTCTACTTGGCCACCTTACACACAAGCTTCCATTTTTCTAGAGATATTCCAGACAGATAAGAATGCTGTGTGGAATCTAAGATTTTTTTTGAGCAAGGTCATCTGATATACAACAGAGAATGAGTAAAAAAAACAGTTTCTGGCATATTACCGGTAGAGAAAAAGTGCATGGGCCCTAGTAGAAGCTAAATGGAAGACCATGGGAAATCAACTGATAATGCAACTGAAAATGCCCATCATAACTGGTTATTTTCAGACCCCTTATGCCATAAACACAGTACAAATCCATAGAAGAGTATAACTGGGAATTGAGTCCTAAAAGGCCCAAATGGTACAAGGTAACATGAAAAAGTGTCTCAGACCTACCCTTTCCCTCCATTCACACATATGGTCCCATGAGGCATTCCTTATAGCCTGATAGGTCAGCTCTACATGTTGAGGTAAGCCAGAAATTTACTGATGATGCATTATAGCCCAAGTCAGAGATGGCTCTGAAAGATGGCGGTGAGGCAAATTGAACAGTATACCTGGTCATCAGCATCATGTGGAGGAAGAATCAAAAGCTCAGACTGCTCAGCGATGAAGGGAAAAAGTTCTGGGTAATACCACCAGACAGGAAGAAGTGTTGAACAAGATGAGGGGAATCTAGAATAACTGGTGGAGGACACAAATGATATATTTCCTATTTGGGCTTCTGACCAACTACAGCAGCAGGGACTATGGCTTATCCCACAATCTCTTCCATTCCAAGTCTTTCTTTTCTTAAGTTGTGACCAACAACTTTGAAGATCCATTGACAGAACAGAGAGGACTCAGTATGGGACGCTACAGTGAGCACATTCTACTGCAAGCACCCATGACTGCATGAGAGCTTTCCCTGGAGCTTGTTCAACCTACTGGCCAATCTGGAAATGTTGGGGAGTTAATATCCCTAAGAACAGCCTTCAAATCACTTACAGATGGAATTTGATGGGTAAATAACTTGGCTTCCTTACCTCTCAGGTATCACAATTATGAGGCATGCTCTCCACAGTCTTCCAGGGTTCTACAGAGGGATTGAGCTCCAGCTGTTCAAAGAGATAAGCTGCTCATTAATACATTCTGTACTTAGTTTCTTACCTTCCCAATCTTTCTTCTCCACTCTCCTCTGATCATGTCCTAAATAAAACACTTTCACTCAAATTCCTGCCTCAAGACCTACTTCTGAGGAATCCAACTGAAGACAATATGAGCTTTATTTCAGATCCTCAGATATCTCCCTGCTCTGTTTCCTCTCTGGTACATTCTCCCCACCCCATCAACCTCCACCTCTTGGTTCTCCTGGCCAAGTTTTGTTTGCCTTTTTAGTCTTAGTATAAAGATTATTCCCTTAAGAAGTATGACTCTAATCCCAGGACATTTTAGATTCCGGAAATACATGTTCTCATAGCTTTCCATATGTCCCTTATCCTAGTACCAGATTTGTTGTTATTGTCAGTCTTTATTTTCCTATTGACTGTAAGTATTAAGAAGACAGGGATGATGTCTTTGTTCACAACAAATCCCAAATGTCTAGCATAGGCCAGTACATAGTAAGAACTCAATAAATATTTGTTGAATAAAGTCACTTACAAACTAAACTTATTATAAAGGCTCCCCTCTACCACAGTTTAGGACAGAAAGTCTTATTGTCCTCTCCAATCACTCCTCTAGCTATTCCCCTAGATGCATTCTTCAGTCCAAGAAATTAAACTGCTGGCAATTTCCTACCCACATTATAACCAGTCATATTGTCAAGATTTGCCCATTTGTTCCTTCTGCTATTACAGTATCTCCATCCTCTCTACCCACCTTATTTCTACCCATCCTTCAAGTCCCAAACTATAACCATCACTGGAAATCTTTCTCTAATGCCCCAGTAATACTTAGAAGTCTCTCTTTGCTCCCAAAGAATCTTGAGCATAAATGCATCATAATTATTTCATGTACTATAATCAGTTAAAACTAATTTCTCCCCCCAAGACCTTTAAGCTACCCAACAAATTAATCTTTGAGTGTTTTATTTTTATACAATGTCTACCAATGTTCCTGGGGGAAAAAGTAGGTGCTCAAAAATATTTTCCAGCTGAATATGAAATATTATTAAAGAGCTAGGGATGTTTGGTCTTGAAAGGAGAAGTCTTAAGGAAGTCAGGACATCTGTTCTCAAGTGTGCAAGTGCCAGCTAAAGAAAAAAGTAAGCATCATAACTGAGCTGCTCTTTGCAGTGTATTATAGCTAATTGCATTCTGACTTTGCAGATGCTGGGAATGTTAAAAGGAAAGAAAAGAAAAAAAGCTTGTTGGTTGCAACACCTGCTGATGTGTGTATTTCCTTATATCAATTACTAAATACTGCTGTTGGCAGTTGTTAACAGTTTGATGTGTACCTGTATTTAGTAATAGCAAATGGCTTAGAATCTAGCTGCCTGGGTTCAAATACCAACTCTGTCTCTTAATAGCTGTATGACCTTGGGCATTGTAACATTCAAGGCCTCAGTTTCCACAGCTGTAAAGTGGGGTTGATAAAAGTGCCTAACTCCCAGGGTTGTTGTGAGGGATAAATGAAGTAACATATGTGAAACACTTAAAACAATATGTGTTACAGAGATGTTTGCTATAATAAAAATTAATATTTTTATTAAATCCACTAGGTAAAAGCAGGTCCAGTAAGTGTGAGTATTAGAAAGCATACTTTGATTCAATTGAAAAATGACTTTCTGATGATTTAGGCTATCCAACAGTGTAATTAGCTGTCTTGCAATGGTAAATATTACACCACTGGAAATGATACCATCTAACCAAGCAGTGGCTACCTATTCTGGAAAATAGTAGAGATTACTTTTTTAATTTTAAGATATTCTGATTCCATAACTTCCCCAGAGCCACCTTGTGATAGCAAGTGACAATTTATATATAATATCTTTACTAAGAACCTCAAATCTCTTAAATTTTTAAACTTTTTTCTCCCTTTCAGAGGTAGAAAACTAAATATTGATCAAAGTTGGCAAAAGAGAAGATTTATCTTTAACTATTTCTTTAGTGTCTCTTTGAACTAGATGATAGCCATAACTATTTATCTGAAGAGGACACTGCTACAGGCTGGCTTGAACCATAACAGAACATGAGCACCAACTTTCTGTCTGCCAATATTATTCCTTAGCTGAGACCCTTTCCGGGTTTCACAGTCTAGATAACACATACTGGAGGGTCATAATATTGATACTCAGTTTACCATGTGCATAGGTAGGAGGATCTTGCAGAAAAGAAAGTTTGAAAAATATGACAAAGTATAAGGAAGTTCTAAATTCTCATTTAATACTTTGCAAGAACCTGCATGTCCCATAAAGAAAAGTCAAACAACAATTTACTAAGGCCCACTTCTGAGGTTTGGTCTGGAAAGAAGCACTGTTTTTTTTCCAATGTTCCATATTATCCAGTACCCCCGGCCCACCACCACTCTCCTCCCCAGATATGTATCTAACCGTGGACACACAGGAACTCTATGTAGAAACAGAACTCTATTTTTTCTCCTGACAAAGCTATTATATTATATTGTATTCCTTGTTTCACCACCATTTTTATATTTTCTAGCAGTATTCTAGGTTGCATAAATCCAAGATTTAGAAAAAGAAATTGGTACAGAGGTTGAACTGAATCACTCAAGCAGAAGAATCACTATGAAAGTTCTCTAATGACAGTGCAGGAATTGAAATTCAATAATAAATTTCTAAAAAATTTGTAGGTTTTATTGCACTATTCTTTAAATGCAAACTTCATAGAAAACTAAAACTTCCATTAGCACAAAATAGTTCTCTCCCAAAAGAATGAAGACAAGTTGTAATCCTAAAAGGACAGCTTTACTAAGCTAATTGCACATATATATTTTTTAAATTGTCACCATACTCCCCTCTCTTCTGTTGTGTACTAATTAAAATTTGCTTCTTAGAAAACACTATTTGCAGTTTCTGTTTGGAACTCTTAAGTGGTATTATTTATAAGGTGGCTTTCCCCAGACCAAATCCATATAATAGTCTATTTCTGGTTTTACAGTCTCTCTGTTGTAACATTCTTGTCATCTGCATGTATATTAAAGGCTACGAGTATGAGGGACTTGCCTTCTAAAAGGTAAACCAACTGGTTTAACTTCCCAGAGTAATTACACATGAAAACTCTAAAACTCTCTTTGCTAGGTAGACTTTTCAATTACTTTGTCTCTTCCTTTTTTGTGAAAGAAAAAAGAAGACTCTTTGGAGGCTAGTAAACAAAAGATAGACTAGCTATGGTTGATAGAAATGTCCCCCATATTAAGTTATTAAATATATAAAATAAAATATTTTCATGAACATTTGTTCAGAGAGTCTTCAACTTTATTTTATAATCTTGAGTTAAATTCTACTCTTTTATTTTATAATGTTGAGTAAGTCTTTTAGCCTCAACTCTTTCTCAAACCCTTCATTTCCTATACCCTATAAAAGGCAATGGAAGTCTTAGTTCATAGATTGTTTTGAGAATCCTAAATTAAAGCCGCTCGTAGACAAGTTCTGAAATTGCAGGCTTTGTACCAGGAATGTTTGTCCTGGTGAGCCACACCACCTGGGGCATGTGTGTTAGCTTCCTTCCAGCTCATTGTCCTAACTGACCGTTACCTCTCATATTATTGAATATTCCAGAGAAACAGGTATTGAAAATATGGTAGGGTTGGCCTGCCTCAGGAGGCAATCCACAGTTTCTTTTGTTTTGTTTATAAACAGAAAATGTAGTATCTGCTAGAAATTTTGATTATCTGAGTAAAAATTCGAAGAACCCTGGGAGTTTGGGGGCAGTATTTACACTATGAGGAAGTATTTACACTACCTCTATCTCCCCCCAAAACCGATCAAGAACTCACCCTATTTATGTGTAATCTGATGTGTTTATTATACTGGGCTAAATTGGGATTCCATTCTCCACAATCTCTGCCTTCCCAGAAAACAACACAGGATGCAGAACTCTTTGTTTCATCTCCTCATTTCCCTTGTACATCTTACGTGGTAGATGGTTAATGGCCTCAAATTCTTCCTATCCCAGAAAGCAGGCCTCTTTGTAATGTGACTTTGCTGCTTCTCCCATCTACAGGTGTTCATTTTTCTACTGCTTTGACTATGGGCTGTCCTGTGACTTACTTTGAGGGGACGTGGCAGAAGAGATGAGTTAGTTCAGGCGTCTAGACCTCAGGAGGCCTTACGACTTCTTCCTTTGCCCTGTTGGAAGACTTCCCTGAGACTTTCAGGTAAGGAAGCCAGTCGAGACTACGGAAGAAACAGAAGTCACGTGAAGACCTGAAGTGACCCAGCTGAGAGCCAGCACCAACTGCCATCTTGGCCATTCCAGCTGACCCTCTAGCAGAAGGACAGCCACCAGAAGGGCCCAAGGCAAGGCAGCAGAAGGTGCACCTGGCCAATCCACAGAATCATGAGAAATAATAAATCAGTCTTCTCTTAAACAAAGCCACTAAATTTTGGAGGGGTTTGTATATAGCCATAGATAACTGGTATTTCTTCTGTGAAAGTCCCATTTCCTCCAGTTCATTGTGGTTTTCTGGTGTATCTGGAATGGCAGCATATGCTTCTCACCTCTCCAGCTCTGGAGAAAGTGAGAATACAAAAGTCTGAACCTGGATCGATTCATGCTTTTCAACTTCTCCTGGCTTACCCTATGCTGCTAAGATCTGTAGCTGAGGTTTAGAGTTTTGAATCTTGAATGTGAATCATTCTTGGTCATCGGAAAAAGGCCTAATTTGGTTATTCGGGAATAAACTTCTATCTTCCAATTTTATTTACCCATAATTTTGTTGAAGATGTAGAACGATGAATACCCATGGGTTACTAGCAAACTATCTGATGTGGGAAGCAGGTTTAGGATTTTTGGACGATGAGTCCCAGTCTATTGTTTTCATCTAATGATAGTCTTGTGGTCTATTCTCATCTTTTTGGCCCTTGCCTGGGAAGAAGGAGCCATTCTGGCAAAATGCCTTTGCAGCTTTTTGGAAGCGATACAATCTGAACATGGCCATAAGTGCAACCAATGAAATATTAGGGTCTCAAAATTACTCTGAATCTTTCTGCCACTCTGCAATGGTCATGGTGTGATTAAAAAGTAAGGGGTGAGCCACCATGGCTAGTATTTAGCAATGATTTTGTGACTTGTTTGTTCTATCTACCTAGAAACTACCTCAGAACAAAACAGGCAAGGATTTTATAAGCATATGAGTGCTGCTTTGTTATAGTCGATTCGAAAAAGAAAGATAACGATGTGGTCTAGTGGTTTCCACATGTATTTGAGTGTCAGCAACTCTGAGTTGTAATCTCATCCAACTGTCTTTCTGGCTGACTCAGATTACTTAAGAAAAATTACCTTACTTATCTTTGTCTCCTTTTACTTACCCATAAAATGGAAGAAATTGCCCTTATTGCACAGAGAAAAATTTTTAAAAATTAACTGATATTTATAAACACCCTGGAAATAAATACCATGATTATCCCCAATACACACACATATAGACAGGCACAACTACATTTTTTTTAACCCTCAAATTTCTTTTACTTCCCTCAAAATCCTAGGGAAAAATTAAGATGAGATCAGGGAGGTTTATGATTTTTCTTTCCCCATTTTAAGGCATCTCACTCCTAGTTCAGCAGCATGGAGAAAGATTTGTTGTTAGCTCCCGTGCTGGGCAGTGATTCAAATTCCCAAGGTTAGTGGCAGCATCTCAGAGAGATTCTCAGAGATTTTCAAAGCTCCATTTTCTTTTAATTAGCTCCCTCTATGCCTCAGGGAACAAGTTCAGGGAATCAATAGGTTAGAATGAGTACAGACTTTGTTGGTATCAGGAGCTATGGTATGTTGGGACTTGTCAGACCCTGGATTCAGGTTTCAGGAGGTAAGCATCACTGGTCCAAGAACATTTAGAAAAGAGATTTCAAACAGAAGCAGCTCACCAGCTTCTGGAGACTGTCTGACTCTGATTCCCAGACAGGGGCCGCCATTACTTGCAGCCACTCGATGGCCCTACACAAGTCAGTGAAGCTCCAGGGCTTGCCCTAGAGGCCTGCAGACTGAGCCAGACACTGGTTAAATCACACTTGAGAGAAGCTGCAAGCATGAATTCAGCTGAGGTGCTAAAATACTCACAGAGAGGTTCTCAACTCCACACGCTATCTGTTCCCCAACTCTTACTGTTTCTTCTGTCATAATAAGGCTTTCTCTGCACCCAGAAGATATTGAGTAACACTGACAATGTTCTTACTTTGCGAGACATAAATTTCATTTATGGCATTATTATTTTTTATTTATTATAAACATGAGCTCCACAGAGGCTGACAACAGCTTTGCTAAGAGGGATACGGTGGATTTGTTTCTAGAATTCAAACCTCAAGTGAATAGTTCCTGCTGCTTTAGGTGTTGCAATAATTGCTCTGGCACAAACTATACAGAGTCAAGGGCAGAACATTTGGGATTCTTTGCAAGCATTCATTATTTATGCTGGGAATGGAACTGCAAAATTCCTTTTTAAAAATATCTGATTAAGTGGCATGGAAAAAATAAAAAAGACAAAGCCTTAGTAATAAATCAGTCAGTAGCCAGTGTTAAGTGACAGTAAATACCGTTAGGCCCTGTTCTGTTTGAAGCTTCAAGCAGTATGACCCTGACTGTTTGTCTAAAGGATTCACAAGAAATCTGAAAAGTTGGGAAACACAGGTAAACTTATTTTTAAATTGTACATTACATTTTCAAAAAAAAACAGGCTCAAAGTATTTTTGGATGTAATACCTCTAAATTTCAAGCAATGGGTTTAATTTTGAATCTGAAAATGTACAGTGAACATACACTGGATTGTCTAAAATGTCTGGAAACACAGAAAAATAATGTGCTTATTGATTTGTCGTTTGTGAGGTGGGTTGTTTTCTTCTTTCAGATTAGCACTTGGACCCACTGCTTTAACATTTCAAAATACTTCACCTGAAAATGTGTTTGGAAATTGAAGAAAAACATATATTGAACACATTTTGTGAAAATATGTTTAACGATGATTCCAAACTCTTTTGTATAAAGTATAATGATAAAAGATCCAACGCTGGGACTTTCCTGGTCCAGTGGTTAAGACTCTGTGCTTCCACAGCAGAGGGAGCAGGTTCGATCCCTGGTAAGGGAACTAAGATCCCACATGCCACACGGTGCAGCCAAAAAATAATTTCTTTTAATAAATAAAAAAAATAAAGATCCAACGCTGCTCATGCCAAAAACCAAAAGTAAGGGCTTAACTAGAATCAACCAATAATTTTAACAAAGCTAGGGAAAGACAAGTGTGTGGAGAAAAAGGAAGGTGTGATTGTAGGAGGATAAAATGCTAACCAAGAAAGTTAAAAGTTACTGTATGGCACTTGACAGAGAAAACTGGGGACAGGGATTCTGTTCAATCTATGGGTACATTGGGTCAGGGGCATTTTATCAGGCCTCCACGTGTATGAGGCGAAATACCCCTCAAGGCCAACCACCTCCCTTTGCTTTAAATTCTTGCTCTTGGGGAAACCTTCATGACTGCTAATTCCTGCTTTTCAGATATCTCAAGCCTGGAAAAGAGGGTACTTTGGTTCCAATTTAGGCCTGAATTTGGTTCCAATTTAGGCCTGACTTTGGTTCCAATTTAGGTCTGGGGCACAAAAAGGATTTATATCTCTCAGCCCTTGTCCTGTTTTCAACATCCCTTCCTAATACGTGTGAGAGCAAATAAGCACCGCTAATATTTGGGATCTTAAAGCAGAGCCCTGTTAATTGTAGTGCAGAGATCAAAATATTAAACATGTAATTCCCCCTCTACCCTTTTTCTTCCCCTCAACCACAGACATTAGGCATTTCTTAACTTTGGGGATGGGAGAGAGTGAAAGGGCTGTGTCCAGACTTAGTCTCTGATACAAGAAAAGTAAGCTACAAGTCAAGTGCTTCTCTGACCCTTCCTAGTCACCCAGTAGTTATTGTTGAGCCCTTACAGTTTTTTGATAGTTAGCATAGAAAATCCATGCCATGTCTGTCCCTGGGGTTTCTATAATGGTGGAGAGATGCCAGCCAGGGAAGCCTCACTGACCTGATTGATTAGGGGTCTTTACTCTCCACTTCTCAATAGCAAAACTGAAGGACTGGTCAGCCATAATTAGAAATCCTCTGACCCTTTATTTTTGAACTATTATTACTTTTCTTCACATTTATTCAATAAATATCTCCACCTTTCTTAATTTTTCCCCAATACATGGCACAAATACTCAAAGCAATGAGGTATACTTGTCCAGACGATGAGCGCTTGCTAAGATCATTTTATCCTATAATATGTGGACAGTAAAAAAAATGCCAACCTTTCAATGTAAGTGATAAATTAATCAAGATTCATTATAATGCATACTAGACAGCATTCTATTGTGGATTTGGTCAGGCAGCATCACTCTGCAGTACCCTCTGTGGATACTACCGAAGTAGAGTTTCTGGATCTGCAAAACTGAAGATTAGATTCTACAATCTGATAAATTCACATACAGGCATACTCCTTTTTTATTTTCTTTTCATATCTGAAACTCTGGTTCTGCTTTTCCAGATTTTATCTTTACAGTGTTATATATCTATGAGAACTTTTAGAATAAGATTTAAACCAAACCCTGAAAAAGATAAAAGCATCATTCAAATTCCATGTTTTTCCAAAGAAAGAAAAAAGAACTTAAACTTTTTAAGTAAACAAGTGCAGTTTGAGGGTGACCTTGCTTTAACATCTGAGATCTAATCTTTTTTTTTTTTATGATCACATTTCAATCTTATTTATATTTTCCTTTAAATTGGTGGGTGAATTTGACAGCCCTGGAAAGAGCTGGAAAGAGGCCGTAATAGCAGTGCTGAGGGCCAAGGATTGAACAAGGTTTCCTACACCACGCCTGTATCTCAACAAGGGCTGTACCAAATGTCTAATTTTAGTATCTGGCTAAACACCAAACACCTGGAAATGGCATCCAGCCAGGGATGAACACAAAGCTAAACAGTGGGTGAGCAAGCGCATCTGTCTCCTCTTGTTTTCTACTTCTCAGCTATTAGGTAAAAAGGGTAGTTATTAGGTAAATAAGGTAGCTATTAAATGATGACTTACGGCAAAGCCTGCAATTTTAGTGTTCCCATTTCATCTTACCAACATTATCAGGCTCCTCAGCAAGAAACATTTTGATAATATTTGTTAGGCAATTTGTGATATGAATATGACAATATTTGTGATGAAAACCAGTTTAACTTCCTACTCAATGCTATCTTTGAGGATGGATTTCAACTTCTTTTCTTCTTAGACCAGGATATATACATGAAGCATGTCAGGTGTCAGATTTGTTGACACGAAAAATTCAAAACTGATTAGTTTTCAATCACTGGTTTCTGCGTGAGCATGTCCTAGCCACCTTCCCCCCACCCCCAATACACACACACACATACATGTCAGAGCACACAGGACTCCTGACTCCATTTCTTCACCCACAGAAACCACATTTCCTCTCACTCCTTCTCACTTCACCAATCCACAAACCCTTTAACTACCCCTGAAATATGGACCTATTTCCCGACATCTCCACAAATATAACAGAAAGCTTTCGTGGTCTCATGTAACCAAACTTACAACCATATACATGCCTCACATGACCAAGAAAATCACTCATCTCTCTACTGTGTCCAATTCAGGATTCTTTGCAATAGACCATGGTGCATGGAATTTGAAGGCTATATTTTGGTGTTAATGGATTTCATGCATACATACAAAAACAATGAAAGCAATGACAGATTTTATCTAAGGCTTTGTCTTTTCAAGTATATAGCTTGCTTACTCATAAAGACTCTAAATTTTGCTTGCTTTCTGAAGGAAACATGTGGCTATTTCCCTTTGGTCTTAGAAGAGCTCTGCATAAACATGCTTTAAAACAAAATTTATTCATGTAATTATGAGTTCATAAATTATATATATTCCTAATGAATCCTACATAAATCCATGAAGTAGCAATAAGGAGTTTTATCCTTGATTATTATCATAAAAACCTTGTAGCTTTAACATGTTTCTGCATATTGTATTAATACCTCCTGTGCAC
This sequence comes from Orcinus orca, assembly GCF_937001465.1. Lineage (NCBI taxonomy): Eukaryota > Metazoa > Chordata > Mammalia > Artiodactyla > Delphinidae > Orcinus > Orcinus orca. The sequence continues at coordinate 96,595,885 of NC_064565.1, forward strand.
CTCCTTGGGTACTTACTCTGTGTCTCACTTATCTAATTCCAGACACCAAAGTGACCACCTGGCCAGTGAGGGCTCTGGTCAGCCTCTCACAAGTGCAGCTAGACAGACTTTACCCTAGGACCCCATCTCTGGCTTCACACTCGGGGCTTTTCTGTCAACTCCTCAAGCTGGGGGCAGGTAGGGAACCTACTCTCCACTCACACATGTACAACCTAGAGTGTGAGGGAATTAACACCTGTATTAGCTTCCTGGGGCTGCCATAACAAAACGTCATAGACTGGGTGGCTTAAACAACAAAAATTTATTTTCTTACAATTCTGGAGGCTAGAAGTCCAAGATCAAGGTTTGATTTCTTGACAGGTTTGATTTCTCCCAAAATCATTCTCCTTGGTTGCCTTCTTGCTATGTGCTCACATGGTCTTCCCTCTGTGCATACTCATCCCTGGTGTTTCTCTCTGTCTGTCCAAATTGCCTCTTCTTATAAGGACACCAGTCAGATTGGATTAGGGCCCACCATAACAGCCTCATTGTAACTTGTAACTTAATCACCTATATCCAAATATGGTCACATTCAGAGATGCTGAGAGTTAGGGGTTCAACATATGAATTTTGGGGGAATACTATCCAGCCTATAAACACCCCATGGGTGACCAACAGGGGAAGGAAACTGATGAATAATTTTTTCTTTCACTCTTCCTCTAGACAGGCAGTCCTGATTCACATTTCATGTGAAGGCTCTTAGACAGTACTTGGTGATCAAGCAAGCAGCACTTACAGCAATGGTCCACTAGCGACTCATCTTGGTGTTGACTCTCTTTCCTTCTTTGGCTGGTTTCCCTGTCCCTCACCATTTCCAGCTCCCAGGATCACAAATGCTAACAAACAACCTGCACTCAGGTTCTGCTTCCTGGAGAACACAGGCTAAGACACGTAAGTTATCTCACTTCATCCTTACAACAACCATGCCAGATATCTATTATTACTTCATAAATGAAGAAACAGGAGACTCAGAGAAGATAAATTACTTGCCCAGGGTCACACAGCTAATAAACTACAAAGACAGGACTTTGATTTAAATCTTTTTTGATGCCCAATCCTGCATTATTTCCTAGGTGCCGTAATATCTCCTAGCAAAGTCTATGCATAATCAGATAAAATTTAAGCCATTTTCCCTACCAATTTTTAAAACTGTTTAAATGGACTAGAGGTAAGGCATTCCAAGTTCATAATTCATCTCCCTATTATTTCAATGCTACTCCTTTCCTCCTTTCCCAAACCGAAGAGTTTGATATTTCTTTTTCAAAATTTACCTGTATCTGAAATCATTCTTTTTTCAACAGAAATCATATAAATTACAATCTCTTTATTGGTCCTATTACAAACTGTACCTTTCCAAGCAAACCACATTTCACAGTCAAATTAGGGAGGCTCTTATATCTTAATCAAAGCTTAACAGTTTAATCGTTCATTAAACATGAGAGTAATTTAGTGTCCTATTATACAATCATTATTGTTTCCTGAAAATCTGATGTGATGAGGTGCAATAAATGTAAACTGAAATATAGCCTGTGGAAGGTTATTTATTATTTCTTCTGGCTAAAAACATTCATAACTGAAATTTATTGGTCCATACTCCCTTCATTATAAATATTTTATGTTCTGCCTCAGGGATCCATGTCTTAGCATTTAAATGTCTCAATCTGTGTCAGTAACAGGAAGAACAAGTTCACTGGGTAGAATATTTGCCCTTTACTTCAGAATGTTACAATAATAATGGGCTATAAATATGTTATAATTATGCCTTTGATCACTGCTGTAGTTTTCTAGTCTGAATGAATTAAATTCAAACCTAAAGCTGAGCTGGTAGACATAAATGACAGTAGTTATCTTAAACTAAGACTTTGCTGAAAGCCATATTAATTTAGTGAAAATATTTAGAGTGGCCAGAATAGCAAACCATTTTTCCTCTTACTTCTACCTTAATGTGAAGTAGCACCCGTACCTATCACCACGTTTATATATCAGTAGTGGTTTATGTTTACAGTTACATAAAGCTTTATACTCTCAGCACTTTTTTTTTTTTTTGCGGTATGCGGGCCTCTCACTGTTGTGGCCTCTCCCGTTGTGGAGCACAGGTTCCGGATGCGCAGGCTCAGCGGCCATGGCTCACGGGCCCAGCCGCTCTGCGGCATGTGAGATCTTCCCGGACCGGGGCACGAACCCACGTCCCCTGCATCAGCAGGCGGACTCTCAACCACTGCGCCACCAGGGAAGCCCTACTCTTAGCACTTTTATAAACTGATCACCACAACAACCTTTGAAATACTACAGAGCAGCTGTAAAAACCTCCATTGTCCAAATGAGAAAACTGAGGTCCAGGTAGGTATAGATGTATGATTTTTGTTTTAATTCTTTAAATTTTAATCATGAGATAGTAAAATCATGCAACAATGTGAATCAAGTTCCTGTTTTCTGCCCATCTCATCTTATGCAGAGGTTGGTGGAGGGGAGGTGGAGGAGGGGATGGCAGAGTAAAGGACATGAATAAGTGACAAAGAGCAGATGACAGGGAACCCTGCTGGGGAAATGGAGATATGAGGCAGAGGGAATGTCCTACATCACCTGTATTCTCCCAGATCTGTCTCCCTATATAAAGCCTATAGAACAGATCACTGGTAAATTAACTGAGAGATGCCTAGAATCAGTATAGTTTTCCTGGAAGTCCCAGTCAGCTATGGGACCAAGAGTTGTCTCACTAATATGAGGCTTATTATAACACTTTTGTTAATGGATATTTTAAAAAATTGAAGTATAGTTGATTTACAGTGTTGTGTTAATTTCTGCTGTACAGCACAGTGATTCAGTTATACATACACACACAGATATATATATATTTTTGTATTCTTTTCAATTATGGTTTATCATAGGATTTTGAATATAGTTCCCTGTGCTATACAGTAGGACCCTGTTGTTTATCCATTCTTAGAGCTTGCATCTGCTAACCCCACATTCTCACTCCAACCCTCCCTGGCCCCCCTTAGCAACCTGTTCTCTATGTCTGTGAGTTTGTTTCTGTTTCGTAGAGAAGTTCATTTGTGTCATATTTTAGATTCTGCATATAAGTGATATCATATAGTATTTGTCTTTCTCTTTCTGACTTCCTTCACTTAGTATGATAATCTCTAGGTCCGTCCATGTTGCTGCAAATGCCATTATTTCATTCTTTTTTATGGCTGAGTAGCAGTCCATTGTATATATGTATCAGAACTTCTTTATCCTGTTAATGGATATTTTAAAGTTCCAATTGGAGGACCTTTCAGAGAGCTTTACCTCACTTCTTCTCTTCCAAATAAATTCTGGACATAGTTTTTGAAAACCACCCTACATATGGGAGCACACAGAAGAAAAAGTGAATTTCCTCTCAGTGAAGATTGAAAAGAACAACTGTACCCTGGGGTTAAATTATCCATACAGAAAAGACATGAAGGAAGGGCTATCCTCTTTTAGTATACACAAACATGTTGACAGGGAAAATTTCCTGAAGAAATATCATGTAATTTGAAGAAAAGGTGATTTTTTTTTTTTTTGCAGTACGCGGGCCTCTCACTGTTGCGGCCTCTCGCGTTGCAGAGCACAGGCTCCGGACGCACAGGCTCAGCGGCCATGGCTCATGGGCCCAGCCACTCCGCGGCATGTGGGATCTTCCCGGACTGGGGCACGAACCGGTGTCCCCAGCATCGGCAGGCAGACTCTCAACCACTGCGCCACCAGGGAAGCCCGAAAAGGTGATTTTTAACAGCTTGGATCCAGACTTTCTTGGGCACTGAATTGTCCTACACTATCCTATGAGCCTTTATGCTTTTAAGCGTATTCCTTGAAACAATGGTTCCTCTAGATATAAATAAGTTTACATGAAAAGAGTATTCTGTGATCAGATTTTCAAATGCTGGTCCCGCAAAATATTCTGTTCACAAAGCAGAGCTGAGTTTATTGCTTACTGTGGTGAGGAAAATGGTTACTCTGACAGTCTTAGTAACATCTTGATCAGTTCAAGATGATGGAGGACAAAGTGAAGACATTTATGAGATTTGGGGAGTCTGGTTAAAGTTGGGGATTGATTAGGATTGCAAGAGATTCATGATATAATAGGATTGGTGAGTAGAGCATGGATATGGTTTCAAAGAGAATCTTGAAGAGTTAGCCCTCCTTTGATACCATATTATCTTCAGAAAGGGTATTTATTCTAATCAGGATAAATGGAATATTTGGATAAATGGATTTTCTGTAAGTTCCTAAAATGAACAACGAAGTTATTTGTAACTGTAACATCCTGGACAATTTTCCTGAAGAGTAAAACCATGTAATGAAGAAAGCTACGTAGTAAAGTCATGTTAATATGGAATCTAGACAATAAATGTGCAGGTGTAAAAGGTTCTCAACGTAAGTCTAGGAATTCCAGAGTCAAACAAAGTTCAGCAAATGTTTTAATAGTGGTGTTTTTCAGATTCTTTAATACATGAATGGACATGCAATTTTCAAGGAAAAAGTACACAAAAAACACTTTTATTTTTTCGTCTGAATATAAAATAAAATGAATTTAGGATATTCATTTTAAAAAGAGGTTGTAAATATAAAACCCAAACAGAAAGTAACTGTAATCCCAGTCTGGCATTTCCCTGCACACAGAGAGTAACATCTTAAGCAACTGGCACAAAGGCACACTGGGCTGGAATTTGGTTCAAGAGTTAGGCACAACCAGAATGCATCAGTGATTAGAATGAAGGTTCACAGCGCCAGTAGTTTGAGGAGGAAAGTGAAGTAGATGATACAAAAGGAGGGGAATCTTTCTAGTGGAGATATGTTGCTTAGCTAATAAAATGAGCCGTGCATGTATTTTATGTCTTCAATTTACCCTACAGTGTCAGTATTGAATTGTTACATAGTGATAATGCTCTTATTAGATGCTACTCTTCTGAGGCAAGAAACACTGCTTACTAAAAGTAAACAACAGTTAAAACAGCATTTTATTTTCATGCACAGATAATTTGAATGGCCAAACAGAGCTTGGGTACTTTTTATTAGCCAACAGAACAGGCTAACAACTACAAATAACAGGTCATCTACTTAGTCTGGGATTGGTAAATGCCACTGTAAGATTACTTTCCTTCATTTGATAGTGAAAGGAGTTGGTCCCTTGACTGGAAATGACATGAGCATTTCCACTATTTGATACAAAAAAACTAAGTATGGACTTTTGGAGAAACAGTAGAGGGAATAAAGCAAATGTTTAAAATATTATCTCAAAGATATTTTAATTAATTAAATATTAACTAAGGAAAAAAATAGGCTTGATTTTTATGCCAGGAAATACTGAGTTGATTCTAGGAGATACTGAGATGATTCCAGGAGTTCACATAAATGTAATTCTAACTGTGCAACTGCAAATGAAGCTACAGAGGAAGAAAAATTCCAGGTATTCTATACAAATCAATTTGGTTTCTGAGCTCAGATTTTAAAGGGACACATATAAAAGCCAAACAGCACTGGCCCTTCTTGTGGCTGGCCTGAGATGGTGATGTATGCAACACAGCAACCTCCAAGAAAGTACTGAAAAGTAATTCAGATATTTTGGAATTCTCTTAAAAGACACTTTATGAAAATTACCTATACCTTCTCTTACCTCTCATCCATTTTGACGGTAGTTGCTTCCCTAACACCTACCACCTTTCTGGATTCTTTCTTACACTTCTCCCCTAAAACTCTTTCACTTGTTTTAGTCCAAACTCAAACGCCTATGACCACTTTTTTTTCTAGGACTTTTTCTGTTGAAAATAAATTTGATCTTTCTCTGTTCTAGGACCCAAATGGAAATTTCCAAAGCCCAGCCCTAAAGATGCAAGAATAATAAAGAATTCTTCCTTCTTAGAGCTACAGGGGAATGGGGGCTGCCCAAAGTCTCAGAATTTGTGTATTAATGTTTTTGTCCTCTCCACATGTTCAAAACATGAGGTGAAAGAAACATAGACAAGGATTCATATTAGAGGGTGGCAGAGAATTGATAGATTTGGGAAGTCTAAGCACCCAATAAACTGCAAAATTTACACACACACATACACACACATACACACACACACACACACACACACACACACGTCTTTTTAAGCCTTGATCATAGTATGTAGAAGATAGAGAAGAGAATGTTCTCTGTTTGAGGCCAATAATACATTGACTAATAACAAAAGAGAAAGCAAACCCTTCTTTGGACTGAAAAAAAGAGAAAACAGATTGGTAAAAGGGAATTAACTGGAGGTGTAGCTAGGGAAGGATAGGTAAGCTTCTGGTCTCAAATCATCTCTAAAGGTCTCCAAGGAACTTGCAAATTAGATCATTAAACCAAACATTGCCAATGACATTTGAGGGACTGTCAAGAACAATAAAGGGTAATAAAACTGGCGATAAGCAAATACCATCCAATTTTGAAAAATGAGATGAAGGGAGGTTTGACAAATTAGAGACAGATACAAGTTACATTGATTTCAGCTAAGATTTCAGAATCTTTAATCTAGATGAATAGGTTTGGAAGCCTAAAGAAGCAATGATCACTAGGAACCAATAAAGGCTCACAAAACAAAATCAGACTCCTCTCACTTCTTTCTGTATGTCAGGGTCCTGGCAGGGAGCAAATGGCACACACAACCAGACGGTAATTGAGGTGAGTTTACAGCAGGGACTCTTCATACTAGCATGGGGTAGGGTTAAAGGAAACTTAGAGGGAGAGTGAAGCAACTGTGGAGAACTGGCACCACCCAACACAGGACTGGCTACATAATTTACAGGGTCAAGGGCAAAATGAAAATGCATAGCCCTTTATTCAAAATCCACTAAGAATTTCAAGACAGGAGCAGCAAAGCATTACCAAGCATGAGGTCCTGTATGACCACACAGGCTGCAAGCCCATTGCAGCCATCTTTGACCCTTAAGTTTCAAGGGTCAAGAAGGGAAACATGTACTAGAACCTGGAGAGAGTTGTAGCTGTATCTTTAGCTGGAAGAGAGTCCACTGGAGAGACAAAAGAAGAGCTAAGCCACTTATACTAATTACTACACTGATGACCTGTGGCTATGAAGAGAGGGACTGGTGAAATTCATACCTTAATCCCATTCTTCTCCTGCCCTTCTATAATCTCAGACAACGGAATCCAGTTAATATAGTGCATGGAGGACAGGTTCCAGAAGCACAAAACAGGGTGGAGAGTGAATTGGGAGAGGCAGGAAGAATATTTTGCACACCTTTATGAAGTCACAATGCTGTGAAATCCATGAAACCTGGTAACCCTACTCTAGAAGGACTTTAGGAAGGTGTTTACCACAACTGCTCAGGAGCTCCTTTTGGACAAAATGGACAGAGATGGCCTACAAGCAAAGATAATTATGTGGATCTATAATAGGTTAAATAATTACATCCAAAGTCTACTGAAAACTAGTACTACCCAGTTTAGCATTTTTGCTACTGACTTGCAGATATAGAACGAATGATTATCAAAGCATGGTTTACAGATTACTGAATGGAACAGTGACTAACCAGGATGAAAGAATTAGAATCCAAAAAGATCTTGACAGGCTGTAGCAATGGGATAAAAAGATCTTGACCAGTTGGAACAACTGACTAAATATAATAGTAGTACATCTTGGGATTCGCTCTCAGGTTCAAAAGCCAGTAGCACAGGTTTGGGAAAGGGAGACAATACTTATGATGTCTGAAAATGACTCAGGCAGTTTAGGGGAAGGTAAAGTCAATGTGGGTCATGAGTGTGGTAGATCATCGAGAAAAGCATATTAGGTTTTAGGCAGAATGACTTGAACAAGGGAGGTGATAATCCAAACCTGGGACTGTGTTGATCAAACCACACCTGGAAAACTGGGTTTATGTGAATGTCATATATGACTCATGATGTACTCTGAGAAGACTAACTAGGATAGGAGAAGAGACTTATGAACTAGGACCAACCCCAAAAGCTGGTCTGGCTTTAATAACTGATGCAAATGACAACATGAATGTGACAGTGTTGAGATTACTGCTCAGTCAGCAAACAAAAGAAGAGCAGAGGACATAAATGAGATCAAAGACATATGAGTAGATGAGGCAACTCTTGCCTTAGTTCCTCCCCCTGAGTTTGCAGGGTTAAGAATCTCCAAGGACAGAGGACCCTAGAATTAAAAGCTCACTGCCTTTTGAAAGGAAAGGGGAGGGGTGCATTTTCCCAGAGGGATCCACTTTACTACCATATAAAGAAATTCTTGCTAGGCCACAGTTACATACTTCTGAATGCTCTTTCTTATTTGTCATTACGCCTATTTGAAGAAAGCCAAGTACTAACACAGAATAGAAATTATTCCTTAGTAGTAATAATTGAAGAGATTTGTAGCCTATAATAAAAGACCACTCTGGAGAGTAATGGTATACAAACTATATCCAAATATATTAAAGACTGCCATATGGAAAAGTAATTATCACTGTCCTTTACTAAATCAAGAAATAAAACAGTATCATTTTAAAAAATCAGACAGAGGCATTTTTAACAGTCCCATTTCCTGAGAACAAAACAGACTGCCATGGAAAGCATAAGGTTCCCAATAACTAAACATGAATAACATAGGACATAGTCTAGATGATTCTTTAACAGGTGTGTTATTTAGGCAATTCCAGCATTCAATAGTGTTTAAAGTAGTTTTTAATGATTGCTTCTAATACTGAGCTTCCATAGTTCATTCTTTCTTTCATTCAATAAGTATTTATTGAGAACCAGCCACATTCCAACATGGTCTTAAGAACTGAGGATACAACAACAAACAGAAACAAGCCATTTCTCATGGAGCTTAAATTATGATGGGATAGGTAGATAATAAACAAATCATTAATAAAATGTCAGGCAGTAGTGGTAAATGTGAAAAAAATAAAGCAGAGTCAGAAGCTCCGGTAATGGATTAAGAGAAGGAGTATAGGCCTCCCTGGCTAATAAGCTCATGTCTTTATCATACTAAATTTCTCTAAATCTTCAGTCCTGGTCTCTTCTTCAGGCTCATATCATTTTTCTTCTTTATACTAATTACCGTCCCTCTGGTTTATTCTTTAACTCCTAAACCCAGAATAACTTTAATTTTTAAACTCATAAGAATTTAGTAGTAAACCTATCATAGTGTAATTTAAGAGCAGGATGTGCCCAATACTCACAATTTCATTTAGAACCATGATGTGGGTATCTTCATACATCTAGGATACAGTACAATTCTTTTTCCCCACCAACCAATGCTTTGTAATATTTGGGCTCAGGCCTGTCTTCCTAATCTCAGATTTTTATTTCTTTGAAGAGGGGGCACAAACATTTATTTATCTGTGCCTCTTGCCCATCTCAAGAAAGTTTTATCTCCTCTTTATCTATGTCATTCCTTTTATTTAGTTAATAAATGAAATTTATTGATATTTAATTGGAAATTTTTATTCCATGATACTTTGACGCCAACATCTAATCAAATCTACTATTGGACAAAGGGAAGTAGGAAAATAAAGCTAAGAGGAAGACAAAACAATTGGATTACAGACCCAAAATAGACACACACACATGCACATGCACACACACACGTACCCACACACAAAATAGCCTATGACCTTTATTTTTTTTCTTTTTCTTTCTTTCTTTTTAAACTAGTGTATTCATACAACTGAAGGACAGGAAGGTATTTGGAGGATCAGAAGGTTGAAAAGATCACTAGGATAAGAAATAATTTTCTGTTAACATAATATGCTAACAAGTTGTTGGTTTAACTTTCTAATCATAGATGCATAGAGTCAGACAACGTAATGAGGTGAAAATTACCTTAACTTTTCCTGCCACCAGTACCGTCTTAACAGAAACATCTTAGCAAGGTGAAGTTAATTGTACAAGATCATATACCTATTTCCAGAATCAAAAAGTTAAGTGGATGGAGTTCAGCTCAAGAACAAGAACAATTTACTTTCCTCTTACTCATGGTAACACTGAAATTTAAAAAAAAAAAAATTTAATTAGCAGTAGTGGAATACAAAACAGAAATCCTGATGACAGTTTAAGAAAATACTAGGATAGAAATAGCAGACCGGATCTGATCATTGGAAAAACCACAGCAGAGAAACTATGTCCCCAAATTCCCTAAGTAGAGGGGAAGAGCTCTGATGCATTACTGGACTGGTTGCTGAATTATGAGTGGCTAGGGGATCCATTTGGTGCTCACACACTGGCGATCTGGAATTGTCGGTGGGGGTGGGGGGTGGGGGGGGTGGGGAATGAATGCCCTAGGCAGTGAATGAACTTTTGACTTACGGGAGATATGAACTGGGAGATACATTTTTCTCCCCTCATCCTGAGGAAAACTGTCCTGAAACAGAGAAGTTTATACAGTCTTTGGAAAGATGATCCCATGAGATCACACTATCAGTTGCAACTGACACCCACAGTGGTCACAGTGGCCAGTCCAGTGATGCATCCCATCATGTCTGTTCTCCTTTCTTCCCTGACTCATTCTCACTCCTCTGGGAATATACTTGCTAATAAACTGGCACATCAGCTTTTTCTTTAAGCTGTTTTCTAAAGAACTTGGTCTAAGGTAAGATACTTATTATATAATGTTACATGAAAAAGTTACATGAAAAAGTAAGTTACAGAATAATATGGAGAATGACAAATTTTATGTAACAACACGTATATATTCATATCTAAACATATTTTTGTCAAGGTATAAAAAGAGGTCTGAATCAACACATAATAAATCTTTGAGAATGTGTAAGAGTAAAGAGAAGACTTTGAATATACATTTTACTTCACTATTTAAAAGTTTTGAAGGTCATCTATTATATTTGTAATATCAAAGAACACTAAAAAAGTAAAATATTATAAAATAAGCTATGTGATGGTATAATACTTCAAACTGAACATGTTTCAGATTTTTATATTACTGATAAAGAATTTTAGGCGCAGTTGAAAAATGGTCATATTGGAAAATGAGTTAAAGAAAGTAAATGTTCACATCTTTTCTATCTGCTTTAACATTCACTCGTGCTAAATTGAAATTTTTCTGAACTTCTGGTAGGGAATACAACACAAAGCAATGTCTTGCAAGGTTGTGTTTATACAACACAAAAGGAAGTGCAAACCTGTCAATTAGCTGATTTTTTTAAAAAATCAATGTGAATAAACAAGTAGATGAAAACTCTTCTTAAAAATTTAACTGGCTAAATGGCAGTATTTATTTCACTTGTGCTCTGAAGACAGACAAGCTCTTTATATTTACAACAACAACAAAAAATAGCTCCTTAAGAAAAAAATGAAACTGATCTCTTTCCTCTAATTTTATTAGATTAAAAATTTAGTTTCCTGTAATTAGTATTTGGGCATATAAAAGCTACAGTGATATTCTAATAAATATAATACTTCTTTAGCCATACATATGTGTTTTTAAGATGTAGTATAAGGGACTTTTTAAGATATCACCAAAACTTGGTTTCAAAGTTTTTTTCTCCATTTTATGCTGAAAGCAGGAAAATCTCTCCCAAAGAAAGGATAGCATGTCCATGAAGTAACAGCAATATTAACAGAAGGTGATTATGTAAGTTATTCTAAATTGACTTTAGTTCCATTATGTAGTTATAATATTTAAAATGCAATATAGAAATAACCACTTTGTTTTTATAAAATAACATAAAATTTCAGTTAATTCTTATATGCACTACTGAATAATTTCTATTTGCTTTCTTGGCAGTGAAAAAAAACTATTGGTTTTAGGGGTTCAAAAGTAAATTGCTACACCAATGTAAACTATACTTTTGTTTGTAGTGAAGGTAAAAGACTTTGAAGATCCCACTGATAACTCTGTAAAATATGAGGAGAAATTACCAAACCAGGTGATTTCTTGCCATATATATATATATATATATATAAAATAAGAAGTATAGAGGCTCTAAAATAAGCTATTTCACATGAAAGTCTTCATGGCTGATAAACATGACTATCATAGGTATATTTTAAGAGGGGATTGTTTATTAACCTGTTTAAAAAAAAAAAAAGGTTAAAAATAGGTCTGGGAAGTTTGCATCCCCAGCCAAGGATCTAGAGGGAGAGGATTTATTCCGAAGGAAGTTCATATCCCTAATCAAGGATGAAGAGGCTCAGGTTGCACTGGCTAGAAGCTCACACCCATGCTTAAAGATGAAGGAGGCCTGCATTATACAACTTCAAGCTTATATCCATATCCAAGTAGAGAAGAGACCAGGATTCATGCAACCAGAAAGGTCATACCCAGGATGTTCATATCTACATCCTAAAGAAGGAAAATGGCCACTCATTCATTGCTGCTGGGAATGTGAAATGGTACAGCCACTTTGGAAAGCAGTCTGGGCATTTCTGAAAGCACTAAGTTTGCACCCATCACACAACCCAGCAATCACAGTTCAGGGCTCATCCCAGAGAAATGAAAATCTAGGTTCTCACAAAATCCTGTACAGTAATATTCGCAGCAGCATGATTTGTAATAGCCAAAGACTGGAAACAACCCAACATACTTTCGGGTGAATGGTTGAAGTGACTGTGACTGTAGTACGTCCATACCATAGAACAGTACTCCGTGAATAAAAAGGGAACAGAGTATTGACACATTTGTACCACTGGAAAACTAATTTTCTAATGAAGAAAACAGTATAGGGTTTATAAAGTGGACACACTGGATGAACACCAGAGAATGATGTAGAGGGAAAAAATTAATCCCCCAAAGTTATATTCTGTACAATCTATTTATATAGAATTCTCGAAATGCGGACAGTTTAGCAATTACCAGGCATTAGGGGAATGGCGCAGGAGGAGTTACCCATAGGCGAAAGTGGGTAAAGGGTATACGAAAATCTCTCTGTATTATTTCTTACAAGTGCATGAGAATCCACAATGATGTGACAATAAGTAGTTTAATTAAAAGAAAAAAATTAGAGTTGAACCCTCTACTATTTGCACTAGACCCGAGTGTTCTGCCAATCACTGCTTGTAAATCCTGGCTGTAGATCAGTCCCAAGAGAGATTCTCCCGCTGGGAATGGCGTCTCTCCCCAGGCGGAGACATTCCTCAAATGCCTCTAGTAAAGGAGGTGGCAGTACAAAAGGAGAACCAAGCCAGCAATAAAGAAATTCTCAAGTAGAGGTGGGAACGCATACAGGAAGCAAGAGCCAGGGGCAAAAAGAGGCATCCCAGATGCGCCCCGTTACTGAGATACTGGTAAAACAAAGAAGGGACAGTGGACTGGATGTGCTCAGAAGTGCAGCGTAATAGCAGTCCAAGCCCGAGATATTAGAAAGCAAGCATGGATCCGTTGAAAGAGAACGCTCAACTGCAGTTGAGCGGGGCAGGTTCCCGTGGGGGTCCTGCGCCTCACCTCCGCGGGTCAGAGGTCACGTCCCGGGCCAAAGTCAGTTTTGGCTGAGGCGGACTTCAGGGCGCAAACACGCTGCCTCCTTTCTCCTCGCTGCCCGAGACCCCCGCGCGGTCAGTAATGCCCGCGCCCAACTGCGCACCGCCCTCTCTTTCCCGTGCACTTCTGCCCTTCCCCCGAGCTCTCCTCCGACCTGCCCGAGTAAAGGCAGGAGCTAGGCCTCCCGCCTGCCCTCCCCCACCACGGCCTACCTGCGGGCTTGCGAAGTCCGGCAGCTGCTGCGCAACAAGTTTGTGGTCGTCGTGGGGGACCCCATGCAGAGGGCCGTGTGCAAGGACCTGGTGCTTCTGCTGCAGAAGGGCTGCCTCTTCTTTTCCAGCCAGCTGAAGGCCAAGGGCGAGCTGAGCTTCGAGCGTGATGTGCTGCGGAAGGGCTGCGGGTGGGAACGCCGGCACAGCTGCACGTATTACCGCGACGTTTGCCGGTTCTGCTCCGGCCACCACCTGGTGCGTTTCTACTTCCTCGTGCGTGCGTACTCCGCATACGTAAAGACGTGTTCGTGCGAACTCGCTCCGCACGTGGTGGTCATGAACTCCTGCCTCCGGGACCTCTCCAGGTACGGCCAGGATTTCCCAAGGAGTTACCTGGAGGGCTTAGAGAGCCTGTTTGGGCGCCTGGACAAAGTGCTGCCCGAGGCCTGCCTCCTGGTGTGGAACACGGCCCTGCCAATGGCGGAGGTCGTCTGCCGGAGGACCTATTCTGAGGTGCGCGCCTGCGGGAAGAAGTGATAGAGGCCAACTTCTACAGCTCGGCAGAGGCCAGCAGGTACGGCTTTGACATGCTGGACCTGCATTTCCACTTCCGGCATGCAGGACAGCACCAGCAGCGAGATGGCGTGCACTGGGACGAGCGCGCACACTGCCATCTCTCCCAGCTGCTGCTGGCGCATCTGGCCGATGCCTGGGGCGTGGACCTCCCCTGCCGCTACCCCGTGGGCAGGTGGATCAGGGATGGTCCCACCAGGGGACTTACAGGCCCGGTGGACGGTAGGCAGCCCCGGGACAGCAGAGGTGACCCGGGCGAACAGCCCTTGTCCTGGTTCCCAGCCACGTCCGCATGCCTCCGCGGCGACCTTCGGAACCCTTTCCCCAGGCGCGACCTCCGTTCCAGCCCTACTGCCAAGGCGCCTGTGTGCCCTACCACTCATCTTCACAGCGCGGCAATTCTCCAGTGATTCTTCAGCGCGCCAGGTCAGATACACACTGGCGAAGCAAACTCAATGGTTGGCCGGGAGACACGTGTGGGCACGATTCGCAGAACCTCTACCCAACATCGGAGAAGAAGGTCGCCTCCCTACCCTCCCCAGTGCCCCAGAGGGCCATGCAGACGCCAGCGAAGGCGCACCAACAGACGGACCCAAGCACACCCAGAGGCAAGACCCCAGTAGCCAGACCTGGACCTGGGCTCCTTCCCAACGTAGTCAATAGGCTGGACAGACTGCCCGACTTCTCTCACTCAAGCGTGGCCTTCAGCAACCCTGCGATGGTAAGGACTCCTTCACCCTCTTACTTTCACCGGTCAGCAACCTCACACATTCTTTGCCAGAGCCTTCACCCCACTTCTCACACCATTCTCCAATTAACGTTTGTGCAGAAATGAGCTCTAAATGAAAAAGTACACATACAGTTAAGCCTTGCCTAAATATAAGTCATCCAACGGTATTCTCCCTAGACATTTTTCCTGAAAAGAAAAAGGGAAAAATTTTGAACCTTAACACTTACCAAAACGTTTCTAGTGACTTCAGTATCACCATTAGTTTTTACATACATTTATAGAACTTACTCCCCAAAGCTTTCACCACAAATTGTCTTGCACATTCCTTAATTATATTCATCTGTGCTTCAACATAATATTTATCCTTAAAAAAAGTATTCCATTCACGAACACAAGAGTCCTTATTTTCTGTTAGAGACATATTTTCTACTCTTGAGCTCATCAAATACCTAGCATATTTTAAAAACTAGACTTCATTTTTTAGAGCAATTGTAGATTCATAGCAAAATTGAGAGGAAAGTAGAGAGTTCTCATATACTTCCCATACACAGCCTCCCCCAGTAGCAATATTCCACACCAAAATTGTACATTTGTTTACCTTCAGTGAAACTACACTGATGTATCGTTTCACCCAAAGTCCATTTTACACATTAGGGTTCACTGTTGGTGTTGTACATTCTATGGTTTTTGGCAGATGTATAATGACATGTATAGTATCATACAGAATAGTTTTATTGCCCTAAAATTCCTGTCTGCTCCTTTTCTTCATTCCTCCCCCATCCAACCCCTCGCAACCAGCCATCCGTAATGGTCTCCAGAGTTTTGTGTTTCCTAGAATGTTATATAGTTCGAATCATACAGTAAGTAGCCTTTTTAAAAGGGGTTCTTTTACCCAGTAATTTGCCTTTAAGTTTCTTCCATGTCCTTTCATGGCTTGATAGCTCGGTTGTTTTTAGTGGTGAAAAGTATTCTGTTGTCTGAATGTACCACTGTTTATCCAGTCACCTGCTGAAGGACATCTTAGTTGCTGCCAAGTTTTGGAAGTTATGAATAAAGCTGCTTTAAACATTCATGTGCAGGTTTCTGTGTGGATATAAGTTTTCAACTCCTTTGAGTAAATATCAAGGAATGCAGTTGGTGGATCATATGGTGAGAGTATGTTTAGTTTTGTAAGAAAATGCCAAACTACCTTCCAAAATGACTCTACCATTTTGCATCCCATCAGCAACTAATAAGAGTTCCTGTTGTTCTACATCCTTGCCAACATTTGGTGTTGTCACTGTTTTGGATTTTCACCATTCTGATAAGCACAAGGTATCTTGGTGTTTCAGTCTGCACTTCCCTAAGGACATTACATTGAGCTTATTATTTATTTATGTATTTATTATTTTTATTATATTTATTTATTATTATTCATAAGCTTATTTGCCATCTGTATATATTCTTTGATGAAGTGTCCATTTTTAATCAATTGTTCCTTTTCTTATTGAGCCTTAAGATTTCTTTGTATCTTTTGGATAACAGTATTTAATCATATGTCTTTTAGAAGTAACTCCCAGTCTGTGGCTTATCTTCTCATTCTCTTGGTGGTGTCTGTTGCAGAGGAGAAGTTTTTAATTTTGAGGAAGTCCAACATATCAGTTTCTTTCATGTATTGTGCTATTTGTGTTGTATCTAAAAATTTATCACCAGGGCTTCCCTGGTGGTGCAGTGGTTGGGAGTCCGCCTGCCGATGCAGGGGACGCGGGTTCGTGCCCCAGTCCAGGAGGATCCCAACATGCCGCGGAGCGGCTGGGCCCATGAGCCATGGCCGCTGAGCCTGTGCGTCCGGAGCCTGTGCTCCGCGATGGGAGAGGCCACAGTGTTGAGAGGCCCGCGTACAGCAAAAAAAAAAAAAAAAAAAAAAATTTATCACCAAACCCAAGGTCATCTAGATTTTCTCTTGTGTTATGTTCTAGGAGTGTTTTAGTTTTGCATTTTACATTTAGGTCTATGATCCATTTTGAGTTAATATTTGTGAAGTGTATAGTCTGTGTCTGGATTCATTTTTTTTGCATGTGGATCCAGTTCTTCTCACACCATTTGTTGCCTGAAGTGTCTGTCCTCCAACTTTTTTTTCTCCTTTAATGTTGTATTGGCTATTCTTATTCTTTTGTCTTTTTGTGTAAACTTTAGAATCAGTTTGTCAGTAGCCACAAATAGCTTGCTGGGATTTTCATTAGGATTACAATGAATCTATATCAGGTTGGGAAGAATTGACATCTTGACAGTAGTCTGTCTTCCTATCCATGAATGTGGAATATCTCTCCATTTATTTAGTTCTTTGATTTCTTGCATCAAGATTTCATAGTTTTCCTCCTATAGATATCTTGTACATATTTTGTTATGTTTATAGTATGTCATTGAGGGGGGTGTTAATGTGAATGGCATTGCGTTTTTTATTTCAAGTTACAATTTTTCATTGCCCGTATATAAGAAAGCAATTGACTTTTGTATATTTATCTTGTATCCTACAACCTTACTATAATTGCTTCTTGGTTCCAGGAGTATTTTTTTTGATTCTCTCAGATTTTCTACAGACAGTTATGTCATCTGTTAACAAGTACAGTTTATTTCTTCCTTCCCAATTTGTATATGATCTATTTCCTCTTCTTGTCTTGTAGCATAAGCTAGGGCTTCCACTATGATGTTGAAAAGGAGTGGCTAGAGGGGATATCCTTGCCTTTCTCCTGATCTTGGGGAGAAAGCTTATAGTTTCTCACCATTAAGTAAGATGTTAACTGTAGATTTTTGGGTATGTTTTTAATTAAGTTGAGGATGATCTCCTCAGTTTCTGGTTTGCTAAGTTTTCATCATGAATGGGACTGGATTTTGTAAAAGGCATTCTCCGCATGTACTAATATGATTATGTGATTTTTCTTCTTGTTGATGTAATGGATTATGTTAATTTGATTTGTGGATGTTGAACCAGCTTTGCATCTAGAATAAATCCCACTTGGTCATAGTGTAAAATTCTTTTTGTACATTGTCAATTTGATTTGCTAATATTTTGTCGAGGATTATTGCATCTATATTCTTGAAAGATACTTGTCTGTAATTTTCTATTATTGTAATGTTTTTGTCTGGTTTGGTATTAGAGTAATGCTGGCCTTATAGAATGAGGCCATCTACTTCTATCTTCCAGAAGAAATTCTAGACAACGAGTATAATTTCTTCCCTAAACGTTTGGTAGAATTCACCAGTGATCTCATCTGGGCCTGGTGCTTTCTGTTTTGGAAGGTTATTAATTATTGACTCAATTTCTTTTATAAATCTAGGCCTATTCAGATTGTTTATTTTGTCTTCTGTGAATGTTGACAGATTGCATCTTTCAAGAAATTGATCCATTTCATCTAGATTAACAAATTTGTGGGTGTAGAGTTGTTCATAATGTTCCTTAATTATTCTAGTTCTTTTAATGTCCATGAGGTCTGTAGTGGTGCCCCCTCTTTCATTTTTGATATTAGTAATTTTTGTCCTCTGTCTTCTTTTAGTTTTCCAGGCTATTGTTGATCTTTTCAAAGAACCAGCTTTTAGTTCCATTGTTTTTCTATATGGATTTTCTATTTTCAATTTCTTTGATTTTTGCTCTAATTTTTATTATTTTATTTTTTATTATTTTATTATTTTTATTATTTCTCATTTAGATTTAATTTCCTTTTCTTTTTCTAGTTCTCTAAGGCACAAGCCTCAATTATTGATTATTAGATCTTTCTTCTTTTTTAATACTTGCAATCAATGCTATAAATTTCACTTTAAGCACTGTTTTCACTACATCCCCCAAATTTTGATAAATTGTATTTTCATTTTCATTTAGTTAAAACATTTTAAAATTTCTCTTGAGATTTGTTCTTTGAGCCATGTATTATTTAGTAATGTGCTCTTTAATCTCCAACTATTTGGGGATTTTTCAGCTATCTTTCTGAAATTGATTTCTAGGATAATTCCACTATAGTCTGAGAGCAGACATTGTATGCTTTCTATTCTTTCAAATTTGTTAAGGTATATTTTTATGGGTCAGAATGTGGTCTATCTTGGTGAATGTTCCATGTGAGGTTAATAAGAATGTTTATTCTGCTCTTGTGGAATGAAGTATTCTGTACATGGCATTTATATTCAGTTATTTTATGGTTCTGTGGAGTTCAACTATGGTATACTTAGTTTCTGCTTGCTGGATCTGTCCATTACTGATAGAAAGTCTTGAAGTTTCCAACTGTGTTGGTGGATTCATCTGTTTCTTCTTGAAGTTCTACCAGTTTTTGCCTCCTGTATTTTGATGCTCTCTTGTTAAGCGCATATCTAATAAAGATTGTCATGACTTCTTAAAGAATTGACTCTTTATCATTATGCAATGCCCTTCTTTATCCCTGATAATTTTCCTTGCTTTGACATCAGCTTGCCTCATCTAGTGTTAGCATGATATATCTTTCTCCATCCCTTAACTTTTAATCTACGTGTGTCTTTATATTTAAACCAGGTTTCTTATATATGACATAAAGTTGGGTCTTTTGATTCACAATCTATTAATTGGTCTTTTAATTGGTTTACTTAGAGCATTGACTTTTAATGTGATTATTGATATATTTTGATTAATATCTTCCCAATTTGTACCTGTTTTCTATTTGTTGCCCTTTTTCTTTGTTCTTGCTTTTGTCTTCCACTCTTTTCCTGTCTTTCATGGTTTTAATCAAGCATTTTTATGATTCTATTTTTTCCTATTTTTTAGCATATCAATTATTACTTCAGTTTTTAACCTTTTTAAGTGGCTGCTCTAGAGTTTTCAGTATACATTACAACTTATCCAACTTACTTTCAGGTAAACCTATATTGCTTCATGGGTACAGCAAGGTTATCCATACATTGAAGACCTTCTTGCTATTATTATTTTAAACAAACTGTTATAGGTTAAATCAATCATGAATAAAAATTAAAAGTTTTTATTTTACTTTCACTCATCCTTTCATCCTTTCCCTAATGCTCTTCTTTTCTTTATACAGATTGAGTTTCTGACATGTTATTTTCCTTTTCTCTAGAAAACTCTTTTTTTAACATTTCTTGCAAAGTAAGTCCCTGCTGGCAACAAATTCCTTCAATTTTTGTCTGAGAAAGTATGTCTCCCTCACTTTGAAGGATAATTTCATAGGATACAAAACTCTAGGTTAGTGTTTCCTTGTTTTTCTCTCTCTAAACTTTATATGTTTCACTTCACTTTCTTCTTGTTTGCCTGATTTCTGAGAAGTTTGATGTAATTTTTATCCTCACTCCTCTACAGGTAAGGTGCTTCCTCTGGCTTCTTTTAAGATTTTTTTCTTTATCTTTGATTTTCTGCAGTTTCAATATGATATGCCTAGATGTAGATTTTTTTTTTTTTTTACATTTATCCTGCTTGATGTTATCAGAGCTTCCTGGGTATGTGGTTTAGTGTCTGGCATTAATTTGCAGAAATTTTCAGCCTTTATTGCTTCAGATATTTCTTTGGTTCCTTTTTTTCTTCTCCTCTGGTATTCCCATTATGCCTATGTTAAATCTTTTATAATTGTTCTACTGTTCTTGAATATTTTGTTATATTGTTTTCAGCCTTTTTTCTCTTTGCTTTTTAGTTCTGGAATTTCTATGGACATATCCTCAAGCTCACTGATTCTTCCCTCAGCCATGTCATTCTGCTAATGGGCTCATCAAAGGCATTCTTCATTTCTGTTACAGCATTTTTTTATATCTACAATTCTTTTTTATTCTGTCTTAGAATTTCTGTCTCTGTGCTTACATTACCCATCTGTTCTTGCATGTTGTCTGCTTTTTCCGTTAGAGCCTGTAGCGCATTAATCATAGTTGTTTTAAATTCCTAGTCTGGTACTTCTAACAACTCTACCATATCTGATCTGGTTCTGATGCTTGCTCTGTGTTGTTTTTTTTTAACATCTTTATTGGAGTATAACTGCTTTACAATGGTGTGTCAGTTTCTGCTTTATAACAAACTGAATCAGATATACATATACATATATCCCCATATCTCCTCCCTCTTGCGTCTCCCTCCCACCCTCCCTATCCCACCCCTCTAGGTGGTCACAAAGCACTGAGCTGATCTCCCTGTGCTATGTGGTTGCTTCCTGTATTTTTAAACTGTGGTTTTTGCCTTTTAGTATGCTTGAAATGTTTTTGTTGAAAGCTGGACATGATGTACTGGGTAAAATAACTAAGATTAATAAGCCTTTAGTGATATGGTGGTAGGGTGGGGATGGGGACAGGAAGCATTCTATAGTCCTATGATTAAGTCACCATCTTTCAGTGAGCCTGAGCCCCTGGACTGTGACCTTCATGAATGCTTTTCAGTTTCCCCCACTTAGATGGGACAGGTTGACTAGAGGGGGCTGGAGTTGGATAGTTCCCTTCTGCCAGGTTGGTTAGGCTCTGGGAAAAAAGCCCAGTAGATTAGGCTCTGGTAGAATAGTTTCTCTTAAGGGCAGACCTTGTTAAAGACAGGATGCTCTGGACATATTTAAGTATTGCTACTTTGCCCATCCTCTTGCCAGAATCATGAGAGAAATTTTCTCTCATCTTCACTGTGAGAGCCTCCTTGGGGTAAAACTCACAAAAGTGTGGGACTCCCCTAAAACTGGACTCCTCTGGAGTTTTTAGATTTCAGATTTGTCCATACTAAGCTTCCAGCAATTTGTGAATTTTGTTTAGGTTTTCCTATTCGAGTACTAATTCCAACAAAGGTTTCTTCTTGTGGGTTTCTACTCCAGTAAATTGTGATTCTGTGTATCTGTCTGTCTCCAGTTTTGGAGAAAGTGATTTGCTTTGTAAGCTCAATTCTGTGACAGATCTAAGAAGATTTGTTGATTTTCAGTCTATTCAGCTTTTTGCTTGTTAGAATGGAGTGATGACTTCCAAACTCCTTACATGCTGGACCAGAAACCAGAAGTCCAGTGTAGCACACTTTGGAAGGGCTCAGAGAACTGAAGCATACTGCAGTGTAAGCTAGAGTCCTCACCAAACAATGCCTCACAATTTTCTTGTGTCTGTTTTAATTCTTTAATGTTATCTCCTTCTTTCATAGTTTATGCATTTTTTTAAACTTTTGGTTAGAAAATTGGTATACTTCCCCATCAACTATCCTTGTTAGAATTTTACTACTGGTTACCCTTGCTAGAAATACTCCTACCTATATGATGAGACAGAGTATGGACTTACACCTGCCTGCCTTCAATCTCTGTCTTTGCATCCTTTCCCCAGCTTAAGTGTGGACATCATCTTGTGTTAGAAGCCCTTCCGCCAGGCTGCATGCTGCAGCATAACAAAGTAAACAAGATAAAGTGAACATCATCACACATTTGGTTTTATTACATCAGCAGGAAATTAAAACAACATTTCTGTCACATTTCCTCAATAAACAATGTTGTGGCGTTTCAATAAGGAAAGAGGGAGACTGACACATTGTGATGCAGAGTGTTTTCAGGGAATTAGGATATTGCCTAAAAATAAATATGGCTGAACATTCCCTAACTGTTACGTTTACGCTGGGCCCCCTTCTATCTCCCTTGTCATAATTCTCTGTAGCAGGTTTCTTTGAAAAAGGCTCCATTCTTTTCCCATCCTTTGTTAGACTCTCCCCACTTTTTCATAGGCCATAAACTCTCTAATGTACACATGTGGCAGGGACAGAGTCTCATCTCAATGCATCTTGTGTCACAGTGTACCCATTAATCCGCCATGCTCAGAGAAAAGACTGCAGCCCTACAGCCTCTTTACTAGGGTTTTGTGAATGCTGCTTAATTTCACTGCATCTGTCAAGCCGCTCTTTATCAGAGAGTCTAACAGCCTTTGAGTGCATGGTGCTCTACCACTTATGTAGGGGTCGTATTGATCTTTCTGGTGTGTGCTCTAAAGTGGCTAAGCAAAAGCTAGTGAGGCAGCCGGTTTGAACAGTATGGGTCATTTACAAACTTTAGGATGAGATGCCGCAAGATGCCAAGGAAAACGTTTTTGTTTTTCCAGAGAGAACCATAGTTCATGAAATGTGGTTAATGTACCATATTTGTATACCCTTAAAATCATTTTATAACCACACTGAGTGCCTCTGAGCATTAAATATATTTTATAAGTAGTTGGTTAACTAGTTGTTGTGTGCTTTAAATAGTAAATAAAATGGAAAGGCACTAAACAGTGACTATATTTCATAGAGTAAGATGCTTTTCCAGCCACTCAATAATTCTCAATGTTAAGAAAAATTGATTTTCTAACTGCTGAGTGCCTCTAAATATTAGCATCTTATCTTCCTACAGGGGATGCTTTTCAGTTAGCCTCCTTTCTCCTAGCTTTTGACTTAATGATCTCTAAGGTTCTTTTCTTGCTAAAAAATTCTGTAGGTTCTGTTGGACTGTAATTTTACTTGGGCACATATGTAATTGGGAAAAATATAAAACAAGAAACAATTCCATCTTACCTTTTTGAATGTTTATTTCACAAGCAGTATCAATAGTTCTTCACCTGCTGACTACTCCTAAAGTCCTACCACTCCCCTCTCCCCGCAAGAGCAGGACTGCACGGAGAGACCTAAGACAATGACATAGAACTTAAGAGTACTAACTTCCAAGTATCTTCACACAGCGCATCTGAGCAGTGGATGCCTTTTGCATTTGTGAAAGCCTAATGAGGGAAAGGAATTCCTCAAGAGGTGGTAATAATCACATACCTTCATAGCAAATTAACTCACTTTCCCAGTTCTTTATAAACTGTCTGGCATTTAAGAACATCAAATTGCCAATGTTGAGACCTTCCAGGCAGATATAATAATGGCTCACAGCATCACAGAAACTGAGAATTGAACTAATCATCAGTACACAATTACGGGAAACTGCGTTAAAAGGAGATTCAGCTCTCAGTTCTGCCTAAATCACAGCCAGCTGGCCAACCCTTGGAGTGTCACAGAGGCTCCTTGAGCAATCTTTCATAACCTTGTCAAGGTAACCAGTAAAATGTACAGTTTGAGGCAGATTCTAGAACGTGGCTGCTGGATAATCTCCATGGGCTTCTTTTGGATCTAATAATTTAGAAATGTCTTCTATACTCTTATCAAATTCTGAAGAACTGTTTCTCAAGTGTGCTTACCAGCATGTTGAAGCCTGAGGAAGAGCAGATAAGCATCAGACTTCCTGGGACATGTGCTTATAATTAGAAACAATGCAAGGAAGGAGTAAATAAAACTCTTCTCAGATATACCCTCAAAATTCCCACTAATGTCACTGGAAACTCTATGGGATCAGATGAGGACAGGTTGCTTATTGGGGAGCAAAACCCAGCGATGAGCTGGTACTTAGTTATCCACGTTAGACTGATGTGGTCACTTGGTTCACAGGTTTGATCAAAGATATGGCTGAGAGAAAAGCACCCCCAGAAGACTGTGAGTTCTCTGGTATGAAGAATTGTCTGAGTCACCATTGTACCCCTAGCACCTAGTCAATAGTATTTGCTCAGTAAACATTTGTGGAGCTAAACTAAATCCTTTAAGCAAAGGCAGACTACCAGACAGAAATGTCAATGTCTAAAATGGAAAATCCCAGAAGACTAGAGACAGCATTCAATACGAGCCTTCTATTCAATAGTATTACAAGAGAAACATTGTGAAAATCATAATTGTCCAAAGAAGCAATCCTTTTGATGATTCGATTTAATCCAGAAACTGCTTTTAAGCCAAAAAGCAGGGTAAGCTCTCACCCCTCCTCCCTGACACACACACACCCCAAAATACAGGAAAGAGAAATGGAGAACAGAGATCTGAAAATTGTAGCATGGAGTGTCCTTTTACTATGAAGTCAGCAGTAGTAATTAACATCAATTGATGGCACAGTGTGTGCCAGCTCCTGTGCTAAGAGCTCTCTATATATTATCTAATTTAAATCTCATACCAGATCTATTGGGTAGATATTATTATCACCATTTTATAGATAAGGAAAAACAAGCACCACTGTTTTTGAAAGCCCAAAGTCTGGGCAATTTAGAAGACAGATGACTAAATATATAGCAGTAGTCATTATAGATAGTTCTGTATTTAAAATCTGAACTTCTAGTGGTCAACCATTATGCAAATAAGAATATTCTCCAATTAAGGTAAAATTCCATGATGGGAGAAAGCATCATAGAAAAGAACAATATGAAATACAGGAAATGAGTCAGCAAACCAGAAGTAAAAAATGATGTGGCCAGGAAAAGACACAATTACCATAGCCACAATTGGAGAAAGTTTTTATCTGTTCCATGGGGTTTGATCTCAGTGAGTACAATCCCAGTGAACAGGGTATGTATATATTCATACCTTATGATGCTTTAGAAAAAGAAAGACGCCAGCAATTAGGTATACAAAAGGGCATATTTTTTCTCATGGCTGGCCCTAGGCAAAATCGTTGACTATGATGGAATAATGGGCTTATGTTTCAGATCTGGGTACAAATTGTGATTCTGTTATCAGCTGGTCACATGACCTTAAATAAGGTTACTAAATCTAAGTCTCAGTTTCCCTCAGATGGTAGAACAAAGGACGTGGGCTAAACAAACTCAAAGGCTACTTTTTTTTTTTTTTTTGCGGTATGTGGGCCTCTCACTGCTGTGGCCTCCTGTTGTGGAGCACAGGCTCCGGACGCGCAGGCTCAGCAGCATGGCTCACGGGCCCAGCCGCTCCGCGGCACGTGGGATCTTCCCGGACCAGGGCATGAACCCGTGTCCCCTGCGTCAGCAGGCGGACTCTCAACCACTGCGCCACCAGGGAAGTCCTCAAAGGCTACTTCTAACGCTAAAAGTGCATGTCTCAGATGGTTGGTTTATCTTGGTGTCCTCCTGGATCCTATTTCTGATCTATTGCTGAGCCAATGCTCCTGTTCCTTCTTCACAGTCTCCTTTCAGTTCTCTTTCTTCTTATGAAACTTGTGTATAAGTCAGGGTTGCAGCCGGAAACATATGCCACTTTCAAACAAAGATAACCCAAGAAGATTTGGACTAGGAAAAAGGTATAGGGAAGGTGTCAGAAGCCATAGTGCAGTTCCTTGGATGAGGGAGCAGTTATCCAGACCCAAAAGGAGAGAGATTAGTAGAAATGACCCCTTTGAGAAAAGCTATGACTTTGGAATCAAGAGAATGATAACCAAAACGCATACTTCTTCCTTCTCATATCCTACTGAGGCTGCACATCGGATAAAGCCAATCGGACATGAGAAGAAAGCAAGCTTGTTAATGTGGTTCACATAGATCAACCATAGAGGGCACAGAACAAGGTACAGAGGGTAGAAGATAGATCTGGAGGACAAATGGAGGATATCCACCAGACTCATTCTTAAGGACGTTTCTGCTATTGATCCATCTATTATATTTCAGGGTAAATTATGCCAATGTGTTCATGCATATACCTTTTTTCCTTTCTTAAAAATAGATAATGTATATACATAAAAACTAAAAGATGCAAACAACTTCAAAGAGAATAAAAACCTTCTTAGTAAAAAGTAAGTCTACCTCCCACTCTAATCCCCAAAGTCCAGCCTGGGCTCCTCTTCTGCCCCCATCACGTTTAATGCCTTTGTGAAAACTAGAAAAGCGTTCTGGGATGACATCCAGGGCAATGCAACCCCAGGTCAAGCACAGAACTTATTTATCTAACCCTGGCAGGATTTCACTTATGCACCTTGTTCAACACTTGTGTGCAGCACGCAACTTGCACGTATGTTCATGGCTGTCCTGACAGAGTCCCATGTCCCCTTCCTAAAAAGCAACCATGGCTAACTAGTATATTTTAATTCTTTCTTTTAATTGTGGAATGCAAACTCATATTAAGAAGATTTGGGGAAAACAGGTGAATAAACAAGAAAAGAGGAGCAGACTTGATGTTTGAGCCTCCTGGTGGCATAGGCTGGCATCATCTGCTTCACCTGTAGAAGACCAACCTTGATTATGATATTACTCGGTGCTTAGCCAACAAATATTTGTTGAAACATACAATGTGTCAAGCACTGATCTAGGATCTGGAGGTAAATCAATGAAAAAGGTCTCTACAAACATTGTTAACCAGGGAGATTTTAAGTGCTATGGAGAAATATAAAGTAGGATAAGTGGTTTGGGTGTGTGTGGGGAGGGGGAGGTGTAGAGAGGGAAGTGTAGTTATAACATATTATCATGGAAGACATTATGGAAATTGTCTGCTGTGGACCTGAATGAGGTGAAGGACCAAGCCATATGGGTATTTGGGGAAAAGAGTGAAATACTGAAGTTCTGAGGTACATGCATGCTGTCGTGTTTAATGAGTAGTAAGGAGTATAAGGATTGAGTTGGGGATTGGTAGCTGGTTAGCTCAGAGTGACATAGAATTACAGCCGTAGCCTTGTAGGCCCCAGTAAGAACTTCAGTTTTAATGGCAAGTGAGATGAAAAACGTGGGAAAATGACGTGATGTCATTTGGGTTTTTAAAGGACCATTGTGCTGCTGGGTTGAGAATAGAGAGGGGGCAGGATAGAATGAGATGGACAAGTTAGAAGACAACTGCAAATCCAAACTTCTTTTCAGGGTTTGGGCAAGGATGGTTTTGATGGAGGTGGTGGGAAAAGATTGTTTGGGGAGATATTGGGGGTTAAAGCGTCAGCCTTTGCTGCTGGATTGGATGCAAGGTGTGGGGGAAAGGAAGGAGGCAAGAATAACTAAGCTTTCGCCTGAGCAGCTAGAATATTAACTAAGTGGTTACAGTATAGTCTTAGTTTTGTTTCCTCAAAGTAATATGTTTAACTTTCAGGATAGTTACAGCACCACACAACTTGTCAGCATACACACACGAAAAAATAATTCTTACTGAATTACTCTATTTACCTCCCACTTCCTAAGCTGTGTTGAGGTCATTTATAATATTACAATGGAAATAAAGCCAAATAGTTGGAATGGAAATAAAAACATGATTAAATAGAACTGGAAAGCGTAAAAACCTAGGAAATATTTCCTATTTTTGTCTCTCACTTGAAAGAACAAGCTAAATTACTTGAGTTATAGAACTTCGAATCAAGAAAGATGTTTCATTAGATTCTCCACCCAAACTTTAATAGTTTTTCAAGCCCCAACTCACAAATCCAGAATTAACACAATTTGCTAAAGAAGGCCAACATCTGCCCAAAGGTTCATCAGGGACAAACACTCCAGAGGGAGAGAGAAGGCTCATTCTCCAGATTTGGATCCTGAAAGAATGCTTAATTATCCATTTCCCGATTTTCAAAGCCTGCTCGTCTTCTGTCAGTCCCCTTTACCACTCAGCTGCTGTCTCACATTCCTAGGTAAAGCGCCCTCCCCTTGTCCCCCAGATCTTTCCTGATTTCTGGAAGGTTTAAGTTTTTCTCCCAACCTTTTCTCCCTCAAATGAATACCCTTTCTGAGCTGAGGTTCTTCCCTGTTCTGTGTGACCCCTTTCGTTTCCCAGACACCCTGAGGCATATTCCTAATGTGGAACTGGAGGAGCCAACATACCTCTCTTCTCTTCTCCCTACTTAAAGGAACGTGTGAGAGTAATTTCCTTTGAGCCATTGCCCTGACACCTAATGTTCTCATAAGGAATAAACAAACTGCCAGGTTCAACCAGACTTCCACACTCTTCAAAGGCATCCTCAAAGTTTAAAGTCATGAGCACTAAGGTTACTCACCTTTTCAAACAGTCCAATACAGGCTTCGTGTTTGGGCACTGAGCCAGACTGACATACTTTGCATTGAGTCCTTCATTCTTTTAATTAGGATTTGATGAAACGCTAGGATTTTTTTTTTTTTTCTAGGAGAGGCTCAGAAAGCACTATATAATTTAATCTATCCTGTAAGATTTCAGGAACTAGCATTAGAGGAATGGAAATACTCTAGAATCCAGGATCTATGCCCAATTTACCATGGACGTGGTCTAAAAATCAGGATCTAATGTGAGAGTTAAAAACACTTTAAATGAGGAAAACAAGTGAAGCCTTTTAGTCTGCCTGGGACATCAGAACCCCCTTAATGAGGAAAGCCAGTAAATCTTTCTGTTAAGATAGTGGGGAGAAGCAGAGTCCCCAGATCTGTTTCACTGAATTAATACCAGAACCAGAAGGGCCAAGAGAAGCAAGGCAGCCATACATTCCTGAAATAAAAGTCAGAAAATGGAAACACGATAATCTAATACCACCCTTCCCATATACAAACAGTTTATATAAAATATATTTATGTAATATAAATATACCACTTCATATACATTGTTCAAAGAGGAAAATAATAGATACTGTTTAAAAAGTCACAGGTTAAAACTATTAGATGACCTGTTTGTGGGAATAAGGAGACACCTGACATCCACCTCAGACTGAGCCACAGACACTGGCATGGGAATGTCTCTGATAGGAGTCTCCAGAGCTATCCTCTGAAAACTATGTATCGTTTTGACAAAACTAGGTATCTTTATGTCAAAAGATATTTTTATTGATTACTTATTACATTCCAGGAACTATGTGATTTCTTAGAGGTCATGGTAAGTTTAGGGAGTACCCTTGCTTCCCTTAAGATACACATTCCTCATCCACAGTAGACTTTCCTTCCCCTAATTCTAAACCTCTGCTTATCCACACTGTTCTTTGGATGTTCAGAAGTAAGAACATTTGGTGATTGGTGAAGTTCAGAATATGTCATAATCTAATGAAAATTACTTTTAGGTACATCGCCTGGGGTTTGAGTCCTAATTTCATCTTGTAGTCTTATTTAGTAATGATTATAAAGTCCCTATTGCCTCCTAAGTAGTTAACTTGATTTAGATCTTGTTCCCATTCTGAAGCTTAGAATGGGTTAGAAAAGTTGCCTGGGTTCCACGAAGATATCCCAGTATATTTGTAAAGGGCTGGCTACAACCCCTCCTGAACAGATCTTATGCCTGGGAGACACCATTGGACTAAAAATCCTTCTAAGAACCCCCCAAATTGGGGGTGTAACAGACACCCCTCCTTGCTGCTCTCTGATGTTTGGCCTGTTAAATGATGGCTCCTGAAGAGTCCAATTGGTATAATTGGATTCATTCAAGGGCAGAAACTATACTTCATTTTTCTTTGTAACTCTATACCCCGCACAGGGCCTGACATACAGAAGGCGCTCAGCCATGCTTTGGGAGAGAAGGGAGGAAGGGAGAAAAGGAGGGAATGGCACATATTATAGCTGATTCATTTTGCTGTACAGTAGAAACTAACACAACATCATAAAGCAACTATACTCCAATAAAAATTAATAAAAAATAAAGATAAAAAAATAACATAGGGCTTCCTGGTGGCGCGGTGGTTGGGGGTCCGCCTGCCGAGGCAGGGGACACGAGTTCGTGCTCCAGCCCGGGAAGATCCCACATGCTGCGGAGCGGCTGGGCCCATGAGCCATGGCCGCTGAGCCTGCGTGTCCGGAGCCTGTGGTCCGCGGCGGGAGAGGCCACAGCGGTGAGAGGCCTGCGTACCGCAAAAATAAATAAATAAATAAACATAGAACTAGACTAAAGACTATCTTGTGAATAAATATTGTCCTGTGCTCTCTCTTCTGTTTATAATCTCAAGATGATTTTTAAGCTTTTTACTATTTAACTTTTTATCCTTTTATGTTTTTCCTCTAATAGCAATAAACTATGAGAACAAAGATTTCTCTTTTTCTTTTATTTTTCATGTATACTTCATGGCAGCAAGCACAGGGTTAGCAGAGTCTTTAAAATATTTATGATTTGATGATTTATTTGCAACCAATACTCTTCCATATTGATTTCAAATTTAAAGTAAAAATTTAGTGCAAAATATTTCCTAAATTCATCCATATCTAGAAGCTTTTTTTTTCTTTTTTACAACCATCTTCAGATTCTACAGAATCATGTCTACTGATATACTTTTTGTATTTTCTAACCATTTTTCAACATAGATTTCATGTGGAATTTTATTATCTAAATTATTAACTAAAAAGTTCAAGTGCATATTCAAATACAACATTCTAAAGAAGTTGCTAATGTTTCCTTCTAGGATCCATTATTACACTTTTATCTATTAGCAAAAGGATAAGTTGTTTTGACCAAGTTTTCTAATTAACATTTTTTAAAGTATACACACACACGCCAAAGAGCTTACAGCTTTAGTCTAATCTCCAAAACTTATATACAGAATAGAATTGTTTTAATCTATTTATTATGAATTCAAGGAACAAGATTATTCTTGATTTCCTTGCTGTATGGTACTAGATGAAATCATTACTAATAATAAGTCAACAAGTTAATACTTCATCCCTGTTAACACATGGAGATCTAGATAACAGTCAAGATCAAACCAACAGAATTCCTTAAGTATGGGGAGAGGCAGAGAGAAACAAACCAGGGTTTGTTGTAGGAAACAGTTTTTTTAAAATTGAAGTTTGCTTAAATTCTTAAGTTCAATAAATTGGCATGATTGATTTGAAGTTGCTGGATATTAAAAATCCTTTTTCAACAGATAGATTGTGTTCCTGAAACAAAGGCCAATAAGTATTTCCTGAGTGTTTACTACCTACGTGACCCTATTGGGTGCTGTACAAAGAACTATACAGTATGATACATTATTACCCACATGAAGCTTATAATCATGTTAGAAAGGAAAATATATTCATGTAAGAAAAATGCAAAACCAATTAGTATTCTGCAAATTAGTCCATATTTCTCATGTTCTTATTCTTCAAAATTCTTAAGAAGCAACATAAGACTTCTAGAAAAGGTGATAATGTAAACAACGTTTAAGATTTGGCAGAAACAATAGGCCTAAATAAATATTTAATCTGAAAAACTCAAGCAATTGTTAAAAACTCATTTTATATGCAAAACAAACCATGGAAATTGTATGTATTAAAATCCAGTTGATTAGAAAAGCAACAGAAGAAACCGAACAAAAGAAAGTTCAATATAATAGTTATGGGGGAAAGCAGCTTTGGTGCAAAAAAAGGTGTCCAGAACCAGGAGGGTTTCAATCAGAAAGATTCCTTTCTCTCTGGACCCTGCAGACTATGGAAACCTCATGGTTGCAGGCTTAATCATTTCTTCACATAATATGGAAGTCCAAGCCAGCTTGAAATTCCAGCTAAAGCATAGGTCCTTAGGTATCAAATGGGGGTTCACATAAAGAAGTCTTTTCGCACTTAAGGAGAGACTGAACTACTATGCAACCAGAAAGGCTAATGGGCCAAAAGTGCCCCCAGAGTACACCATTCACTATGTGTGCAATAATTCCTGTAGTAAGGTAGTAACAAGGATGGATGTCTGCCTCACAGATTACTCATCCAGAAAGCCTATTTTTAAAAAACGGAAATAAAAAACAGCAGATCAAAAAAGTACTATAGAACACATTTCCTTATAAAAATCTTATTATAAGTAAAAAGAGATGCCTTTTTATTTTGTTTTTCTTTTTTTTTTTTTTTTTTTGCGGTATGCGGACCTCTCACTGTTGTGGCCTCTCCCGTTGCGGAGCACAGGATCCGGACGCGCAGGCTCAGTAGCCATGGCTCACGGGCCCAGCCGCTCCGCGGCATGTGGGATCTTCCCGGACCAGGGCACGAACCCGTGTCGCCTGCTCTCAACCACTGCGCCACCAGGGAAGCACCAAGAGATGCCTTTTTTATTAGCAAGGTCACTGTCACCTTCAGGAAACAATCACATTTGGGAGTTGAGTGTAGAACACCTTGTGTTTGGGGCAGACAGGGGAAAATGTAGGGCAGGTAATTATCAAGTGTGAAGCATTTACCTCCTGTCAGAATACCAGAGATGCTGGAAAATGCTTGCTTATTAAATAAACAAATAAAATGAAGATGAGGGCTTGATATAACTCAATTTAGGAAACACTACAGAAAAACATAAAGATCAACAAAAATATTATTGCCATTAAAGAACAAATGATTTAAAGCTAAGAAATTTGTTTTGGACTTCAATCCATGAGCAATGGAGAGTCCATTAGCCTTTCTTACGGGTACAGGATGGCTGAGAAATGAGGCCAATTGGAGAACATGAATAAAACTCATTTCAGAAAGATTTATCTGTCAATGTTTCATAACTCAAATGAAAGGAATAAAAATCCAGAACCCAGTAAGCCAATTAAGAAACTACTACAACAACCCAGATAGGATGTTAATGGGGGGTACAAATATATATTAAAAAAAACAAAACAGAAGTTTTGTGCGTAGGGAAAGAAACTCTTCTTTTGTAAGATATGTAATAATTCTGTTTTAGTAACACTGAGTTTGAGGTACAGGAGGGACCCCATATGAAGATATAATTTATACTGAGAAATCAAAATTTGGAATCTGTAACTCAGGATAGCAGGGATGGCTGGAGGTATAGATTTGTGTCATCTACACAGAGGTGGTGAGCCGTAAAGAGGAAGTCTCCTCAGAAGAAGACAAAGAGGAACAGGGGCTCCAGACTGATACCTGCATTAGGGAAATGGAGGAAGGAGGAGAGTTTAAAAAGAAGGAAAAGAACAGCCTGATAAATAGGAATGGAAGCAGGACAGATGCCAACGGAGGAGGAAATTCCAGCCGTTGTGGAAAGAGGTAGAGAGGGCAAAGAGAATGAGATCTGCCAAAAATCTATGAAGGTAGTGGTGAAAGCAGGAGCACAAGGTGCTAAATAATAATGATTGTGAAGAATGGAAGAGTAAATTAGTAGAGAAGCTGAATAGTGAAAACCACAAGAAACTTAGGAGATCAACATCTAAAATCCAGATGAGCCATATAGGTGGCTGCCAAATTAACCTGCTTAAAATGCAACTTTGCACACCATTTTCCACGATCAAAGAAAAGCAAACCATAACTCTTCACCACTCGTAGGATTCAGTCTGTATCTCCTTATCCCAGCATCCAAGACCCTTCGCAATTGGATCTCATCTGTTTCTTCTCTTCCACACTCACATATCTTCTGCTCCAATCAGACTGGTCACTGTTGCCAGCTTCACTGACACAGTTGTGGTCTCAGCACCATGGCCATTCAACTTCTCTTACTCCTCATTCTCTTTCTTAAGCCTAATATTTAATAACTCTCCTTTCCTCCATATAATGTTTGCCCAGGAAGCCATTTTTTCTTGCACTGGCTCTGGGAAGACCACTTATAGTATCTTTTATGTGGTACCTAATATTACTAGGGAAGGAATGCTTATAGTACTAACATCTGTCTGCTCTCCTTGTCCCGTAATTCACCTATCCCCAATCAATTCATTTATCGAGTGTTGGCTTCTATACCCAGACTTCAGAATTTTGCTGAATAAAGTTGCATAATTTGTTCATTTTAATATGTTCTACCAAGGCAATGCCCTCAATGCACTCACATCAGGCCTTTGTACATTTCCCTTAACTCAGCCCCATTCTTTCCAACTTCTTTAAATTACCAACAGGTTCTTCAATGCCACCCTTCCCTCCTTCATCCCCCTCCCCAGCTTTTTGGCTTAATCAATCAGCACAAATGAGTTCCTTGGGTGGGAATTCCCTCAACTTTCCCTCCTGCCCCCAGATATAAAACTGTCCATATCTATCCCTGTCCTTAAGGCTTTTCCTAGAGGAAGAACTTTCTTTTCTCCTTATAACTTCTATGTTCCGGGTCTTAGGTTCTCCCACCTTTACCAATTATCCTTTCTTGACCAACTCTCCATCCTTCTGAAACTTTCTCTATTCCACTGAAAGCAAGTTTCTTAGAAGAATAATCTTTACTCTCTCTCTCTTTACTTTCTCTCCTTCATGCAGTCCTCAATTCATTGTAATCTGGCTTCTATCCCACCATCCTTTGTATCCCTTCTCATCAGGGTCACCAGCCACCTTATAATAATCAAATCCAGCAACCATGTTGATGTCTCTGTGACATTTTGTAACAGGTGACCACATCTTCACTCCTCTGTGAAAGACCCCTGTAATGCTACAGCAGGACTTTTTCTTGCATCCTCTCCTATCTCTAGTGTTACTCTTTCATTTGTGCTTTTTCTTAGCCTCCTTTTTGGGCTATCCCATCCATGCCAATCCCTTAACTCAGTGGTCTTCAATCTTGGCTGACCATTAGAATCACCTAGACAGTATTTAAAAAATACTAATGCATGAGACACACCTTCAGAGATTCTAGTTCAATGAGACTGGGAGGGAACCCAGGCAGCATTCTTTTTCAAGCTCCCCAAATGATGCTAGTGTGTATCTGTGGTTAAAAACCACTGCCTTAACTCATGCTTCCCAACTTTGTCTCTTCAGAGGAATCACCTGGGGCAATTGTGAAACATAAATGTACCTAGATCCTGCCTCCCTGAAATTCTAGTTGAATAGACCAAAACTCAGAATGCGGAAAGTAACCGGAGGCTCTCCCTTCCACTCACACCTATTGGGCAACACTTATAGCTATAATTTTTGGGGGCATTTGCTGTGTGCTCAATAACTCACACTTATTTTCAAGCTTAGGGCTTTCTCACAGAGCACTTTCCATACATAAGTTACTCATTTGTGTCTCCTTTACTTTTTTTTTTTTTTTTGGCCACATTGCGTGGCTTGCAGGATTTTTCTGCGAGCAGGGATCGAACCCCAGCAGTGGAAGCACAGAGTCCTAACCACTGGACCACCAGGGAGTTCCCCCTGTGTCTCCTTTACTTGACTGTGAGTTCCTGCAGGACAGAGATTCTGTTTTATTTTTATATGAATTTTATATGAACTAGCAAGTTGTCCAGTACATATTAGCAAATAAATATTTTTGTAAAATAATGAATGAACAATTAAATTATTTTCATATACATAATCTGTTCCTAACACAAAATATAGATGGTGTTCTAAGCCTTTTTGTATTCTTGTCACTTATACACATTTGGCCAGCGTTCATGATGATGCATGAAACCTTTCTGCAATTGGTATTTTTACCTATAAAATCCTTCTGTATTATTATGTGATTCTTTTTTGTTGTTGTTATTTTTATTTTTTTTTCCCAGTTTCTTCTCTCTTGCTACTGATTCCCACTTGGCCAAATGACTTATACATGTTACAGTGTATTTCTGGAATCCCCTTGTGGGAGGTATAAAGCACATGAATTATGGAGTCAAACAGACTTGGACTTCTGTCTCTTCTCTTCTCATTTGCATAATGGGGATAAGACATACTTGTGATTATTAAAAATAAGAGAAGCTCTGGCCAGAAATGTTATATTTTTTCTTGGAGTGTCAGCTCTTATGAGAAAAACCATGCAACTTATATAAAACCAAGGGATAGTCTTTCTTTAGCTTTCTCATTGGCTCCACCTCCTATTACATGTGACTATATTTCACTAATCCTTATGTGTTTCACCACAGTCTCAGAAAATGTTGGGTCTCCTCCAATTCACACCTAACAAGCCCACATGTGTCTTTAATCACATTGGCCCCTTCTAGAATGTGCTACATCCTTTTTCTGCCTGGAAAACTCTGATTGGTCCCTTGAAACCCTCCTGATGCCGAGTTAGTCATTTCTTCCTGTGTATTACCTCTATCTGGACACAGGCTTTTTCATATTTGCACTTGTCGTAATGGACTGTAATTTTGTTTTACAAAGTCCATCCAGTAGATTTTGAACTCCTTTAGGGCAAAGATCAAGTTTTATTAATCTTTTTTATCCCAGGGTTGAGTGCGGTGCTGGAGTATGAACATGGTATTTGTGGAGCTGAATTGCTCCTGGAACCAGACTTTTACTCCACATTTACCCTCGAATCTTCCAAAACTCCAGATCCTCACCATCATTCAACTTTAACTTTGGAGTCAGAGAGCTGTAAGTTCAAATCCTTACCGACCCTTGTTCTGGTTTTGTTTTTTTTTTGAACTTGTTTTTTTGTCGTCGTGGTTGTTTTGTTTAACCGTGAAATGGAGATTATTAGACCTACTGACAGTGGTGCTTATAAAATTAAATTAAATAATAGATATAAATAGCTTAACACAATAAATGCCCAAAACATGTATTTAGTAATTGCTGATAATGTGGTGGTTATCATAATATGGTGCAGTTTTGGTTTTGTTTTTGGTGGTTTTTTTGGACCATTCACTACAGGGTTCTATCAGTAAATTTTTGTACTGAAAATGCAGCTCTCTGTTAAGTAGTCAGGCATGCTGAGTAAATTTAAAACTTTCTTGTTTGGCATTTCTATCACAAACTGTTAAATCCCTCTTCTCACCTTTCATGCTTCCTTGGATATTTCCTGAAATGATGAGAGAGTTGTGTAATCCTTTCTGTAGATAACAAAGTCAAGTTTTGGGACTAATCACATCATGCCTTACATTCCTGTTTACTTTAGTCACTCCAGGAACCAGGAGTCCTCTTTCATTACTTGACCTCTCATCCCCATATCAATTTTAATATCCCCTAATCTGGAGCAGTCTTTCACTCCTTCCTTCTCCCTTAAATCCTTCCAATGTACTCTCTGGAATTCCTGATACTTCATCAACTTAATCCCCGGGATTCTCAAATTCTTCTTTAAATGTTTCCTTCACTTTCCTGCTCTAACAAAAACTTCTTTGCCTTGTGGATACTGCATACCCTGTAGCCTCCAAAAAGGTGATTTTTTTTTTTCCTCTTATTTCCCGTAAATCTTGAGGGTGGAGTAGATATTCTCCTTTGTTTCTTCTTGGTAGTTCCAAACCAGTACTACCTCCTTCCTTTAAAAAAAAAAATCCCTGCTCCTTTGTAGTTCATGCCATATGGCAACCTCCTATCATAGGCCCCCTCCCTTGTTCCAGTCATGTACAGACACTAAGATCAGCCCTTCTCATTCAATGAAAATTTAGCAAGTAGCTCACTGACTTTCTACCACTTCTTCAATCATCCTTGGCAATTTTGACACCTTTGTAACTCACATTGCAGAGAATCCTTCAATATTCAGGTTCTCAGTGTCTTGACCTCCTCATGTCCAATGGTCTTGCCCTTATTTCCCGCTACCACCTGCTTCCAGGTCATATCCTAGATCCTGTTGTCGTTATCAACTGCAGATCTCAACAACCTCCATTTGAAATACCCCACTTTGTGATTACTTCTTTCTCTTTATTTTCAGTTAATGCCTTTCATACACCATTCAAAGATTCTGCACTTTCATGGGAAGATGGATTCTATCAACTTTTGCTGGTCTTTCATCCTTTTCACATCCTCATGTCCCTCCTTACTCAGTATAAAAGGATCACACAATCCCTTGAAAACATTGCTCCCTCTCGTCCTTCATTGTATAGTAGCCTGACAAAACGCCACCGTGGTTGAATCCCAACTTTTGTGTGTTCTGTGCTTGACTCTGAGAAGCTGGACATGACTTGACATATGAAAACATATGACTGTGTTGACCTGTCTGACTTAAAATGTATGATCACTACTTACAGTGGGCCCATGATGTTCTTAGCAATCCTATTACATGTCTCAATTCAATTTACCTCCCCAGTCTCCAAAATGAGTATTCCATCACTTACGCTTTCTTGTCAGAATCTCTAACACACTCTCTGTCTTCTTTAATTTCCTACTTCATATTTTACTGCTGAAGTAGAGCAATCAGAAAACAATATCCACATATTCCTACCCCCAGTGTATACTTCACTATATCTCTACCCGGTACTTTGCTTTCCTTCCTGTTGCCATGGATGTACTCATACCTAAAGTCAACCCATCACCTCACACTGGTTAGGAATAGCTATAATAAAAAAGATAAGAAATAACAAGTGTTGGAGAGGACATGGAACAGTCATACAGTTGGTGGAAATGTAAATTTACATTTACATTGGTACAAATGGTACAGCCGTTATGGAAAACAGTATGGAGGTTCCTCAAAATATTAAAAGTAGAACTACCATATGATCCAGCAATCCCACTGCTGGGTATATATCCAAAGAAAATGAAATGTGTTGTCTCAAAGAGATATCTACATTCCCATGTTCATGCTGTATTATTCACAATAGCCAAGATATGGCACTACGTGTCTGTCCACAGATAAATGGATAAAGGCAATATAATTTTACACGCACACACACACATGCACGCACACACAGAGGAATGTTATTCAACCCTAAAATGGAAGGAAATCTCACCATTTGTGACAACATGGATGAACCTAGAGGACATCATGTTAAGCGAAATAAGTCAGGCACAGAAAGAAAAATACTGAAAGATCTCTTATATGTAGAATCTAAAATAGTTGAACTCATAGAAGCACAGAGTAGAATGGTAGTTGCCAGCAGTTGAGGAAAATGGGGGGATGCTGGACAAAGAGTCCTAAGTTTCGATTATGCAAACTGAGTAAATTCTGGAGATTTAATATACAGTATGGTGACTATAGTTAACAATGCTGTACTGTATATATGAAATTTGCTAAGGGGGTAGATTTTAGTGTTCTCACCAACACACACACACAAAACACTGTAGCTATATGAGATGGTAGATATGTTAACTAGCTTGATTCCTAGTGATCATTTCACAATGTATACTATAACAAAACATCAAGTTGTAGACCTTAATATATACAATTTCTGTTTATCAATTATAACCCAATAAAACTGAAAATAAAGTCAACTCTTCCATACAAACTTTCCAGGGTCTATCCCCTGGAACTCATTCCCACTCACCTTACTCAAGGGCTTTCTATAACTGTCCCCAATGTCTCCTGAACCATTACTGATGCCTTATCTACTAGGATAATCAATACACAAGCATGCCATAAACTCCCACCTTAAAGCAAACAGATCAAAGCAAACTTTCTTTGATTTTACAACCCTATTTCACATTCCCATCCTCTATTTCTCCTTTCACGTTTTCTTTTCTGCCCTCTTTTACACAAAACTGATAAAATTTTTGTCCATACTAATGTCTCCACTTCCTTCACTCTTCTGAAAGCACTCCAATCAGTCTTTTGACCCCCAACTCCATGGAAACTGCTCTTGTCAACATTGTCTCCACATTGCCTAATCCAATGAACAAACTTACTTGCCCTCATAGCAGCATTTAACATAGATGACCACCACCTCCTTCTTGAAACATTTTGTATTCTCAGCTTCCAAAATATCTATTCCCATCTCAATATCCTCCCAACTTTTGGATTTTTCCTGTTAATGTTTTCTCAACACAGCTGCCAAATTGATTTAGTTAAAACACAGATGAAATTATTTCACTGTTCTGCTCAACAAAACTCCATGGCATCCTATATCCCTCAGGGAAAAAGAAAAGCCCTTCCAGTGGTTTCTAAAGCTCTACCTTGACTTGATTATTGCCAACTGAGTCACACTTCCCTCTTTGGTCACTCTGGTCCAGCCATATAGACTACCCGTTCTCCTCAATATGCCAGGCGCACTCTTGCCTCACGGGCTTTGTACTTGCTGGTCTCTCTGCCTGAAAAGGCACTCTTCTGAATATCAGAGTGACTGGCCCCCTGCTTCATTCAATTCTCTTTCCAAATGTCACCTTGTCAGGCGAGGACTTCTTAAAAATAGCTACACCCTTTCCCTCCTTGGTAGTTATTATCTAATCCATTAACCTGCTTTTTCTTTCTTCATAGTTCTTAATACCACCTGATACATAGCATATTATTTATTTATTTGTTGTTTCTCTTCTCCGCATAAAACTAAAACTCCTCGAGAACAAAAACAGTATTTGTTTTTTCTTTTCACTGCTATATCACCAGCAGCTAGTGGTTTTACTGCACAATAAATATTTGTTGAATGACTAAATAAAACCTTTCTTTTCAGTGTCTGCATTCCTGTGATCAGCATCTGCATGTGCTTTCCTAAAATCATTAAACATCTTTATCCACAACTCAAACGAAATCCCTAACATAGTAAATTGAGAATTTAGACAAAGAGGTTGGCCATAATCCTCTGTTAAGTGTCTTTCCTCTGTCCTAGCTCTAAATTTATTGACTCACTCTTAAAACTCTCTCCATTTCCCACAAAATACAAGGTGGTTGAAATCAATAAAAATAAGAATGCTTAGAGCAGGAAAGAAGAAAAAAGAGATAATAAAAGGAGAAAACATTTTAAAGGAACTCATAAACATCTTAGAACTGTATTTGGGAAACAAAGATCACGCAGAAGAATTTGGAAGAAAACACCCCCACAGAGTATGTCTTCTCTTCCTCCCCTATCTCTGTAGTAGACACTAATATAATTCTTGCTTAGGCTGGACTGTGCTCTGTCATGCAGAACAAAGGAGAAGCCTTTTGGCCTCAGCTTCTAGTTATCTGAGCCCAGATGAAGACAAACGGGATAGGCCCAAAGCAAAACTGTCAAGTGGAAAAACTTGGTTGGTATCTAGAAATTCCCTTTTCTCTGCTCCCTCCCAACTTGTATATACCTTATACCTTATACCTTATCCCCCCTTCACCTTCAGTGCTCAGTACCCTCCAGCTTCTAAAATCTTCCCTCTATCAAAAAATAAAAAGGACATCTTACAATATTTACATTTGGAACCTGCTTGTAATTTCACTTTTAATTGCGTATAAATCGTAAAGACAGTGCAGATTTTGAATTTTCCTAATAACTAATCTGATATTCCACTGAATGGTAAGGAAAAATATTAGACTTAATCTAGTCCAGGAAGCTCACGCCAACCCACACTAGCTTCAATATTAGTATTTTCATGAAAAATTCTTAGTGTCTCTAGGTAAAATTCCCAGTCTCATGTTTCCCCTCTCTTGACATTTAGATGTGTGTGACCCCGTGGCAGAAGGGGAGATGGGCTGTCCCATATTTTCTGAGTCTGGAATGGAGGAACTTCCGGATTTCCTGTGTAGGAAATGGAGAGGCAGAGGTGCTTCTCTCTCTCTCTGTGTCTCCTGCCTCCATGTGAGCTCCCCAGCTCCTGGCCATGCTGAGCATGAGAATTCTCTAGACATTGGCAGCTTCCCCTCTATACACCCAGGGAAGCATGCCACTGATATGGTGATGCCAGGACCCCCCACCTTTCTAGATGTTTCTGTGGCCCACAACATTGAAAATGTGAGCCCCAAAGTGGGGAGGAATCAAGGAGTCTGGCATCTTCTTCCTTCCTTCCTTCCTCATTCCCAGAGGCTGGAGTCTTTCTCATCCTATTAGACACTATGCTCCTTTAATAATAAATAATCTTTGTCACATCTTTTGCTATCCTGAAGTGGAAATCATAGATAATATAACTCTCCTCACAGAACTAAAATCAGTATCATATTCCAACTGTAATAAAGAGAGAAAAAGCAAAGGTAATTTTTCTTTATATATTTTAAAATATAAACAAATGCTTGGTCATAACTACAAGGAAAGACATACTGAATTGGTCTGGTGGTTATGTCTTTATGTGGAGATCACCTGAATGTGACTGTTATCATTTCTCTACTGAGAAATTATATTTCTCTACTGGACTCAAACTCCATGAATACTTTGTTGGATGATATTCCAAAATAGTGACCAAATCTCAATAAACTAGCAAAGGAAACAAAGTATGATTTTCCTACAGCTCATACTGTAGCACACTTATGGAAGATTTAATGTATGCAAATTGGGTGAAAAATATTCCTGTTTTTATGTCAGTTAGAGTCAGGTTCTAGGCTCAGATTACTTTAAACACATTTTCGATGTGTCCATGGCTTAGGATATTACTTTATTTCAGTGAACCAGGCCACTCATTCTAGCTGTCTAGAATCCCTGGTCTCTCTTCATTAAAAACATGGCCTCCGAGCGTTGTTTGACAACAATAACAAAGAGCCCCACCATTTTCCAAAATGCCTCCTAAGGGGTAATTGTCCACCTCTTCTTCTACTTTTCTGCATCATTTTCTCCTTCTTCATTATAGGAGCAAGGCTCATGGTGCAGTGGTCATTGCAAAGGCAATATCTGCTCCAGGTGTGGAATCTGAGTTTCCAGGTGTGGCTCTTGATCTGGGAGCCCATTAGATAACTGCAGTTAGGAGGATTAAAATATTTTGGTTTAATAGCCCCCAAATGTAGTTTCCATTACATTGAACCCCTTCCCTATCGTTAGATTACCCAGATATTAGCACCCTAAACTGTTTTATTCTGATACGTTAATTTGATGTTTTACAAATTACAAAAGCAATACATGACTTAATAGTAAACAAGTTAAATGATATGAAGATGACTACAAAAATCATTTCTCTCTTCTCTCATTTAATATCCTCTCCTATATAAGAAGACACACATCCACTCATATACCTACCCCCATACATACTCATTCACACATATATGCATGTGCACACACAGGGCTTTGATCTTTTTATTTAAATCAAAACACCACCATATTGTACACATTGTCCTGGGTGTCCTTTTCTCAGTGAACAATATATTATGGTCCCCCCCAAAATCTGTAGAAATTAACTTTTGTAATAAATAATATATAAAAGCAAAAAGTGTACTTCACATGCACTCACATATAAAATTATCTATAAATAGGATTATATCACACTACTTTCCAAGGAACTATTTATCTTCCACTCCACTCCCCTCTTCTCTTCATCTCTAACTGTACACTGTTCCATCCTCCTCTAACTTGCATGCTGCCCCCCAGCCCCACTTATTTCTTTTTCTCCATCCTTAATACCCATTATTCACAGAGGGAATCCCTAATTTCAGTTATACAAATTGTTTTGCTTTTTATCTCCTCCCCAAATTGTTTTGCTTTTTATCTCCCCCCAGATCGTTTTCCTCGTGATTTTAATTTCTTGTGGGTTTTGTTCTGTGCTTTATGATATTTATTCCCCTTGGTCTTCAGGGTCACACATTTATATCTCTATACGCTTCACATCATCCACTGATACATATTTTGGTTTGCCAATCATCTTTTCAAAGTAGAAA
Source organism: Orcinus orca (assembly GCF_937001465.1). Taxonomy (NCBI): domain Eukaryota; kingdom Metazoa; phylum Chordata; class Mammalia; order Artiodactyla; family Delphinidae; genus Orcinus; species Orcinus orca. Next base: position 96,639,712 of record NC_064565.1, read on the forward strand.
GCCTTTGTTGTACTGTATTAAGCCTCCTTAAATAATGCTATTGTGTGTTTTATCATTGGTCAAGTTGTTATTTGTCCTTTCTATCATGGTTTTCCCATTAAATTTCATCAGGACACCTGTCCTTAGTTTTTCTTACTCTTCTTGTCCAGGGAAACTGGATTCCCATAGGTGTTTTGTTATTTTCATGTGTATGCTCATGTGTATGCTCAGGCAAGGTTTGGAGAACTTTTTTAGGTCCTATAATTAAAATAAGTTAGTATGGAAGGACATTTAAGTTCCATAGACTGTCTAACAATTATTGAGGGTTTTTGTTGAGCCTAACACTTCATAGTATCATCTTATTTAATCATCACAACAGCCCTATGAGTTAGATACTATTATGACTTCTCATTAATAAAAATAATAATAAGCACTGTCCAATTAATTTTCAGTGGCATTTCATTCTTCATTATAAACATTTAAGAGTGTACTTTTTCTTCCCTACAATTTCAAGCAGACACTCATTGATTAATTTTTCTTGACTACTTATAATATGAATGCTACAATTTACTCTCTACACTTATTTCTTCAACTGACTGTTTTATACCTTTCTGATTTTATGGTTTATAGTTATTTATTCTCACCTCCTACATTTCATCACAGTCCCAGAGACAGAGAGTAACTTTGATGCTTTTGATGGAAAAAGATTAGCTGAGCTGATCATTTTTTTTAACTCCCTCTTAATACATAGGAAGGCACAAAATGTTGGCTATCCAAGATAAAGTCACTCCAAAGCAGAGGTCATCAGCCTCCTTGTAACTGAAGTTGGAAAATCTCTAATGCAGGATTTAACGTTTTCATATTCCTTAAATTTATCCTAAAGTGTTACTACTCCTGTTCTGTAGTTCACTTTATCTCCATTTTCTATGTTGTTGTTTGGTTCTTTCTCTAATTATTGCCAAGGGAAACCATTAGAAATCCAGGGTTATGTTAAGACCTAAATAGAACTAAATATCAAAAAGTTAAATGGAAGTAAATTAGTATAAAGTAGAATTTCATGCCAATAAAATGAGATATTTGTGAGAGATTACTGTATTTCTCAGTCACTTGGGAAAAAGTCCAGGTATACTAGATTGCTTCTGTTTTTGTCTGACCAGCATCTACTTCCCCTTCTTCTAGTAACAGAAACAACACCTCTTCTGCTTCAGCATCATGGGGTTTGAATGGGACTGACTCAAGTCCTTAGCCTCAGGAATGGATGGTTGCCCTTTAAAGTGAAATTTGGCCAAATTGTGGCCTAGGGGCAATAGTGGAGTACAGCTGATCTAGTAAAATGAAATTGCCAGACTCAAGTGGTCATTCAGAGCACTTCATCCCCCGGCCTTGGTAATTACTCAGGGATAAAAAGGAGCTAATGGTAGCCATTCCAGGAACTTTGGCCAAAGTGACAAGGACAGAGGCACTTTTATTCTTATGATGTTATTAAGCTAAATTTGGAATATTTACCGTCTTTGACACCATTTGAATATTACCTGCATAAGAATTAAGAAAACACAGAGGAAAAAAGAAAAAGAAAGAAAACACAGAGGAAAGAAAGTTGAGAGCTGAAATGAATCAACTTTCTGACAACATTGTTAGATCATTGGGATCCAGGCATACCTCCAAGCAAACACCCCCCACATTTACAAGAATCAATACATTTATCTGGTGTCTAAGCTCTTTTGAATTTCTGTTGTTTACAGCCAAGAGTCCTAAATTGCCAAGTAAGGCAATAATTCTATGAGCTACAGTTCAGGTTACATATTCCCTACCTTAAATTCTTGTAAATTTGAGTTGGGTAGAGAATTTGGGGATGTGAAGTAAACATCATCTTCTAGCTGTGGTTTATAAACTGGTATTATTACATGCTTCCAAAATAAATGAAAGAAACTAGGTAAACTACTGTGAAAATCTTTGAACATGAAAAATTAGTGCTTTATTAGCATTAAAAGGAACTTTGGAATCTACGTAGTCAGCATAATGCATTATGGTTGCTAGACCACTCAAGTCTGGCAATTTCATTTTAATAGATCAATTCTGCCCCACTATTGCTCCTAGGCTACAACTTGGCCAAATTTCACTTTAAAGGGCATATTATGGCAAAGATCCAAACCCTTTCACAGCAAAAGCTGAATGCTAATGGAATTGTTGTGATTTAAAACTGTGAAACGCAATCTATTTTTCAATGGAGGAAAAAAACATAACCACAAATATTTCCAATGTCTTAACTCAACCTTGAAGGCTATTTTTGCATTTTTATTCATTATTTAATGATGAGAGATACTGTAAAAAGAGTTTCGGGTAATGTCAGAGCTTCTGATTAGAAGACCTAGTAGTCTTCTAGCTAGTAGATTTTGGCAATGTCACCTACTAGCTGGGCGACCTAGACCAAGTTACTTAATAACTTGTACCACCAGTACTAAATTGTAGCATTGATATTAAATGAGAAGATACTTGTAAAATATTTTTCTGAGTCTGGCATATGGAGAATGTTCAATAAATGGCTATTGTTGCTATTATTATTATTGGTAGTAACACTAGGAAAAATAGTATTACTACTAGTAGAGTATTAACTTTCAATTTTGGTTTTAGTGATTGGAAATTTTTACATGCATTATATTTTTTCCTTCCTTCCTTCCTACCCTTCTTTCCTCTTTTCTTTCTTCTTTCCTATCTTCCTTTTCTATTCTTTTATTTTCTTTTTATTTTTCTTCCTTCCTTTATTATAATTTGAAAATATCAGAAGAAACTGCTCTAGGAGAAACCTTAGGTATGTAAAATAAAGGTGGCCCTTATTTCACAAAGAACAAAGACAAGACAACTTCTAAATGCCAAAGGATTTTTCAGAAATATAATTATGTAAAATAACTCACAAATCTAAGAATCTATACTTCCCAACTCAAAGTCTTTGCTTCATAGACTGCAAAAACTTCAAATTTTCATAAGAAAATTTGTTTCTAAAATATACCTTAAATTTGGGAAATAAAGGTAGAGAAGTTGCTTCCTAGTGTAAAAAAGGATAATAATATTTCCTGATTAGAAAACAAAGATTCAGGATTGGGTAATAAAGAAATTCAATCTCTAAGTTTATCTCTAACTTTCATTGCATATTTACTGGCTATTATAACTATAAAAAATATATTATAGCATCATCCAACAAAAATAACACTGGAAAAACCTTACAATTCTCATAAAACCAACACAAGTTAGCAACAGAGGAGAGGTAAGGATTGTTCTGGTTGTGTAAAGAGGCAATGGTAAAAGGGCAAGGTTAGAAGAAGGGAGACAATTATTGAGAAATTTCGTGGGGTCATTTACATATTTATAAGACAATGATGAAAGCTTGGACCAGGAGAATAGCAGTGAAGAGTATGAAAAGTGGTTGGATTTTGGATATGGTTTGGGTGTGAGGTGATAGAACTCACTGATGGATTAGCTATGAGGAATGAAGTAGAAAGAGAAGTAGAGGACAACTCCAAGGTTTAGGGGCTGAGTGACTGGAAGTACTATGATGTCATTTATTGAAATGGGGAAAGTTTATGTTGCAAGTTAAGTAGATAGTTGCCAAGCGGGCTGGAGAAGAATGGTATTCCAAACAAAGGTAACATCAACATCATTTACCAAGGCATAAAGGCTTTAACGAGCCTGGCATATGCATGGAAAGACAACATATTTGAAATGGAGGACGTGAAGAGTACTGGGTGAGGACAGGGCAGGTTGATAAACAGGGCTAAAGATGTTACAAAGGGTTAGATTACTCTGATTGGACTTGCTCCTTTAGGTTGGAGAGGGATTATGAGCCATGTAGGGGTTTAAAGCAACTAGTCTTCTATAAAATAAATCAAAGAATTCAGAAATAAGCTACAGCAAAAGGAATTGTTTATGCATATTGAATTAATCTAAATATATATCTCCATATTTTAAAAAGCGATAAAATTAAGGTTACAGAATAGAATTTAAATATTATACAAATATGATAAATAAAAAATAATATAACCAACAAGAATCAGACTAAAGGAATACGAAGGGCAAGAATGAGTAACAATATCTAATACTTGCAGAGGGCTTATTCATTTTTCTTAAGTGTTCTATGACTCAGTCCTCACAAAGCTCTTTTGAGGTATCTGCTATTACGCTTGCTAAAATACAGTTGAGAAAACTGAGGCATGCAGAGCTTAAGAAATATGCCCAAATGTATATAGCTATTGCGTGATAGAGACAGGATTTAAATGTAGCATTTTTATTTCAGATTCCATAGCTTTTAACCATTATTTAAAAGGGTAGTCTCTGAAGAGCATGGGGGGAATCTTTCATAACAGGAAGTCAATTTATCTTGAGGGAAACTAAAGCATCGGTTTAAATAGGCTCCTTCTTAATATTTTCTATAAAGAAGGCATGTTTATCATAAGTTCAGTAACTACTACAGTTTTAATCTGATTTCATTTTTTTCTATTAAATTCCTTCCAAGTACAGTTAAATCAAACACACTTTATTTAAATATTCCATTATTATCGAATTATATTGACAAATCCCCTTTCCTCTCAACATATCTCTTTTCTGTATATATTCTTAAGGGATACCTGGAATTAGGTTTACAAAGTGGTAACAGTGGTTATATTTGTGTTCTGGTGTTTCAAATGATTTGTCACTATTTTTCTTTATATTTTCTTTATTGATTGATTTTAAATTATGGATTTGCATTATTTCAATAAATTATAAATCACTATTGTTATAAAAGAAAAAAAGGTGGATGAGGATGAGAAGAGCATACCATTGATGAGGCTCATTTGTTCTGTGCTTACAATTGTTTAAAAAGGAAAACACTTTTCATCTCCAACAAGTACAGATCTCTTCTCTAGGTTACAAGTATTAATTCCATATATAAAAATAATGACTGTCTTCTTTTAGCTACAATAATTGAGAGAATTTAAATACTTCATCATTCACTAGGGCAACACATATATATTGGGACAACAATGGAAAACACTTTATACAAAGAGTGAGCCAGGAAATGAATTTGCTATAATCTTGAGGATATTGAATTATTTAACAAAGTAGAGGTAAGTTCCTTAAAAATTCAATCATTTGTATAATGAAGAGGAAAGAAGACTGTTTTTACTGAGAGATTATGTTGAGTCGCAGATCTGGAGTCTAGTCCTGGTTCTGTAACAGAGCTCTCAATGACTCAGTCAAACTATCTTTCCAGGATTTTGTGTTCCTACAAAAATGAGTGGTGAAACTTTTTTATTCCAGCGGTAGACTGGAGATTTGCTTTCTGGAGAAGTTGCACAAGACAGGATCCATACTTAAGGAATCAGGCACAACTGAGGGTGGAAGTAAGGTTCCAAGAGCATCAAATAAGAGTCTGAAAACTAAGTGATCAAACTCTCAAAACCCCTCCCCTACCCCATCTGCATCTAGTGCTTCAGCTTTTTAAGACTTTACTCAATTAAATCATATGAAATTGCCAATACTCAACATTTTTAGCCTATAAAAATGGTAAATTCATGTGATTTATTTAATATAAACAAACATCAAAGGATCATTAGACATTTCAGAAAAGTCTCAAACATGAAAAGCAGAGTCCAAAATAAACAAACAAAAAAACGCACAGATGAAATAGGATCAAAAGAAAACATACAAAAAAGTTTTAGCCATTATATTCATGAATTGAGAAAAATATCCTATAATTTTTAAAGGCCACAACCAGAGATGATAAAAGAAATATTGAAAATGGAAAAAATATGAGAGCAGAAGTTAAAAGTTCATGAGATAAAATTAGGGAAATGTAAGAAAATTGGATAGAAAGTCTAGGAGATATAATTTTTAAAAATTGGAGTTTTGATGAGAAAAAATAAATTAAAACTGTAGAAAATTTCCCAGAACTAAATACAGGTATATCTTATTTTATTGCACTTTGCTTTGTTGCCCTTTGCAGATACTGCATTTTTTTTTCTTAACATCTTTATTGGAGTATAATTGCTTTACAATGGTGTGTTAGTTTCTGCTTTATACCAAAGTGAATCAGCTATACATATACATATATCCCCATATCTCCTCCCTCTTGCTTCTCCCTCCCACCCTCCCTATCCCACCCCACTAGGTGGTCACAAAGCACCCTGTACTATGCAGCTGCTTCCAACTAGCTATTTTACATTTGGTAGTATATATAAGTCCATGCCACTCTCTCACTTTGTCCCAGCTTACCCTTCCCCCTCCCTGTGTCCTCAAGTCCATTCTCTATGTCTGCTTCTTTATTCCTGTCCTGCCCCTAAGTTCTTCAGAACCATTTTTTTCTTTTTTTTAGAATCCACATATGTGTGTTAGCATATGGTATTCGTTATTCTCTTTCTGACTTATTTCACTCTGTATGACAGACTCTAGGTCCATCCACCTCTCTACAAATAACTCAATTTTGTTTCTTTTTATGGCTGAGAAATATTCCATTGAATATATGTGCCACATTTTCTTTATCCATTCATCTGCCGATGGAAACTTATGTGGCTTCCATGTCCTGGCTATTGTAAATAGAGCTGCAGTGAACATTGTGGTACATGACTCCTTTTGAATTATGATTTTCTCAGGGTATATGCTCAGTAGGGGGATTGCTGGGTCATACGGTAATTTTATTTTTAGTTTTTTAAGGAACCTCCATACTGTTCTCCATAGTGGCTGTATCAATTTATATTCCCACCAAGAGTGCAAGAGGGTTCCCTTTTCTCCACACCCTCTCCAGCATTTACTGTTTCTAGATTTTTTGATGATGGCCATTCTGACTGGTGTGAGGTGATACCTCTTTGTAGTTTTGACCTGCATTTCTCTAATGATTAGTGATGTTGAGCAACCTTTCATGTGTTTGTTGGCAATCTGTATATCTTCTTTGGAGAAATGTCTATTTAGGTCTTCTGCCCATTTTTGGACTGGGTTGTTTTTTTTTTTTTGATACTGAACTGCATGAGCTGCTTGTAAGTTTTGGAGATTAATCTTTGTCAGTTGCTTCATTTGAAAATATTTTCTCCCATTCTGAGGATTGTCTTCTCGTCTTGCTATGTTTTCCCTTGTTGTGCAAAAGCTCTTAAGCTGGGCTTCTCTGGTGGTGCAGTGGTTAGGAATCCACCTGCCAATGCAGGGGACACAGGTTCAAGCCCTGCTCCGGGAGGATTCCAGATGCCACAGAGCAGCTAAGCCCGTACGCCACAACTACCGAGCCTGTGCCCTAGAGCCCACGTGCAACAACTACTGAAGCCTGCATGCCTAGAGCCCATGCTCTGCAACAAGAAAATCTACAGCAATGAGAAGCTCGTGCACCACAGCAGAGTAGACCACACTTGCCACAACTAGAGAAAACCTGCATGCAGCAACAAAGACCCAATGGAGCCAAAAATAAATAAAATAAAAATAAATTTATTTTAAAAAAAAGCTTTTAAGTTTCATTAGGTCCCATTTCTTTATTTTTGTTTTTATTTCCATTTCTCTAAGAGGTGGGTCAAAAATGATCTTGCTGTGATTTTTGTCATACAGTGCTCTGCCTATGTTTTCCTCTAAGAGTTTTATAGTGTCTGCCCTTACATTTAGGTCTTTAATCCATTTTGAGTTTATTTTTGTGTATGGTGTTAGGGAGTGTTCTAATTTCATTCTTTTACATGTAGCTGTCCAGTTTTCTCAGCACCACTTATTGAAGAGGCTGTTTTTTCTCCATTGTATATTCTTGACTCATTTATCAAAAGTAAGGTGACCATATGTGCGTGGGTTTATCTCTGGGCTTTCTGTCCTGTTCCATTGATCTACAGTTCTGTTTTTGTGCCAGTACCATACTGTCTTGATTACTGTAGCTTTGTAGTATAGTCTGAATTCTGGGCGCCTGATTCCTCCAGCTTTGTTTTTCTTTCACAAGATTGCTTTGGCTATTCATGCTCTTTTGTGTTTCCATACAAATTGTGAAAGTTTTTATTCTAGTTCTGTGAAAAATGCCATTGGTGGTTTGATAGGGATTGCACTGAATCTGTAGATTGCTTTGGGTAGTGTAGTCATTTTCACAATGTTGATTCTTCCAACCCAAGAACATCATATATCTCTCTATCTGTTTGTATCATTTTTAATTTCTTATAGTTCTATGTATCTTATAGTTTTCTGCATACAGGTCTTTTGTCTCCTTAGGTAGGTTTATTCCTAGATATTTTATTATTTTTGTTGCAATGGTAAATGAGAGTGTTTCCATAATTTCTCTTTCAGATTTTTTATCATTAGTGTATAGGAATGCAAGAGATTTCTCTGCATTAATTTTTATCCTTCTACTTTACCAAATTCTTTGATTAGCTCTAGTAATTTTCTGGTAGCATCTTTAGGATTCTCCGTGTATAGTATCATGTCATCTGCAAACAGTGACAGCGTTACTTCTTCTTTTCCAATTTGGATTCCATTTATTTCTTTTTCTTCTCTGATTGCTGTGGCTAAAACTTCCAAAATTATCTTGAATAATAGTGGTGAGAGTGGACAACCTTGCCTTGTTCCTAATCTTAGAGGAAATGGTTTCAGTTTTTCATCATTGAGAATGATGATGACTGTGGGTTTGTCATATAAGGCCTTTATTATGTGGAGGAAAGTTCCCTCTATGCCTACTTTCTGCAGGGTTTTTATCATAAATGGATACTGAATATTGTCAAAAACTTTTTCTGCATCTATTGAGGTGATCATATGTTTTTTGTCCTTCAATTTGTTAATATGGTTTATCACATTGATTGATTTACGTATATTGAAGAATCCTTGCATTCCTGGAATAAACCCCACTTGATCATGGTGTATGATCCTTTTAATGTGCTGTTGGATTCTGTTTGCTAGTATTTTGTTGAGGATTTTTGCATGTATGTTCATCAGTGATATTGCCCTGTAGTTTTCTTCCTTTGTGACATTTTTTTCTGGTTTTGGTATCAGGGTGATGTGGCCTCCTAGAATGAGTTTGGGAGTGTTCCTCCCTCTGCTATATTTTGGAAGAGCTTGAGAAGGATAGGTGTTAGCTCTTCTCTAAATGTTTGATAGAATTCACCTGTGAAGCCATCTGGTCCTGGGCTTTTCTTGGTTGGAAGATTTTTAATCACAGTCTCAATTTCAGTGCTTGTGATTGGTCTGTTTATATTTTCTGTTTCTTCCTGGTTCTGTCTCAGAAGTTTGTGCTTATCTAAGAATTTGTCCATTTCTTCCAGGTGGTCCATTTTATTGGCATATAGTTGCTTGTACTGTTCTCTCATGATCCTTTGTATTTCTGCAGTGTCAGTTGTTACTTCTCCTTTTTCATTTCTAATTTTATTGATTTGAGTCTTCTCCCTTTTTTTCCTTTATGAGTCTGGCTAATGGTTTATCAATTTTGTTTATCTTCTCAAAGAACCAGCTTTTAGTTTTATTGATCTTTCCTATCGTTTCCTTCATTTCTTTTTCATTTATTCCTGATCTGATCTTTATGATTTCTTTCCTTCTGCTAACTTTGGGTTTTTTTTTTTCTTCTTTCTATAATTGCTTTAGGTGTAAGGTTAGGTTGTTTATTTGAGATGTTTCTTGTTTCTTGAGGTAGTATTGTATTGCTATAAACTTCCCTCTTAGAACTGCTTTTGCTGCAACCGATAGGTTTTGGGTCGTCATGTTGTCATTGCCATTTGTTTCTCGGTATTTTTTGATTTCCTCTGATTTCTTCAGTGATCTCTTGGTTATTAAGTAGTGTATTGTTTACCCTCCATGTGTTTGTATTTTTTACAGATTTTCTCCTGTAATTGATATCTAGTCTCATAGGGTTGTGGTTGGAAAAGATACTTGATATGACTTCAGTTTTCTTAAATTTACCAAGGCTTGATTTGTGACCCAAGTTATGATCTATCCTGAAGAATGTTCCATGAGCACTTGATAAGAAAGTGTATTCTGTTGTTGGATGGAATGTCCTGTAAATATCAATTAAGTCCAACTTCTTTAATGTATCATTTAAGTTTGTGCTTCCTTATTTATTTTCATTTTGGATGACCTGTCTACTGGTGAAAGTGGGGTGTTAAAGTCCCCTACTACGATTGTGTTACTGTAGATTTCCCCTTTTATGGCCATTAGCATTTGGCTTATGTATTGAGGTG